>NC_072403.2:102320714-102624642 GCF_028858775.2 Pan troglodytes
TTTAGTAGAAATGGGGTTTTGCCATGTTGCCTAGGCTGGTCCCAAACTCCTGAGCTCAAAGTGATCCACCTGCCTTGGCCTCCCAAAATGCTGAGATTACAGGTGTGAGTCACCGCACCTGACCCTATTATTGATTTTTTAATTAAATTTTTTTCGTAATATAGTCACATGATTCAAAACCCAAAAGGATTGAAAAAGTATTCATTTAGAAGTATATGTCCTGGTTCCTGTTGACCCCCAATAGGATAATTTTATTTTTATACTTTTGTGTTTCTTTTCAATGTTTCTTAATGCAAATATAAGTAATTATAAATATATATTCTTATCTACCCACCCACCTCAATTTTCTGCAAAGGTTAGCATACAAGATATCCTGTTCCACACCTTACAGTTACTCATTTAACATGTTCTGGTGATCTTTCAATGTCAATAGAGATCATCTCTACTTGTTTTTTTATAGCGGAGTACATGTATACCTCTGAGATATTGCAGGTTTGGTTCCAGGTCATCTCAGTAAAATGAACATCACAATAAAGCCAGTCACGTAAATTTGTTTGTTTTCCAGTTCATATAAAAGTTATGTGTACACTAAACTATAGTTTATTAAGTGTGCCATAACATTGTATCTTTAAAAATGTACATACCTTAAATAAAAAATAGTTTATTGCTAAAAAATGCCAACAATCATCTGAGCCTTCAGTGAGTTGTAATTTTTTTTTGCTGGTGGAGGGCCTTGCCTCGATGTTGATGGCTGCTGACTCATCAGGGTGGTGGTTGCTGAAGGTTGGGATGGCTGTGGCAACTTCTTAAAATCAGAAAATAATTAATGGATCAATGGACTCTTTCTTTCATGAAAGATTTCACTGTAGCATGCAATGCTGTTTGACAGCATTATACCCATAGTAAAACTTCTTTCAAAATTGTAGTCAATCCTCTCCAACCCTGCTGCTACTTTATCAAGTAAGTTTATATAGTATTCTAACTCCTTTGTTGTCATTTCAACAACATTCACAGCACCTTCATCAGGAGTAGATTCCATCTCAAGAAACCACCTTCTTTACTCATCCATAAAAAGCAACTCCTCATCTGTTCAAACTTTATCTTGAGATTGCAGCAATTCTCTGACGTCTTCAGGCTTCACTTCGAATTCTAGTTATCTTGCTATTTCTATCACAACTGCAGTTACTTCTTCCACTTCAGTATTGAACCCCTCAAAGTCGTTCATGAGGTTTGGAATCAACTTCTTCCATACTCCTGCTAATGTTGATATTTTGACCTGCTCCCATGAATCACAAATGTTCTTAATGGCATCTAGAATGATGAATTCTTTCCGGAAGGTTTTCAATTTACTTTGCCACGATCCATTAGAGGAATCACTATCTATGGCAGCTATAGCTTTATGAAATGTATTTCTTAAATAAGAAGTCTTGAAAGTTGAAATTACTCTTTGGTTCATGGGCTGCAGAATAGATGTTGTGTCAGCAGGCATGAAAACAACGTTAATCTCTTTGTACATCTTCATCAGAACTCTTGAGTGACTAGGTGCATTGTCAATAGGTAGTAATATTTTGAAAGAAATTTTATTTTGTTTTCTGAGTAGTATGTTTCAATATTAGGGTTAAAATATTCAGTAAGCCATGCTGTAAACAGATGTGCAGATGTGCTGTCATCCAGGCTTTGTTGTTCCATCTACAGAGGACAGCAGAGTAGATTTAGCATCATTCTTAAGGGCCCTAGGGTTTTCGAAATGGTAAATGAGCATTGGCTTCAACTTCAAGTCACCAGCTGCATTAGACTCTAACCAGAGAGTCAGCCTGTCCTTTTTTTTTTTTTTTTTTTTTTAAGACAGAGTCTCGCTCTGTTGCCAGGCCGGAGTGCAGAGGTGCGATCTCGGCTCACTGCAACCTCTGCCTCTCAGGTTTGAGTGATTCTTCTGCCTCCTGAGTAACTGGGACTACAGGTATATGCTACCACACCCAGCTAATTTTTGTATTTTTAGTAGAGTCGGGGTTTCACCATGTTGGCCAGGATGGTCTCGATCTTTTGACCTCGTGATCCGTCCGCCTCAGCCTCCCAAAGTTCTGGGATTACAGGCATGAGCCACCGCACCCGGCCCAGCCTGTCCTTTTAAGCTTTGAATCCAGGCATTGACTTATCCTTTCTGGCTATGAAAGTCCTAGATGACATCTTCTTCCAATAGAAGGCTGTTTTGTCTACATTGAAATTTTATTGTTTAGTGTAGCCACGTTCATCAATGATCTTAGTTAAATCTGGATAATTTGCTGCAGCTTCTACATCAGCACTTACTGCTTCACTTTGCATTTTAAAAAATGGACTTATAATAATTGTACATATTTATGGGGTACATAGTGATGTTATCATATAATGTATAGTGATCATGTCAGTACCTTGCACTTTTATGTTATGGAGATGGCTTCTTTCCTTAAACCTCATGAACCAACCTCTGCTAGCTTCAGACTTTTCTTTTGCAGCTTCTTCACCTCTCTCAGCCTTCACAGAATTGAAGAGAGTTAAGGCCTTGCTCTGCCTTAGGCTTTGGCTTAAAGGAACGTTGTGACTGGTTTGATCCTCTACCTAGACCACTAAAACTTTTTCCATATCAGCAATAAGGCTGTTTCATTTTCTTATAATTCATATGTTCACTGGAGTAGCATTTTAATTTCTTTCAATAACGTTTACTTTCACCACTTCAATAACTTTTTGCATTCATCACTTGGCTAATTGTTGGCGCAAGAGGCCTAGCTTTTCACCTGGCTTGGCTTTTGAGATGCAATTCTTCCTTTTACTTTAATGCTTCTTAATTAGGCTAATTTCAATAGTGTTGTGTCTCAGGGAATAAGGAGGCCCAAGAAGAGGGTGAGAGACGAGAATGACCAGTGAGTAGAGTAGTCAGAACATAGACATTCATCGGTGAAATTTGCTACCTAAATGTGTGCGGTTTGTGGCACCTGAAAACAATTATAATAGTAACATCAAAGATCACTGATTGCAGATCACCATAACAGATGTAATAATAATGAAAAAGTTTGAAATATTGCAAAAATTACCAAAATGTGACACAGAGAAACAAAGTGAGCACATGCTGTTGGAAAAATGGTACCAATAGACTTGTTCACTTCAGGGTTGCCATGAACCTTCAATT
This sequence comes from Pan troglodytes, assembly GCF_028858775.2. Classification (NCBI taxonomy): domain Eukaryota; kingdom Metazoa; phylum Chordata; class Mammalia; order Primates; family Hominidae; genus Pan; species Pan troglodytes. Next base: position 102,323,878 of record NC_072403.2, read on the forward strand.
TGTAAAAAGTACAATATTTGCGAAGTGAAGTGCAATAAAATGAGGAATGCCTATACTATTCCTAATATATGTATTATAGTTTATTTAATCAATTCTTTATTGTATTTGTCATAGTTTTCCAGAGAAATAGAACCAATTGGATAAATACATATATTATTCAATATATATTTGATCATCAGAAAACCCCAAATCTGAAATTCAAAATGCTCCAAAATCCAAAACTTTTTGAAAATGGACATGACACTCAAAAGAAATGCTCACTGGAGCATTCCAGATTTTGGATTTTTGGATTTCAGATGCTCAACCAGCATGTGCAATGCAAATATTCCAGAATCTGTAATAGTCAAAATTATGAAATATTTCTGGTCTCAAACATTTCAGATAAGGGATACATAACCTGTACATAGAAAGAGATTTATTGTAAGGAATTGGTTCACATGATTATGGAGGCTGACCAGGCCCAAAGTCTGTTGAGCAAGTCTGCAACCTGGAGACCTACGAGAGCTGAGTGTAGTTCCAAACTGGAGGCTAACAGGTTCAAGATCCAGGAAGAGCCGATATTTTAGTTCAAATGTGAAGGCAGGAAAAAAGCCAATGTCCCAATTTGAAGGTCATCAGGCAGGAGGATTTCTTTCTTACTTGGGGGACAGTCAACCTTTTTGTTCTATTTAAGCCTTCAATTGGTTGGATGAGGCTCGCCCACATCAGGGCAGGCCACATTAGGGCAGTCTGCTTTACTTAGCCTATCAATTTAAGTGTTAATCTCACCCCAAAACACTTTCACAGTAACACCCAGAACGGTTTTTGTGCAAATATCTGGACACCCTGTGGCCCAGTCAACACGTAAAATTAACCTTTATACTTATTAATGGGCACTTGAGTAGTTTGCAAACTTTTGCTCTTACAAATACTGCAATGAATAACCTAACCTTATTTTTTTGTTGTTGTTTGTTTGTTTTGTTTTTTGAGACAGGGTCTAACTCCCATCACCCAGGCTGGAGTGCAGTGGTGAGATCCTGGCTTACTGCAGCCTTGACATCTCAGGCTCAGGTGATTGAGTCTCCTACCTCAGCCTCCTGAGTAGTTGAGACTATAGGTGTATGTCACCGCACCTGGCTAATTTTTTGTATTTTTAGTACAGATGGGGTTTCACCATGTTGCCCAGACAGATCTCAAATTCCTGGGCCCAAGTGATCTGCCCACCTCAGCCTCCAAAAATGCTGGGATTACAGATGTGAGCCACCATGCCCATCCCTGCAATGAATAACCTAGTGCATACATCATATCATAAGTGTGTAGGTGTGTGTATCCATCTGGAGGATTAATTCCCAGACATGGGATTACTGGGTCATAGCAGATAAATTTGATAGAGATTGTCCTATTGCCATCCATGAGATTTATTCTAATTTGAAGTCCCACCAGCATATGTAAGTGGTTATTTCCCCATAGCCCTGTTAACAATTTGCATTAATCAAACTTTGGGGAATTTTTTGCCAACGTGATAGGTAAGAAATGGTGTCATCATGTAGCTTTCATTTGAATTGCTCTTTATATGAGTAAGTTTGCACACCTTTTCATGTGGTTGAGGACCATTTGCATTTCTTTGTGAATTTTCTTTTCTTTTCTTTTCTTTTTTTTTTTTTGAGACAGAGTTTTGCTCTTGTGCTCTCGTTGCCCAGGCTAGAGTGCAGTGGCGTGATCTCAGCTCACTGCAAGCTCCGCCTCCCAGGTTCAAGCAATTCTCCTGCCTCAGCCTCCTGAGTAGCTGGGATTACAGGTGCCTGCCACCATGCCCAGCTAATTTTTTGTGTTTTTGGTAGAGATGGGGTTTCACCATGTTGGCCAGGCTGGTCTTGAACTCCTGACCTCAGGTGATCCGCCTACCTCGGCCTCCCAAAGTGCTAGGATTAGAGGCATGAGCCACTGAGCCCGGCCCATGAATTTTCTATTCACATTCTTCACTCGGTTTCTTTGGGTTATTGGACTTTTCTCAATTTCTAAGACTCTTAAGCATGAAGGACCTCAGCCCTTTGTGATATAGGTTGCAAACATTTTCTGAGTTTGTTGTTTGTATTCTGTGCTTATGTTGCTTTTTTATGATTTGTATCAACCTTTTCTGTCGTGGTTATTGAACCTTGAGCTATGATCAGAAAGGCCTTTGAGCGGCACTGCAGACGGGTGCTCCAGGGAGATCAGCACACCCCAACTCCTTGCTTGTGCACTGGGGAAACATTTGTGGAAGAGAAGCTAACCCCATTGAGGCAGCACTGGTGGAAAACCAGATGTGCATAGCTGAACCCAAATGAGAAAGGAAACTAAAAACAGATTTTTGACCCAATGTAAGCATTGAAAGTGAGGTAAAACAAATAATATTAAAAAATCACATATAATGAAGGTAATTATATTGATTCTGGACTTGAGACATATAAACTCTTTGAGCAAAAAAGTTATGATTTGTTGTAATTCCTCCATCTGAACAGGAATGCATAGATTTAATATAGGTTTTGATAAATACAACTTGACTAATTTAAAATTGATTTAAAAATCTTGCTGTTTCATCTTCATAAATTGAAAAGTAGGTTTGCTTATACTGGTAGCCCTTTATGGTACTTGAATAGTGGTCTGACTACTTTTAGAAATGAATAATGGATTAAAAGTACACTTTGCAGCTTACATTAGTTACTTTTGTAATGCAAAATAGAAACATGATAATGTACTATTCAGCATGCTTTAATATGATTTATACATACACTACACAGCATAAGTAATTCATTATGCCCTTCACAGTACATTTCCTGGGTACAGAAGCTCATGTTTACCAGTATTTCATCTCATAATCAGGATGTCTAATGGAGAGGGCCTGGGAGCATGACTGATGGATGATTCCACACTCCACTTGCCCCTGACTCATTCAGTGACCTCAGGGAAGTATTATTCTGGATCTGGGATTGGGTAAAAGTAAAAGTGAGTGTATAACACTTTATAGACCCAACCTAGAAGAAGGGGCTGTAGACTTTAGGATGTAAACAGCTTTGAAGTCTGGAGTTAAACAAACTTCACAGTTTATTATTATTATTCCAAGGAATTATCCTACTTTGGAAATAACACTCTGTGATGGTCATTCATAAAAGGCAATAGTTCATTTCAGTGCATTTGGGAAGAAATCCTCTACTGCTTAATCAACAGCACCTTGTCACAAACTGTATTTTTCTATTTGTAAACTGTGGATTTACTGAAAAGCAGAGGTGATAGCCTTCGAAGTCAGCAACCGTTAAAGCCAATTTCATTCAATTTTTAGAATAAGCATGCATAGACTTCACTGAAGCTTTGAGTTGGAAGTAAGAAAGTAATTATAAGATGTAGACCTACCCCTAAGATTTGTGGAGCCCAGGGCAAGAGTACAAATGTAGGCCCACATACCAATATGTTTAAATATTTAAATGGTATAGATCAAGCTAACAGACTGTTAAATAAAATATGTTCTATCCTCTTACCTTGACAAATATATCTTCATAATGACCTGGAAGGCCAGATTTGAATTTTAGGTTTCTCTGAAGGTCCTGGAAAATTTTAAAATCACATTTCTCTCTTCTGTTTGTCTGGTGTCAGTATGATAGTGACCAGTATTGGTCTCTAGACCAGAATTTGAACACACACACCCTTGAGGTATGTTTCAAACTTTGTACTTATTTATTATATGAAAATCACATTTCTTTTTTTATAATGTTGACTGTCTCTATGAAAATGAAATCATTAGAATAACTGAAACTTCTAAAATAGTGAGACTTGTACCTGTGATAAATGCTTTGACAGTTTGATTCCCTTGACAATCTTATTTGACCTGGTCTATTTAAATTCTGCTGGAAACATAATTTTCACATCAAACTTCTATTATAAATTGTAGGATATGTAAAATGTGCAAGTTTTGTGCACAAACTTTTTTTTTTTTTGCCTAACACACAAATTGTTAATTTGAATTCAAAGTAATCTTATTGGTCAGATAGATCTAATAATGGGGATGATATAATAGAAAAATTTGTATCTTAGAGAATGCACCTTAAGCAGTTTATTTTATAGCTGATATTTTTATTTTTGCTTGGGTATACGATTCTTATTTGTCAAGACTCCACTTTCTTTGTTAAAATGTAAAATGCATATTGGGCAAATGCTCCAGGGCAATTTGCATAAAAAGTGATGACAAAGAGCAATTAGTACTTCATTATTATGCAGTGAAATGCTACTTTGCTCAAAAGTGACTGTAGTTGTTCCCCCCAACCCCCTAGTAAATCTGGTACAGCATTGTTCTAAAAATAGTACTTAACAAACCTCTGTTTGTAAATCAGTCTTTGACTTTCCACTAGCAGTCCAGGGGGGAAGAAATCCAAGCACTAAATAAAGTTATTACCCCAGATCTTTGTAATGAAAAACAAGCACCAGAATTCTGTTAGATAAGACAAGTCAGAAGATTTTAGTGTCTCATCAAATTAGATCCATATCTTATTTTACCCCTTGGGATTAGCTTGGAAAGCAGACTCCATCACACACTGATAGCAACATCCCCCTCCTCCCAATACACATACTCTCTCAGACCCACACTCAGAGGGTCATGCCACACACAGCTACACTGCAGAGAACAAACAGGCCCCAGGTATCTCTAGTTAGGAAGGCTTGGTTTTTGAGTACAGATTTCATTACCATGAAATTCCTTTAGGGCCAAAAAGAATTGAATCAAAGAAGCTATGTAGGGAGACAGACTTTGTGAATCTTTGTCCCATCACTTGTGTTATTAGGTGCTCCTCTCTCTTTAATTTGTCAGAAAATGCTCATTTTTGGATTCTCATTTTGTTTTTAAATATATTTTGTTGGCTGGGCACAGTGGTTCATGCCTATAATCCCAGAACTTTGGGAGGCCGAGGTGGGTGGATCACCTGAGATCAAGAGTTTGAGAAAAGCCTGACCAATATGGTGAAACCCCACCTCTACTAAAAATACAAAAATTAGCTGGGCATGTTGGCACATACCTGTAGTCCCACCTACTCAGGAGGCTGACACAGAAGAATTGCTTGAACCTGGGATGTGGAGGTTGCAGTGAGCCGAGATCGCGTACTGCACTCCAGGCTGGGTGACAGAGCCAGACTCCATGTATTATATATATATGTTTATATGTACATATATACACACACATATATACGCATATAAACATATATACGTTTTGTTTATATGTGTATATATATACACATATATATGTTTTGTTTATATGTATATATACATATATTAAACATATATGTTTTCTATATGTATATGTATATATGTATATATACACATATGTTTACATGTATATATAAACATATATAAACATATATATGTTTTGTTTCTATGTGTGTGTGTGTATATATACATATATACATATTATCCAAAATTTTGCAAGTCAAAATGTGCCAGCACTGTGTGTGAGTGTGTATGTGAGAGAGAGAGAGAGACATAACCAAGTAATTGGATACTGGCAGGATGAAAAGGAAAACATGAGAAACTACCAAACCTTTGGAAATAACCCCATGAGGCTGGAGACAGACATGGATTTTACTATTTTTCTCCAGAAGTTGCAGAGCGGGCTTGGTGGGGAGGAGGAGGATGGGGTGAAGGTGGGCGCTAGGTAAACACTGCCTTATTCTTGGTGCCCCTCCACCCAACCCTCTGTGGGCCAAGCCACATCAGTGCAATTCCTGCAGCCACATCTTTAGCTGGCATGGCTCCAAGATGGCTGACCTAAACCAGTTTTGCTGACATCCTGAGGGGTCTCTCATTTACAGGGGGCTGGGTCAGTTCAAGGGGTTTGTAGCATCTGCAGTTAAGTCACATCTCTGAAAAATAAGGAGCAGGGATAGACCCTTAGGCACATTGCTTTATAAGCACAAGTAGCTTGCACAGCTGAAAGTTCTTCAACTGGCCCAGGTTTTATTTACTTTCTCTTCTGTTCTTGTCCTCCTCAGGCCACCAGTGAAAAGAATGTAAGGTCACATAGCCTGTACCATTTCAGGGAGGCATTGTCTAACCTGGAGGTAATGTATGATCATTTTATACACCACCACAGATTCATTATTCATACAATTTTCCATTAATTTTTAATGCATCCAAGTTCCTACTTATTTAACATACAATGCAGTCGGCCAGATGTCTTCATAAAGCTATGAAAAGTGGTTCTGAAATACTCTTCCATAGCATCCCAATCTACTAACCAGCTGATGAGACAGTATTGCTCTTTAACAATGGGTCGGACTCCTGCTTTGGGCCCCCACACCTCAGGGACCCCCATGATTTAAATGGCTTTGCTTGAAGCCTGGCCTACAGTCTTATTGGGGTGGAGTGTCCAAGCCAGATCCCATTTCTCTCCTTCAGAGCACTATCCTACTCTCTAGCCATCTGGTAAGGTTGACCAGATGTCCAGAGAAGCTCTGAACCGCATACTTGTAAGATGATCTTAGGGCCAAGGTGGAGCCTCGTTCAAGAAAGCAGTCTGATGAAAATATGTTCCCACTGACACTGACCAACAGGTTATTTCTTTTGTTAGACTGCATGCCATTGGACCTCTAGAATGGTTTCCACAGGTTGATTTTGGGTAACTTATTTATGAGGGATGAAGGAGACAAGAATTTTTACATGCACTGATTGGGCAATAAACAAATAACCATTATTCTAAATTTTTACCAGTAAATCACTATACCTCACACAAACTCATTTTCTAATCAAATCATGTATATAGACATGGCCTTGTAAAATATATTTGCCTAGGGATTGTACTTTCTGGGGCTAGCCTTGCCCTGGGGAACCACTATAGGTTCTGGAACTGGGGCTGATGTAGACTAACTAATTAGAGGGGGGACATTGGAAATGACAAAGAGCAAATAGAGAAATCTATGGCACTAACGGGGCTAAGGAGGAGTTAGTGTGGTAAAGTGAAATTACTCTAAGTTGAAAATCTTGGGCTCTGGGGTCCTGGAACTACCACTACCCAGCTCTATGTTCTTAATCAAGTGTTCTTTTTTTTTTTTTTTCTTTTTTTTTGAGAAAGGGCTCTTGTGCTTTTGCTGGGCTGCAGTGCAGTGGCACCAACACAGCTCACTGAAGCCTCGACCTCCTGGGCTCAAGCAATCCTTCCACCTTAGCCTCCTGAGTAGCCGAGATCACAGGTGCATGCCACCACACCCAACTAATTAAAAAAAAAAATTTTTTTTTTGAGATGGGGGTCTCATCATGTTGCCTAGGCTGATCTCGAACTCCTGGGCTCAAGGAATCCTCCCACCTCGGCCTCTCAAAGTACTGGGATTACAGGCATGAGCCACCATGCCCAGCCTTGATCAAGTCTCTTAATCTCTCCCTGTCTCAGTTTATTCATCTATAAAATGAGGGAGTTCAATATAGTTGTCTTAGTGGTTCTCAAACCTGACTTTGCAGCAGAAGACATAGAGAAGTTATTCAAAAAAGATATTACTTCCTATATTATTCCATTCTCACACTGCTATAAAGAACTACCTAAGACTGAGTAAATTATAAAGGAAGGAGGTTTAATTGACTCACAGTTCTTCAGAGCTGGGGAGGCCTCAGGAAACTTAAAATCATGGTGGAAAGGGAAGCAAACACATCTTTCTTCACATGGCAGCAGGAAGGAGAAGAATGAGAGTTGAAAGAAGGCGGAAGCCCCTTATAAAACCATCAGATCTTGTGAGAACTCACTCACTATCATGAGGATAGCATGAGGGAAATTGCCTCCATGATTCAATTACCTCCTGCTGGGTTCCTCCCACTACACATGGAGATTAAGAGAATTACAATTCAAGATGAGATTTGGGTGGAGACACAGCCAGACCATACAATTCTACCCCTGGCCCCTCCCGAATCTCATGTCCTCACATTTCAAAACACAATCATGCCTTTCCAACAGTCCCTCAAAGTCTTAGCTCATTCCAGCATTAAACCAAAAGTCCAAGTCCAAAGTCTCATCTGAGACAAGGCAAGTCTCTTCTGCCTATGAACCTGTAAAATCAAAAGCAAGTTAGTGACTTTCTAGATACAATGGGGGTATAGGTATTGGGTAAATATACCCATTTCAAATGGAAGAAATTGGCCCAGACAAAGGAGATACAGGCCCCATGCAAGTCCAAAATCCAATAGAGCAGTCATTAAAACTCAAAGTTCCAAAATGATCTCCTTTGACTCCATATCTCACATCCAGGGCATGCTGATGCAAGAGATAGACTTCCATGGCCTTGGACAGCTTCATCATTGTGGCTTTGCAGGGTACAGCACTCCCCTGGCTGCTTTTATGGCTAGTGTTAAGTGTCTGTGGCTTTTCCATGAGCATGGCACAAACTGTCAGTGGATCTACCATTCTGGGGTCTGGAGGATGGTGGCCCTCTTCTCACAACTCCACTAGGCAGTGCCCCAGTGGAGACTCTGTGGGAGCTCCATCCCCACATTTCCCTTCCACACTCCCCTAGCAGAGGTTTTCCATGAGGGTTCCACCCCTGTAGCACAACTCTGCCTGGACATCCAGGCATTTCCATACATCCTCTGAAATCTAGGTGAAGGTTCCCAAACCTCAATTCTTGATTCTGGTGTGCCCTCAGGCTTGACACTATGTGGAAGCTGCCAAGGCTTGGGGCTTACACCCTCTCAAGCCACAGCCCAAGCTGTGCCTTGGCCCCTTTTAGCCACAGCTGGAGCTGCTGGGACACAGGGGACCAAGTCCCCAAGCTGCACACAGCAGGGGGATCCTGGGCCCAGCTCATGAAATCATTTTTTCTTCCTAGGCCTCTGGGCCTGTGTTAGGAAGGGCTGCTGTGAAGGTCTCTGACATGCCCTGAAGACATTTTCCCCATTGTCTTGGTGATTAACATTTGGCTCCTCATTACTTATGCAAATTTCTGCAGGGATTGAATTTCTCCCCAGAAAATGGGTTTTTCTTTTCTATCACATCATCAGGTGGTACATTTTCCAAACTTTTATTCTCTGCTTCCTCTTGAATGCTTTGTCACTTAGAAATCTTCTGCCAGATATTCTAAGTCATCTCTCTCAAGTTCAAAGTTCCACAGATCTCTAGGATAGGGCCAAAATGCTGCCAGGCTCTTTACTAATCCTTTGCTCCAGTTCCCAAGAAGTTCCTCATCTTCATCTGAGATCATCTCAGCCTGGACTTCATTGTCCATATCACTGTTAACATTTTGGTTGAAGTCATTCAAGAAGTCTCTCGGAAGTTCCAAACTTTCCCACATCTTTCTGTCTTCTGAGCACTCCAAGTCTCTAGGATGTTCCAAACTTTCCCACATTTTTCTATCTTCTTCTGAGCCCTCCAAACTGTTCCAACATCTGCCTGTTACCCACTTCCAAAGTTGCTTCCACATTTTTGGGTATCCTTATACCAGCACCCCACTCTCTGTGGTACCAATTTACTGTATTAGTCCATTCTCACACTGCTATAAAGAACTGCCTAAGATTGGGTAAATTATAAAGGAAAGAGGTTTAATTGACTCACAGTTCTTCAGGGCTGGGGAGGACTCAGGAAGCTTACAATCATGGCAGAAGGGGAAGCAAACACATCCTTTTTACATGGCAGCAGGAAGAAGAATGTGAGCCAAGCAAAGAGGGCTCAGATGTCATAAGCGCTTACTATCAAGAGAATAGTAGCATGGGGGAAACTGCCCTCATGATTCAATTACCTTCCACTGGTCTCTCCCACTACACATGGGGATTATGGGAACTACCATTCAAGATGAGATTTGGGTGGGGACACAGACAAACCATTGTCACTTCCTAAGCAGCCCTTTCTCCAAGTTTCAAATTCAGTAAGTCTGGAGGTGGGACTTGGGGTTCCGTATTTTTTAGAAGCAGCCAGCAGATTTTGGCATGTAGCAAGGACTGGTCCTCACTTCTCTTAAGAGTCTCCTGGCTCTAAAAGTTTGGTACTCTAATAGAGAGCGGAGGTGATGAAGGTGTCTATTTGATGCTGGTATAGTCTGTAGAGGAAAGAAGTAATGAAAGATTTTAACATAATGCCAGTTTTGGTAAAAATGATGGCTTGTGTATAACTGTGAGCCAGATATCACTCTGAGTGCTTTACATGCATGGCCTTGTTCAGTCCTCACTCAACTATTTGTTATTCACATTCTCCAGATGCAAAAACTGAATCAGAGAAAGACTAAATACCTAGCTGGGATTCAGTGCTAATATTTTTGGTAAATTGGGTAGAGGAACCGGAAAAGTGGGAAGAATCACAGGTATTTCCATGTTTTTGAGGCTGGAAGACAGAAAACCACAAGACCAATTTGGATGGTCTTGTGGTTTGTTTCTTTGCTTTGTTTTGTTTTTGTCATTGTTTATGATGCTGAGGGTCTTGGGGATGATGAGTGTCTAATTAGCTATGATAGTGAGTCCCCTAAGTAGAAATGTCCTGGAAAGACTTGAAAATACTCTCCTGAAGATCAGATGAGAGGTTTGGCTGGGAATTTTGGATATGGGAACCATCAGGGAGATAAAAGATGCAGTTATGAGAGTGCCAGAGCCTCCTAACCTCTAGGATAGAGTGTGCAGAATTTCTTAAGAGAATCAGCTTGGGAGGGTGAGCTCCATGGGCAAAACTTCAGCATCAACTCAGCAACTAAAATTCCCAGCCACTTTTGAAGAGCTGTTCTATTATATAGTTTGGTCAGCAGCTCAGCTCCATATTTTCATCTACCAGAATGTTCAAATCAATACTCCCAGTCCTCATGATTTACTGAACCTGAATTTCTCTAACTGCTCCATTAACTCTTTGGAAAGATTTCTCCCTCTGTTAGCACTGGATCATGATTTTCCATAAAATTTGCCCTTGAGCAAGTAATTCTCTCATCATTCTCACTAAGGAAATTGTCTTACTTTTTCCCCCCAACCTCTCCATCATTCCTCACTTCCTTATGAGCTCTATTTCATGAACCTGCATTTTACCTGCTAATTAGTGTTTTTGAATAAATACTTGCTACTGAGTTTGGAATCTATGAGGTTTTTGCTCAGGCCAGTTTGTGAGTTGCTAATTCTTTATGTCAGTTAATGTTTTTCCCAGCTTGGTTATTAAATTTAAGATCTTATTATTCCTCTGTTCGTGCAGTAGAGGCATCTTGGCACTGAAGTCCAGTGCTGTGGCCCTAGTGCCTGCATGCGCAGTCCTATGCTTATGTTCAGGATGATGATCCCGTACATGCTGGGTATAGAGGGGCCCGGTGGCCAGACAGCCAATTCTGAAAGGTGAATTCACTCACAATGCATCTTTTGTTTTAGGGAACGTTTTGTTCCTCTGATCTTCAGCTTCAGCATCATGAAAAAGCATTTGTCAAGTCCCTAATTGCCCAGAGTGCTGCACTAAGCACTCCATAAAGAGAGTTTCACAGCCACAGCACAGCTGAGCATGACAGAGACAGGCCTGGGTGTGGGAGAAAACTGCTATTGCCATTACCCTCATCCACACAGTCCTGCAATTTAACAGAAAAAATGATGTCTTCCAGGTATTCCCAGTGATGCTGAGATACTTGAGTTGGGGTGGGGCACATGAAAGCAGCAGGACACGCAGCAGTGGTGCTGGTCTAGACAGACACCCCCACCCCATCTCAGAGAAGAGGAAAGGGAGGTGTGGTGGTTCATTTTACGTGTCAACTTGACTGAGCCACAGGATGTCCAGAGAGCCAGTAAAACATTATTTTTGGGAGGGTCTGTAAGGGCATATGAAGAAGAGATTAGCATTTGAATTTGTAAACTGAGTAAAGCAGATGACCTCGCCAGTGTTGGTGGGCATCATCCAATTTTGTGAGCCTCTGAATAGAACAAAAGGCAGAGGAGTGGTGGCAAATTTTTCTCTTTTTGAGCTGTGACATCCATCTCCTCCTGCCCTCAGTTTTCAGTGCTCCTAGTTCTCAGGCCTTCAGATTCAGACCAAGACTGTGGCACTTCTCTGCCTCCATAATTATGTGAACCAATTCCCATAATAAAATCTCCATCTACACACACACACATGCAGGTACACACACACTATTGGTTCTGTTTCTCTGGAGAACCCTGACTAATACAAATTTTAGTACCAAGAATGTTTCTAAAGGGACAGACTTTTAAGGATGAGTTTTCTAAATTGGTTCTGTGGTTTCTGGAGTTGGCTATCTAATCTGATTACATTTAAAGATACAAATACTTTAATGTATCTATTTCCAGTAATATAGTGAGCACTGGCCAGGCGTGGTGGCTCACACCTGTAATCCCAGCACTTTGGGAGGCTGAAGCAGGTGGATCACCAGAGGTTAGGAGTTTGAGACCAGCCTGGCTAACATAGTGAACCCTGTCTTTACTAAAAATACAAAAATTAGCTGAGTGTGGTGGCGGGTGCCTGTAGTCCCAGCTACTCGGGAGGCTGAGGCATAAGAATTGTTTGAACCTGGGAGGTAGAGGTTGCAGTGAGCTGAGATGGCACCACTGCACTCCAGCCTGGGTGACAGAACAAGACTCCTTCTTAAAAAAAAAAAAAAAAAAGTGAGCACTGATAATCCATGGCATGTGAACTGTTTAGAGAGGTAAATAAAATATCTGCATCGGATACTCCTAATCAACCACTCCTAATCAATCTTAAGAAGCCAGGAACTGAGTGACTCTGTATATGATATTTTTGAACATTTTTTTGAAAATTAGAGAATATAATGATGTTGGGTGGTTGCTCCCAGTGTCACTGGACAAAGTGGTGAAAGAAAAAAAATGAGCTTAGGGATTTGAATTTTCAGCTGAAGCACTGCATAAATGACCTAAGAGCTTCCAGGTGTGCCCTGAAGGAGACTTACCTCCTATAGCTGTAGGGCTGAAATGGCTGAAAATCAAATGCAGAAACTCATCCTGTGATTGGCTGAGCTACAATGCAAGCAGAACTCCCAGGCTCATAGGATGTCTACTGTTAAAGTGAAGACATTGATTAGGGAAAAAAATAGGATCCTGTGGGTTGATTGGGGATGTGTGGGAAGACTCAGATGAAACTAAGGACATTGAACCCCTAAATTCTGATGAGTCTTTCCTAGTGGAAGAAGTCACCCCACCCCAAGTAAAATTGGTTCCTACCTTTAGCCAAAACTACTGACCGTGGACATACAGAATGCCTTATCCAACATCATGGTATTCTACACAGCAATGCTTCCTGTCAAGGAACTCTCTTTATGGTAAAAGAAGTGTGGCAATAGGCTCATGCTTATGGAATTTGCTGGCCTTACAACAGTCCCTACCATTCTGAAACAGCTGGCTTGACAGAATGGTGAAATGGCATTTTGAAAATTCAATTACAGCACCAGATAGGTGGCAGTACCTTGCAGGGTGGGAGCAAGATTCTCCAGAAGGCTAATATGCTCTGAATCAGTGTCAATATGTGATGCTATTTCTCCAATAGTCGGGATTCATAGTTTCAGGAATCAAGGGGGTAGAAATGGGAATGACACCACTCATTATTACCCCCAGAAACCCAATAGCAAAAGTCTTGCTTCCTATTCCTGAGACGTTATGTTCCGCTAGCCTAGTGGTCTTAGTTCCAGAGGGAGGAATGCTTCTGGCAGGAGATTCAACAATAATTCTATGGAACTGGAAATTAAGACTCTACCTGGCCACTTTGGGGCTCCTCCATGCCTCTGAGTCAACAGGCAAAAAAAAAAAAAAAAAAAGAGTTACAGTGTTTTTGGGGTGATCGATCCTGACTACCAAGGGGAGAAATTTTCCTACTGCTCCACCACAGAAGTATGAAAGAGTATGCCTGGAATACAGGAGATCTCTTAGGGTGTCTCTTGTTATTACCATGGCCTGTGATTACATTCAGTGGAAAATGACAACAACTGAATCCAGGCAAGAACATTAATAGTCCAGATCTTTCAGAAATGAAGGTTTGGGTCATCCCACCAGTTAAAGAACCATGACCACCTATGGTTCTTGCTTATGGCAAAGGGAATACAGAATGCATACTAGAAGAAAGTAGTTATAAATACCAGCTGCAACCACATGACCAGTTATAGAAATGAGGAATATAATTGTCATGGATATTCCCTCCTTATTTTGTTATGAATACATTTGTGTGTATATATACATATAATAAGCAAATATCTTTGTTTTCTTTCCTCTTATTTCCTTATCATGTAACATAAGATGACTTTATACCAATGAATATTTAAGTATTGTTAATTTTACATCATGGTATTTAAGTTACAGGATATCAAGAGAGGAGTAAACATCACTCAAGGATTTTACCTCCTCTTCTGGGGAAGGGATTAGTGCATTTTTGGTTGCATGCAGGACAGTTGTATCATGTTAGGTGGAGTTATTACCTTGTTATTGTCTTTATTTGGAGATTAAGTACAGTTTAAGGAGAAGCATATAGGTGTCAAGTTGACAGGGGTGGAGTTGTGATAATAAATTTTATGTGTCAACTTGACTGTGCTAAGGGATGCCCAAATAGCTAGCACAACATCATTTCTGCATGTGTCTATCAGTGTGTTTGCAGAAGAGATTAGCATTTGAATTTGTGCACTGGTAAAGCAGATGACCCTTCCCAGTGCAGATGGACATCATCTAATCTGCTGAGGACCTGAACAGAACAAGAAGGCAAAGGACTGGAAATTTGCCCTTTCTTTTTGAGCTGGGACACCAATCCCTTCCTGCCCTTAGATATCAACTCACTTGGTTCTCAGGCCTCCACAATTGGGTTGAATTATACTGTTGGCTTTCCTGGTTCTCCAGATTGCAGATGGTAGATTATGGAAATTAATAATAGGGCTCCATAATTGCGTGAGCAAATCCCCATAGTAAATCAATCTCTCTCTTTCTCTCTCTTTAATATATATCTGATATAGTTTGGATATTTATCCTCTTCAAATATTATGTTGAAATGTGATCCCAATGTTGGAGATGGGGCCTGATGGGAGGTATATGGGTCATGGGGGAGCATTTCTCATGAATGGCTTGGTGCCCTCTGCACGGTAACAAGCGAGTTCTTGCTCTGTTAGTTCAAGTGAAAGCTGGGTATTTAAAGCTTGTCCAGCCACGCACCTCCTCCTCTCTCTTGCTGTCTCTCTTACCATGTGACATGTCAGCTCCTCTTCCCTTCCACCATAACTAAAAGCTTCCTGAGGCCTCACCAGAAGCTGAGCAGATGCCAGTGCCATGCTTTTACGCCTGCAGAACCGTGAGCCAAAATAAACCTCGTTTCTTTATCCAGCCTCAAGTATTCCTTTATTCCTTTACACAAAACAGATGAACACAATATCCTATTGGTTCTGTTTCTCTGAAGAAGCCTGATTAATATAGGAAACAAGCTATTTGAGTCTCAGGAAGCCTGAGGGACATGTTCCTGAGAGGAAACAACACCAACAGCAAGTGGGACACCTCTTCAACAGTTTGCCAGAGAGGAAACAAATGTAGAAGTTCCTAGAAGTCACAGCATTCAGATCAATGTCAGCATCGAGTTCTTGCCTATAATTCAGGTTGGGATGATATAAACACATAAATAAGGGCATAACACATGATCATAGGAAAAGCATAGACAAGAAGTAGACACACATGAGGGGCAAGGGAGGTTTTGCATGTGTGTGCATGTGTGATGTGTGTGTGTAAAGGAAGGTACACAGTTGATAGGGTATTGAGATTAAATAGGTCAATTCTACAAAAGGCTTAGAACAGTGCCTGGAACATAGTGAACATGATATAAGAGCTTGTTAAACAAACAAACAAACAAACAAACAAACAAATGAATAAATAAATGTAGAATCGAGTTCAAGTTAGGAAAGTTCATGTTGGAAACACCAACATGAGTATATTTCTCCTTCTTCTCATACCAGATTGACTGGGGCAGCCCTGAAGAAACAGTTCAGGATTAGAGAAGGTTCAGGTGCTTAGAATATTCCTGAAAGTCTGTCCCAGAGCAGCCTGATACAGACACATGATTCATCTCCGGGTAGCTGCTCTGTGTTGTATACCACAAAGAAACACAGGTAACTCTCTCAGGACAATTTTTTAAGGGTAGAGGGAGTGGAGAGATGCCCATTATGTTTGCTTTGCACCAAGCACTGGAAACTTAATTCAAAAGGTAGGGTCCATTGGGTCTAGGTATGTGCAGATAGTGATAATCTAAAATGGTTCTTTAACCTAGGATGTTTTTGAAGACCAAATAATTTGTTGAAAATGCTTAAACTTGCTCTCCATCCTAAGATTGCAAAAAGGCATAGATTTTGATGTCAGGCCACAGTCTCTCCTCTTGCAGGAGCTACTGGAAGCTTCAGTCATAGTCGGACCCACAGAAAGAGAGCTAGTCCTGTCTGATACTTGGGTGTGTTTGTGTTGTTCTTGTCCTCAGCTTGTCTTTCTGTGTAGACGTTTGCTTCTTGATGCCTCCTCATCACTGCCGGAGAGTTCTTGATCTTTGCGTGCTAATGGTGGGCACAGGAACAAGATGCTTTAGCTCTCTGAATTTCTAACCTGAGCCTTCTTAGTGTGTGGTTTCTCTGGTGTCTATTCTTTCCCATACTGTGGCCATGGGAGGAAAGTTTTAAAGCCCTTTAGGAGCTACTTGGAGACAGATTTCTGGGTTGGGCAGCCCTGAAATACTTATATTGATGGGAAACATTCTCCAAGCAACAGTTTAGGAAATTAAATTTACTACTCAGTGTCCAATGATAGAGATCTTATAGGATCTGAAGCTTTCCTCTGATGGTTGAGAGCCCCCCTGGGGTTCGCAGGGATTCCTGATGTAGAATTCCAGTGATCTGGGGAAAGTTTAAAAGGTCATGCCTCATCCAGGACCACAGAATCTGTGGTTCTTGTCCAGCCATGTGGCACATACTCCACAACATCTGTCAAGTTCATTGACTGGGCCAGGTGCAGTGGCTCACATCTGTAATCCCAGCACTTTGGGAAGCCGAGGTGGGTGGATCACATGAGGTCAGGAGTTTGAGACCAGCCTGGCCAACATGGTGAAACCCCATCTCTACTAAAAATACAAAAATTAGCTGAGTGTGGTGGTGCACGCCTGTAATCCCAGCTACTCAGGAGGCTGAGGGAGGAGAATCCCTTGAACCTGGGAGGTGGAGTTTGCAGTGAGCTAAGATTGTGCCATTGCACTCCATCCTGAATGAGAAAGTGAGACTCCTTCTCAAAACAAACGAACAACAACAACAAAAAATAAAAATAAAAAAAGTTCATTAACTGGTTTGTTTTTGCTCTCATGCAAACATGAGGTTTGGAAGGGCAGAGGGGTGTGTGTGTGAGAGAGAGAGAGCGAGAAAGAGAGAGAGAGAGAGAGAGAGAGAGAGAGAGATGTGTTACCATAGGAAGATTCTCCAATTTTCTTTCTTCTTCTTTTTTTTTTTTTTTTGAGATGGAGTCTCGCTCTGTCGCCCAGGCTGGAGTGCAGTGGCGCTATCTCAGCTCACTGCAAGCTCTACCTCCCGGGTTCATGCCATTCTCCTGCTCAGCCTCCTGAGTAGCTGGGACTACAGGCGCCCGCCACCACGCCTGGCTAATTTTTTGTACTTTTAGTAGAGACAGGGTTTCACCATGTTAGCCAGGATGGTCTTGATCTCCTGACCTCGTGATCCGCCCGCCTCGGCCTCCCAAAGTGCTGTGATTACAGGCATAAGCCACCGCGCCCGGCCGATTCTCCAATTTTCTAATTCTTAATTCCTTCTTCTGTGCCCAGCTGGATACCAGAACCCTCTTTTCTGATATCACCAATCTATATATGTAACTTTTTCTGGCTTGAAATTTACATTCCTGAAGCTTTCCCTGATTAATATTTTTGAATTTAAAAATTTAGTCCACATCCTTTTTGGTATTTTAAAATTTCCTACGTATTGGATAGTATGATGTTTATCACACAACAAGCATTCAATGAGTACACATGACCCAAGTAATGATAGATATGCCCAATAAATACTATTGATAACACCAGTAAGCCATCAAATTAAACAAGCAATTTCGTGAGCAAAATTATGTTATCCAAGGAATTACAGGGAAAGGGAACTATTAGCTATATCAGTTCTTTTAAATTGCAGATATGTAGAAAGTAGTATCTTAATAAGGTACTTGCCTAGAAATAGATATTGGCAGGGATATCACAATGATTTTGTAGAAAAATACCATAGCTTCTGCTAAATCTTTTCATTGGAATCTGTTCTCATTCTCTACTATGCAATGTGTATCTCTTTTAAGCTTTCAATTACCTGAAAGAAAGCTTCACATCCAGGGTATGAAAGCGTTTGCTAACAAAGATTGCTTGAGAATAAATGTGAGATAAGAAAATGTGCTGGGAAGTCCACGATTCACCTTCACAAAGGGCTAGTTTTAGTGGACCTCCAGGAGGAGCTGTGATGGTAATTGCTCTGAGGACATAACCCGTGGCTTAATCATATCTGGAGCACTGGCACCTAGCCCAAGGCCATGCTCAGAGAGAGCACTCTGATGGTTTGGAGTAAATGAAGGCATATTTTCATTAGCTTGGATATCATCTTTTTGGTGGCTTGAGTGTGGCATAGAATATGATCTTGTTTATAACAGAAAAGAATGATAAAGCCTCACGATAGATTTTGTGAAGTCATTTTAAAAAATGCCATAATTTAGCTGTGTAAGTGATAACAATTTTAAATTTGTGGGGTTTTTTTTTGGTAAAAATAGCATACCAATAATTGTACTAGTACATATATAGCACTTATGTGTCAGGTACTGCTTTTAACAAAATTAATTCTAAAAACTAGCATAGCAATAATAGTACTTGCTTTTAAAAAAATATATCAGACACTGCTTTTAAATTGACTGTTTCTAACAATAGCCCTATGACTAGATAGTCCCATTTTATAGTTGGGGAAGCTGAGACACAGAGTTGGTGATTTTTCCATAGCTAAGTGGCAGAGGTAGGATTTGAAGTTGGAAAATCTAGCTCAAGAATCCATGCTATTAGCGAGTAATTTCTATAGCCTCACATGCTGGTGAGACTCTATCTATACCATTGAGTGAAGACAGGAACTGGTTTCATACTCAGACATAAAATGAATGGTTACTGGTCTATCAATTAGGTACATCAACAGTATGACAATAACTTGGAATGGATCAGGGGCACCCAAAGGTCTTGTTAAAGTCATTTTTAAACATCTGAAGAGCATCAAAAAGAGAAAGGATGGGAGGGAGCAGGGATGGAGATACACTTTGAAGTAAGATTCATATGAACTTTCATAACTCTTCAGGTAAGGGTAATCTGCCAGACCATTAATGTAGGACAATGTACATTATTTTTTCTTGGCTGAAGAAAATCCTAGCAGATGGACAAAGAAGAATTGAGCATTCAGGAAAAGCTTAAATGGTGATCCTCTTGGGATATAATAAGCTGGACACATTGCGCATTATAGATAGGTGTGATAAAAACCACAGCATACACCTGTGAACTTTGAATTAACCAGGAAGCTAATACACGTTCTTGCACTGATAAATTTCTGAGCTAAGATAATTAGCAAGAAGGGACAAAGAGACAACTAGAAATGCCACTCTAAGATTTCATTGAGTGAAAAAAGATTCCTTCCTTAAATCTTACAAGAAAAATACAGTTTTGATTAAAATTAAGGTAAGATTTTTTGTAACATATTTCAGTAAGTTTTATACAAGTCTTACAAGCAATGAGTATTTATAAAACTTTAAAGAAAACCTAGAAGGATTTTAATCCTGCAAAGCTGTGTATAGATAAATTTTAGCATATCTTATCATTTAATGGGGGGACTGCAATTATTCTAGATGTTATTTTTGATCTTTTAATTCCTCACATTGTTTCTGATACTACCTCTTTAATTTTCTGTTCAATAGCCATGAGCCTTTTTGAAATAATAATATTGTCGACCCCCAGTTGTATGTGCCCAAGGAGATGGCAAACTTGAGAAACAAGAATAATCCTTTCAGCTGGTTTAAAGCTGAGCCCTCACCCTTGGAATTAAGAAACTGACAAAGGATGCAAGTTCTTGGTTTAAGGAGCCAATGGTATGATGTGTTTCTTGTTGGGCTTGGAGTATAGGTGCAGGGTATTGTGTGGGGGTTTCTTGCTCTGGTCACAGATTCTACTGAATCTCAAATACCAGTTAGTTTGGGGTATGCTCCTGTCCCTGACAGTGTGCCAGTGGAATGACAAGAATATTATTGTGAAGAGCACATTTTCTTCATGGAGTTTCTTATTTCATTGATACACAAAACCCCACAATGGTAGCTCTGACCTGGTGTGGTCGATGCTGAATGTGCCCCAGCTCCTCATAGCCCCTGCTTCAGGATGGAGGTGCTCGTTCCCTCAGCTGCTGGGAGTGATGGCTGACAGCTTGTAGTGGAGTAATCCCTCCTGGTAATTGCCCTTGGCTGAAGAGAGGCATTGGGCCCCTTTCTGGGGGTAGCCTGCACTCGATGACTGACATATGAGAACATAAAGACCCTGCCTCTTAATTTGGATTGGAACAACTCTGCAGGGTCATCTCAGCTTCAGAGCATCCCGTGGGGGTCAGTTGAGGCTTTTGTGATGCCTGAATGTAGTCCAGCTTCTCCTTCTGTCCAATCCTGTTTCCTCTACTCTCCCATAGGTGTGGTTCCCAGGGACCCCCCCAAATACACTTCCAATCTGTTTCTGGAGGACCTGACCTGTAACTCCTGACAATATGTTCTGAATGCTGAAGGATGGAGATACACTTTGGAGTAAGATTCATATGAACTTTCATAAATTCTTGGGGTAAGGGTAATATATTTTTTACTTACTTAAACTCTTTCCCCAGTCCCTTCCTTCCTCAAGCTCCCTAGTCTTAATTGATTCCTAAATTGTACACATAGGCTTTAAAAATTTGACATTCTTTTTTTCTGATGGAAGATATAATTCGTATTTAATGTAACAAATTCATACGTGAAGTATATACATATACATGCTTGAGTGCACATCAAATAGCCATCATTTACTTGAAGGTCTAATGTAGCCTCTGCATCCTCACACAGCTCTGAACATTGAATAGCTCTGCTCTGAGCTATTCAAAGGTCTGTGTGTGACCTTTACACCTGGAATAATACTTCTGAAGATAGATGGGCATTGACAATAAGAATAATAGTACTATATGGAATTAGTTTACAAAGCACTTTCAACCCATTATATTGATTTATTTCACCGCATCCTTGAGAAAGCCTGGCCATGTTAGCCCTATTTAATATATGGGGAGTAACTTGCTGAAGACAGTGGGTTATAGGAAATTTCTTCTGACAAGCTCCAATTTCTGTTACCAGCCAATGGACTCAAGCCCCTCATTCAAAGTAAACACCAGAAGAGACTTGGTGTTTTGTGAAATGGCACATTCCAAAATCTCTGTCACTGAGAAAAGGATGTAAGCTCAGGATCAAAGCATCGTCTTCAAAGAAGGGTAAGGTACTTGTTAAATAACTCCTGGCAATTGCTTAAGCACCAGGCATTGTAATTTCAGAGAGTAGGAACAGAACTAAAAATAGAGAAGTGGATAGGGACAGGACCAGAGACATCATTGTCACTCAAACTTGAATGTCATTTTTGACAGCATTCGAGCAATTGATTCTTGATTCTCCACATTAGGAATTTAGTAGTCACGTTTTGCTGTGACAGCCCTAGGAGAAGAGAAGGGGCAGGACCCTGGGAAGAGTATAAAGAATGGAGGGTGAGAATTATTATCAGCCTGTGGTGCCTCTTTCTAGTCACGGTTCCTTTGATGGAAAAAAAAGGGCGGCGGGGTGGGAGATGAGAAGGAGCAGAAAGCTATTCAAGCTAGCTCCAATTTCCTGAAATGTTAAAGAGAAATCTCATGGACAGGATATGCAATCAGTCCCTGTGAAAGATTGGACCTGAGAACCAGAAAGCCACCAGGAGCTAAGCCGTTCTCTTTATCTGCAGGAGCTACAGAGATCTCTGTCTCTGAAAATCTTCATCCTTTCTCCTAAACCTGCTTCCTCTGCATACTCATCTTGCTCACTTCCTCCCACGCAGCTCCCAGTCCACCTTAGTCTCATGATTTCCAAGCTCCAGTAGTCATTGTCAATTGATGACAGTCTCTGTGTCTCTTGGGCAAATTGTTATAAGGAGAAGACTGATCAGTCCAGATCATGTGTTGCTTCACATTGGAGCAGCTGCTTTGGGGTTAGATGTCTAACCCCGGTACACTCAGCCATGGTTGGAGGAGATGGGGAGGGTGGTTATGGGGTAGGGAGTGATGCTCTTTCTAGGTAACCTGGCAGACTAGATTCTCCAGAAGGGGCCATGAGTAGGGCAGGCAAGGAGACCTGTTTATTATATCCTTGCTGACCCATGTTTCCATCCTGTTCTGAATCATGTTCCATGAGCTAGTCTAGTATATAGAAGTTGGGTAATCATAGCAGGGAGTCATTGTGTAGAGTGTGGCATCTGCTCTAAATGGGTTTATCATCTGGTTGATGCAATAAGGCACATGCCCAAGAAAAGGAAAACATATCAGGCAGTGCCTACTAAGCATCAGATGACTGGCATGGGCATTATGGGTTTTAAACATTTAGAGGAGGAGAGATCATAGTGGCTAAGCTCAAGAAGTATTGCCCAAGAGAGGTGGGGATGGAAATGGGTCTTGATGGGTGGGAAGGATTTGGAGAGAAAGAGGGGAGGAGAGGAGAATAGGAATACATGACACATGCCCAGGGCACAGTGAATAGACCAAACTATTTTAAGCATAAGCTGTGTGTTGGAAAGTACAGAAAGGTATGTTAGGGAAAATAGGTAGAAATGAAATTGTGTAGGACTTTGAATACCAAACTAAATAGTTGGATTTTATTCTGAACATTGTGTGAATGGTGCTTGCTAAGGGCATGGCATGGTCAGGGCCATGCTCTAGGATCACCCTCTGCAGTGGAGGAGGCCAGAGATTATGGGGAGACCATTACAATGTGACCAGTATCATGGGCAATAGGCTCGAATATGAGGAGATAAGGTCAAAAGGCTTTGGAAAGAAAAGGAAATCTTTGTTATTTAAAGTCTCGGTTGCCGGTTGACTGTGTCCAGGGAAGCAACTGCCAGAAGCTGTGGTCTTTAGCTACCTGCAACCCAAATGTCTCTGGCTGCTGCAGCCTGTGAGTGAAAATACCACCATATAAAAATTAGCACCCAGATATTAAGAACTCTGAGCTCCCATGTACACATAGTCTCCATAGAGTTCTTCTTTTGACCAGAGAGCTTGGATGAAAAATCTAGTAAATTGGCAGAAAAGGAGTCTATCAGAAGCATATCTAATTGCTCATACATGGATGGGAAGTGTGGGAAAACTGGCTGGGAAAATAACAGCCAAGTTCATGTCATCCATCCTTCCCAATGAACCCTTGACTCCACTGTCATAGCCATGAATAAACTCCTTCCAGAGCCAAAGTCTTACGTGGGCATCTGATTGACTGAGTCTAGGTCATCTTCGTAAGCCCTGGATTATAGTGAATTACAGGAGGGAAATCAAGGTTGGGTGTCCTGGCTCATGCCTGTAATCCCAGCACTTTGGGAGGCTACAGAAGGAGGATCTGTTGAGCCCAGGAGTTCAAGACCAGCTTGGGCAATGTAGTGAGACCTCATCACCATTTTAAAAATTAGCCAAGTGAGGCAGTGTGCACCTGTACACCTAGCTACTTATAAGGCTGAGGTGGGAGAGGATTGCTTGAGCCCAGGAGTTTGAGGGTGCAGTGAGCTTTGATAGCACCACTGCATTCAAGACTGGGCAGCAGAGCAAGACACTGTCTCTAAAAGAAAATAAATAAATAAATGGGGGACATTTTAACTCTTTTATTGTTTAACTCAGCCCCTTTTAACTTTTACAGAGGGACAGATGGGGCTGTGTCTCCCACTAGGACCTACACTCTTGGTGATATTCTGAATAAGGAAGAGCGGCCAGATGCTGGACAGTGAAGGCAAACTTCCATCATCCTTCTTCCTCATCTTTCAAAGAGTCCAAGACAGGGACTCATATGCCTGCACTGTTACTCTGAGTTAGCCTCTTGCTCTCATTGCTGGTTAAGCTGGAGTCCTTAGTTCTGCCTTTGATAGTGAGCTCATCCTTCATATTCAACACATTACCAAGTTCAACCATCAACATTTACTTCCACCACAGTTCACTTCTGCCCTTCTCTATTTCCATACCCCTAGTCCAGAAGTTCTCAAGCTTTAGGGTACATGATAATCAACTGGAGGAGTTGTTAATATACCTATCTCTGGCTCTCATCCTCAGAGTTTCTTTTTTAAAACTTATTTTTAGAGACAAGGTCTGGCTCTGTCTCTAAAAATAAGGCTAGAGTGCATTTGCAAGATCACGGATCACTGCCACCTTGACCTCCCAGAGTAAAGCAATCCTCCTGTCTCAGCCTCCTGAGTAGCTGGGACTACAGATGTGAACCATCACACTTATTTTTGTCTAGATGGGGTCTCAGTATGTTGCCCAGGCTGGTCTTGAACTCTTGGGCTCAAGTGATCCTCCTGCCTTGGCTTCCTAAAGTTTTGGGATTACAGGTGCCAGCCATTGTGCCTGGTCTCTCTCAGATTTTATGATTCAGTGGGTCTGGGGTAGGGCCTGAGAATTTGCGTTTATAATAAGTTGCTGGATGCTGCTGCTGCTGGTCCAGGGACCCCACTTTGAGAACCACTTTCTTGGTCTGAGCCATCATCATCACTTATTTGGACTATCACTGTGGCTTCCTAACTAATCTACTTCCACTTTTACCTGCATTCTCCTTACAGCAGCCAGAATGATCTTTCAGAAGTGTAAATCATATCATGTCTTTCCCTGATTAAAACTTTTCAGCGGCTTCTGATCCCCCCCTTACCATGGTCTCTGAGGCCCTGCAAGACTTAGCTTCTGCCAGCTCCACAAACCCACCTCACCAGCTTCAGCTACTCTGCCTTCTGTTCTCCCACCTCTGGAATGCTTGACCTTCTAGGGGAGACTGGCTGGCCCTTTCTCATCCTTGAAGATTAAGCTCAGATATTACCCTCTTCTAAGGCAATCCTTGAACACCCAGTCTGAAGTGGCCTCACCCTTGTTTTTTCCCTTCATTGTAGTTATCACAATATTAATTATCTTATGTATTTGTTATTCTATTTATTGCTGTCTCTTCCACTAAGATTGTAAGTTCCTTGAGGGCAGGGTCCTTGTCTTCTCAGTCTTCCTAGCACCTTCTATAGTGTCTGGCACAGCAGTAAGAACTCAATAAATATTTGGGGAATAAATGTATCTGTATTTTCTTGAAATGGACAAGTGATATGGTTTGGCTCTGTGTCTCCAACCAAATGTCATATTGAATTGTGATTCCCAGTGTTGGAAGAGGGACCTGCTGGGAGGTGATTGGATCATGGGGGCAGATTTCCCCCTTGTTGTTCTTGTGATAGTGAGTGAGTTCTCATGAGATCTGTTGGTTTAAACACGTGTGGCACTTCCCTCTTTGTGCTCTCTCTCTCACTCTCTCTCTCTTCCTCCCTCCCTCCCTCTCCTCTGCCACCAGATGACGACATGCTTGCTTCCTCTTCACCCTTCTGCCGTAATTGTAAGTTTTTTGAGGCCTCCCAACCATGCTTTATGCTTTCTGTACAGCCTGAGGAACTGTAAGTCAATTAAACCTCTTTCCTTCATAAATTACCCAGCTCAGGTAGTTCTTTATAGCAGTGTGAGAACAGACTAATACAACAAGGTTCACGTATTTTTCCTGTAAGGCCCCCAAAGTTCTGCATACATCAGTGGATGCAAATAGACGCTTTGAGGAGGAATATCACCATCTCCAGCTGTCAGGCTGATCGAGTCTGATTGGCGCCCACTAGGATTTCCCTTACACATGTAACATGTGGGCTGCTGGAGGCAAAGGTAATGTTTAGTAGACCTCATTCCTCATATGAGATCCAACCTTCCTTGTCATCTCTTCTGACTGTCTTTCTGTTTCTGCTGGTTTGCTCAGAGCCTGTCACTGCAGCACCTAATCAGGCCGATCTCTTTAGCACTGACCTAGTCTGGTGTTGGACTTCTCTCCTTGTTATCAAAACATACCTCCCTCTTTCCTCAGTTCATGAAGTTGGAAGACACTTCTCTGCTACTATGTGGTGATGGGGGCGTTAGTGGGGTAAACAGTTTAACTGTTTTAACTTCATTCGTGGTTAAGAGGTACCAGGGGCCCTCTGATAATAAAACACAGCTAAGACGTATCTAAGGCTTATAGAAAGCAACAATAAACCATTTTTGACTGTGCAGGAATTTAAGTTTTTATATAAGAATATACTTCATTTTGGATTTTGTACAAAGATTTAACATGTTGAAATTTTAAAATATTATTTGAATAGTAAGGTTGTGAAATCATACAAAGTGAAATTTAAAAGATCCTGAAAAACAAGTTGGAAAATAGCTTTATATTGATCAGCCGAGAGTTTGACATTTGCCTCTTTGACATAGCATATACTGATGCAATAGGAAACATTGCATTACCACACAAAAAAAGTTTATTTACAGACCTCAGAGTTGCATTCAGTAACATTCTTGGCCAAGATCAAAACGTGGAACGTTTTTTCCATTCAGAAAAGCAGAATCACTTAGCCTGAGTCATGACTGCCCACTTTTTCCCATATGGTTGAAATACTGTCTGTTGGCTGAGGTTGACAATTTAAAGACTTTGTGGCTGATTAGTTCTAACTATGGTAGCAATTGAGAAAGGTAATGTTAGGTACTATTAAGAAGGAGATATCTGGCTTGTTGAAAAATACAAATCAAACACTGTAGCAAATATTTGGTAAGGGAGAAAAAAGCTGAAATAATGAAAACTGGCTGGCATCCCCAATACCTCTCTCCCCATCCAATAATCGCAAATCCCCCTGATTCTTTCTTTGTCTGGCTCTTAGAGTTAACACATTCTATCTGTTTTAAAAGTTCACACCCTAGTCTGGTGCTTGGCATTGATTCAAGCTTCTCTGCCTCATGGCTATTGATCAATCTTCTTAGAACAACATTTTTATAGCCCTCCCTTCTGATCAAGATTTGTCTCTGGGGATAGTAGGCAAACTCCCACTCCCTGGTATGGCATCAATAACCCTACATCACATGTGGTTTTTAAAATTGTAGTAAAACATACATAACAGAAAAGTTAACATTTTAACAATTTCTAAGTCTATAATTCAGTGGCATTAAGTACATTCACAATATTGTGCAACCATCACCACTATTCATTTCCAGAACTTTTTCATCATGCCAAACAGAAACTCTGCACTCATTAAACAATAACTCCCCATTCCTCCTCCCCTATCCCCTGGTAACCTCTATTCTTTCTGTGTCTATGGATTTGCCTATCTAGGTACCTCATATAAATGAAATCATACAATATTTGTCATTTTGTGTCTGGCTTATTTTAACTTACGTACTGTTTTTAAGGTTCATTCATATAGCACATATCAGAATTTCTTTTTTTCTTTTCTTTTCTTTTCTTTTTTTTTTTTTTTTCTTGCTCTGTTGCCCAGGCTGGAGTACAGTGGCATGATCATGACTCACTGCAACCTCTGCCTCCTGGGCTCAGGTGATCCTCCCACCTCAGCCTTCCGAGTAGCTGGGACCACAGGGACAACCACGTCCAGCTAATTTTTGTATTTTTTTTTTTTTTTTTTTTACAGATGAGGTTTCACCATGTTGCCCAGGCAGATCTTGAACTTCTGGGTTCAAGTGATCCACCCACCATGGCCTCCCAAGGTGCTGGGATTACAGGTGTGAGCCATCGCACCTGGCCCCAGAATTTCATTACTTGTTTAAAGCTGAATAATATAATATTATATTCATAATATTCCATTGTATATACCACATTTTGATTATCCATTAATCTGTCAATGAACATCTGGGTTGTTTCCACCTTTTGGCCGTTGTGAATAGTGGTGCTATGAACGTTGGTGTGCAAGTATCTGTTTGAATCTATTCTTTCAAATCTTTTTGAAGGGGAATTGCTGGATCATACAGTAATTTTAACTTTTGGAGAGGCCTGTCACATGGTTTTGACATACCTCCACCTTCGTTCTCACTTTTCTTTTTTGATGCCTCTTCTCAAGGTAGGCAGTTTCCTAGCACAGTCCCTGTGTGGACTCAAGCTGTATCTCCCTGCAAGCTGAACACAAAATGCTTCTCCTCTTCCCCACCACCATGCTCTTCTCTTAAGTATCAACTCAAGCTCTTCTCTAAGTATGGAGAAAGTTATGCCCTTCTCTAAGTATCAACTCAAGCTCTTCCCCCTACTGATAATAAATCCCAGCACCTGCAATCTGGAAGTGAAAAAGTAATTACAAGGATGTGCCTCAAGTCTTTGCTTTTTTCTCTTAACAAAGCAAATGACATCACATTCTAAAAACACTCTTTCCTTATCACTCTCAGCTTCTTCCATATGGATGGCACCAGCTCCCTAAGAATCAATCTTTCTCTCTTTTCTTGTTAAATTCCAACCTCTCCAGCCTCAACACTCAGACTTTCTGTCTCTCTGCCTTGTCCACCAGGTAAATCCTTCTTTATATGATCAACTTACCCTCTTAGGTTTTTAAAGTTTTTGCATTGTTTCCCCACTATATAAACTGTGCACAATTGAGGACATCTGGCTGCTGACACAAAGGAAAGTCACTCTAGAAGCTAGGGACGGGCTAAATTGTGAATGCTTATATATTAATAATTTCCCCACTTCTATATTCACCTTGGAAAAGATCATAACTTCTTTACATTGTAAGAATATTTTCACCAGATAAATCTAAGCTATGTGAGGGTAGATTTGGGGTCTCTTACCGCTTTGCTTAGAACATCTCATTGTCAATAGCACAAATTCCTTGCCCTGGCATTCCAAACTCCTCATGCGTTCATCTCGATCTTCCTTTCCAGTATTATTCCCCCTACCATCTCTCATGCCCTTTGTGCCCCAATGAATAGGAACACCAACTATTTCCCCAACTGTCCCCGAGTTTTCCTGTCATCATTTGCTCCTTCTTCCATTTATCCTGTTTACCCTCTTCTTGCACCTGTCCAGTTTCTGCCCATCTCTCAAGTTCAAAGTCAAATGCTGTTGTTTCCATAAAAATAGTTGTTGTGAAGATTAAACAATGTGTGCAAAAATTTAGCATAGTGACTAGTATTGAGTAAGCACTAGATAAATAGCACATAATAAATGTTTTGCCCTGTATTATTATTCTTGTAAACATCTTATTTATAATGTATAAGATTTTAGCCTTATTTGTTTTTACATGTCCTCCATAGGCTAAATCAGTTTGGACTCTTTTGGCAACTGAAAACGCAACTCAAACTCACTTAAACAACAGGTAGAATTCATTGAGTCACATAACTGAAAAGTCCAGGTGTTAGGCTGGCTTCTCCCTGTTTCTATAAACTCAGATCTGCTTTCCTCTGTGTATTTTCATTCTCAGGCTCTTGAGGAGGTGAGATGGCTCCACTAGCCCCTGCCTCCCAGGTTCAGGTCTAGGAGAAGAAAGGGCTGGCTCCCCAGTAAACTCCACCAAAACCACACTGACCAAGAGAGAGGGAGGGTGGGATGGACATCCACACACAAATTGGAGGCTTATCAAAAGGAGGGTGAATGGATACTGGGGAGCCAAGAAATACCAAATGTTCACACTAGTGCCTTACATAAAGTAGATGCTCAGTAAATCTTTAGAGAATGAAATTTAATTAGTATCCTCTTTAGTAGTCAGTGTGCAAGATTATTTATCAAATGATAGTTGAAAGGGGGAGGAAGGTAAAATTTGCTGAGCACCTACAATGTCATTTGCTTTAATCCAACAAACACTTGTGATATTATGCCCATTTTACAGATGAAGAAACTAAGGGTAAAGGGGTTAAGTAATCTTTCTGAGATTGTGCAAAGCTACTGCCTAGATCTGCCTGACCCAGAGGCCTGTGCTGTTTCCCAGGAGTTTATAGACCCTACATTCTGGTTCTGGATGGCTATTTCTCTCTCTTCAATAATCACTGGGGGGATGACAAAGGCAATGCTACTATGTTTCCCGGTAGACCATTTCATGGGTTTTTTTTTTTTTTTTTTTAGACAAAGTCTTGCTTTGTCACCCAGGCTGGAGTGTAGTGCTGTGACCTCAGCTCACTGCAGCCTTGATCTCCTGGGATCAAGTGATCTTCCAGCCTCAGCCTTCCGAGTAACTAGGACCATAGGTGCACAACACCACACTGGGCTAATTTTTTTGACTTCTGACTTTTAGTAGAGATGAGGTCTCTCTATGTTGCCCCAGCTGATCTTGAACTCCTGGGCTCAAGCAATCCTCCCACCTCAGCCTCCCAAAGTGCTGGGATTACAGACGTGAGCCACCGCACCTGGACATTTCATGTTGTGTAAATCTGAGGGTTAAGAAACTCCTTGACATTTCCATTATCTTAAGTGATCACATTTAACCCTTTTTGTCTTCCAGAGAAAGTGGAAAACCATTGAGCACTCTGTTTAAGAACACCTTCATGGATTTGATGGTAGTAATTAAGTAGTCACTTAGTCTTTTCTTCGTTTATGTTAAAGGCAGTCAATCCTTTTCACCTTTCCTAGGAGAGCCTATTTGCAGATTCTTTGACATAGGAAACATTTTTGCTCAAGCTCCGGGCCTTACTTTTTTAAGCCAGAACATGACTTGGGGCAGTTCTCAGACCCCGGGTTTCTCCGCCCTCCAGAGAGGTCGGCAAGGAAATGGACTCAGGTGTGTTGACTATCTGCTTATCCTCGGCGGGACCTCTGGGCTTGCTGCCAAACTCTCTCTACTGCTATGACCTCTTGGCTCACCCCTCCGCATGCACACACACCACCACCAGCCACATATACTCACGCACACGCTCACACTCCCACCACAGCGACACACACCCCAGGCCCTTGCTGAAGCTGGGGTTTTGTTTCTTAGTGGCAGCCGCTAGACTCACCTTCTCTAAACTCCTGACACAAGGGAGCCGCCTGGGCTTCAGGTCTCTGGACCACTGCAGATTTAAGTCATTCTTGCTTTGAATCCCTGGCAATCTAATCGCTTTGTTTCTATGCTCCCACAGGAGACAAGGGAGGAATGTGTTTTGCTGTTTTGGATTTCAAGAAATGAAACAGAAACAAGAGCTGGTTTCTTGATAACTTTGTTCTTCTACGCTATGGTCTGTAGAATGATACAGTTTCTAGTTTAATTGGTCTGTGACCTGCAGACCCCTGTGTAAGACTCTTCCAGCTTTGAACATACCAAAGAAAATTTTAAAAGAAGAGGGGAGAAAAAAGGAGAAAAGTCTGCATATTGGGTAAAGGATGATTTTGTATGTGTGTGCTTTTCTATAGTTGCTAGGATTTCTGCAATGAACATGAGTTCACTTCGAAATCAGGAAAAACACTAATAAATATTGGAGTTAATTCTAAGTAGTTAAAAGAATAAAATGATAACCAATTATTTTTCAAGCCAATGCAAATTAAAATAAAAGAAGAATGGCAGTAATAATAAGACAAAGTAGAATTCATCATAAAGCAACACTTGGAATAAAAGAGCCATTTGTGGGCATTTTATGTAGATAAAAGGTACAATGCAGGATGAAGATATTATAATGATCAAAGTCACACAATAAAAGCACAATATTAAATATAAAAAACAAAAATTTGACAGGAATGAAAGGGGAATTCAGCAGAAAAACAATTGTTATAAGAGACGTAAGCACCAGACTTTGACAATTAGCAGAGGAAAAAAAAAGACACCTAAGTTTGATACACCATAATTATCAAAGTTGATTAATAGACAAATATTGAATTTTGTTCCCTAGCAACAAAGAATATGCCTTTCTGATGTATTATTTGAAAACCAGAGCAAAACAAATACTATAAAGGCCACAAAGAGAACTTTTGTCCAAAATGCAACAAAACTAGACAAAAATTACCAAAGTAAATAAAATTTTAAAAACTCACCCTTCCACCACTTAGAAACTAAAAAAGTATGTATTATGACTGCATTAAAAAGAAAATGAAAACTATAATCACCAGCTATTTAGAAAGTAATAAAAATCAGAAAGTTATATATAAGCATTCATAGAATGTGACTAGATCAGTACAAAAGAGGTACGTTGAGGCCCCCACATGCTATCATTATTAAGCCAGAGAGTAAACATATGACTAAAGCATATGGCTAAAAAATGAGAAATAGAAGAATAAAATCCAACTAAGCAGAAATAAAAGGAAAAGAAAGATAACATGGCAATTTATAATCAGAAAATAAAGTATAATTGATAAATCCAAGTGTTTTTAATTTTTGTAAGGCTAACAATATAGAAGTGCTTTTTATCTGTTGAATCCAGGAAAAGAGAAAATATGAACCAACAATATTCGAAGTGAGAAAAAGAATATGAACATATCACAGAGGATATTTAAATTTAATAAGATTACGTTCTATGCTAATAACTTGAAGATATTGATGAAATAGATGTTTTTCTGGGGAAAATTGCTAAAGTTGATTAAGTAATATATAAACAAAGTAAGTTTTACACACACACTCTCACACACACACATGCCAATAACCTTGAGAAGGAAATTATGAAATCATCAAAATATCTCCTTTCAAAAGCTTTCTGGGTCCAGCTGGCTTGCTAAAAAATTCTTCAAAATTTCAGAAAATGTATGATTTATATGTTATAGAAACCATTCAAGAAAATAAGTGAAATTTAAAATTTAACAAATTTTGTTTATCTATTCACAAGTTAGTTGATGGACATTTTAAAAACTAGATGAATCAGCAATTCCACTCCTGGGACTCTACCAAGAGAAATGCAAACATGTGAAAACACGAAGTCATAGTAGCAGGATGAATAATGGACCCAAACTGGAAACAATCCAAATGTCCATCACCTGTTGATAAGATAAAAATGCAATGCAGGCCAGGCGCAGTGGCTCACGCCTATAATCCCAGCACTTTGGGAGGCCAAGGTGGGTGGATCACCTGAGGTCAGGAGTTCGAGACCAGCCTGACCAACATGGTGAAACCCCGCCTCTACTGAAAATACAAAAATTAGCCGGGCATGGTGGCACATGCCTGTAATCCCAACTACTCCTGAGGCTGAGGCTGGAGAATTGCTTGAACCCAGGAGGTGGGGGTTGCAGTGAGCAGAGATCGCGTCATTGCACTCCAGCCTGGGCGACAAGAGGGAAACTCCATCTCAAAATAAAATAAAATAAAATAAAAACGCAATACGGCCATACTAAGGAATACTATTCAACCCTAAAAAATGACTTAAATATGGATACAAGCTTTTACAGCATGATAAAACATGAATAAACCTCAAAAATATTATGCTATGTGAAAAAGCCAGAAACAAAATACTACATTCTATTCCATTTCTATGAAATGTCCAGAAAAGACAAACTTACAGAGTCAGAAAGCAGATCAGTGGCTACACAGGGACAGGATTTGGAGTAGAGGTGGAGGGGGATACTAGGAACCTTTCTAAAATTAGAATTTCTGCAAATCATTCTGAAATTAGTGATGGTTATACAACTCTATAAATTTCCAAAAAATCTTAGAATCGTATACTTAAGCTGGGTGATTTTTATGGTATGTAAATTTTACCTCAATGAAACTGTTAAAAATAGCTAGTTATCACAGACATACAAATTAACATCCATAAGATATCATTTACTGATGTAAATATATATCCAATTAGCAAGATTTAAAAAAATTTACTGTGGTATAAAGATTCAGTTTGATGGATACTGTCAAATATAGTTATTGGGATATACATTGGTAGAATGCTTTTTGAAAACAGATACTAAGAGTTATTACAATGTTAGCAGGCTTTGACTCATTCATTCTATTTGAAAAATCTATTCCTCCAAAAATAGAGTTGTGGGCAAAGATTGCTGTAAAGGGATGTGCATTACAGAATTCTTTATGATAACTAAAAAGTAGAACAACCTAAATACCCAACATTAGAGAGATGGGTACATAAATCATATCATATCATACTATGGAATTTAAGTTGGTAAAAATCATATTTTCAAAGACAATGACATGGGAGAATGCTCAAGAAGTAATGTGAAATGGAAAAGTAGGATCTGAACTGTATATACATACTAATCCTAAATGGAAAAAAGTGTCTTTTATGATGGGAAGGGTCTAAACCAAATGTTAACATTTATTTTCTGAGTGGGGTAATTATGGATAATGTAATTTTCTTCTCAATACTTTTTGTTCTGTTTTCTTTTGTTCTTGGCAATGAGCATATATTGCTTTATCATTTGCAAATCAGAAATTTTATCAGAAAACAGTAAATGTTATTGAAAATAACAAAAATAGGATGGAAATGAATTACAACTGTCCATCTGTGCCAAATGCAGTTTTCAAGTAGTAAGTAGAAAGTCTATATAACAGTCCTGACTTGCTGAGCTTCCATTACACAAGGCAGTCAATGATGATGCCTACTCTCTTCAGCCTTCTTCCCATTTCAGCAGAGACACAGGGACAACTAAGCCAACCTGGGGGAGGGTGGGGTGTGTGTGTGTGTGTGTGTGCGCGCGTGCGTGCACGCAATGCTGGATCTCTAGAACTGAGATGCACCTTCCCACCTTTGAGTGATGGAGCCTCCTAACAACATAGTCACACAATGGGCCACATTTTGGCCTTATGTATTCAATGCTGTTGACCTGTTGTAAATTACCAATGTATTTATGTTACATATAGTACCAGGATATACATGCGTATACAAAAACCCTGGGCTCTGAAGCATAAAACTTCTCCTTCTAGATTCCTTTTGATTTAAAATTCAGTCTTTCCTGTAAATAAGTGTGTGAGTTGAGTCGGGGAGGCAGGGAGAAGTCAGAGGGAAAAATAGCACAACTAAAAGGAAGGGAAATGAGGAGACAGCAACTAAACTGAGGGAAGTCCAACTTTAAGTGGCCTCTGGAGCTAATGAGTAGGATGTGCCCAAGCCATCCCTCTCTGAAGTCACATTATTAGTTGCTCCCCAAACATTTTCCAACCTAACTTTTTAAATAATTAAACAAATGAAAAATAAACCTCCTTTCTTCAAGTGTAAAAGCTCCTAGGGCTTTGGTCTTTATTACTAATAAATTTCCACCAGCCCTCATCCTCTGCCTTGACAGAGTGTGGGAGAAGCTGGCTGGGAATGAGATTTTTGCCACCTTGATGAGTGTGCTCATTAGGGAAGCCACTCGGTTTGAAGACCTGCCCCAGCCAATCTGATTGTGGATTTTATTGAAATAATTTTATAAACAAGTCTTCAGACAAGGTTTAGTCCTTATGAATCCTCCAAGCTCATTACTACCCCCAGGAAGAAAATTGAAGAGATAAAAATAAACGTCTAGGATTAAAACACTTTCACCTTTAGGCAAAACAGTCTCCGGGGCCTTCAGATTTCTCCATCTGTAAAACAAGGATAATGATATTTCCTTCTCCAGCTCATCAGAAGAGCTAACACGAAATTCTGGAGAGCATTCTTGGCAGCTGGGAAAGAAGGTAACTAATACACCTGATTATTTTTAATAGCATAAGGACCTAACAATGACAAATAAATGTCTGGTCTCTCTTACGACAGGGTAAAAACAATGTAAAGGAGAGACATACGTATGGTGTAATAAATCAGCCAAATATCTTGGAAATTCACCTGTCTTGAATGGGAAAGCTGTTCTCTTTCCAATATTTTCTTTGACATTAAGGGGTTTTAGCCCAATGACATTCACTGTAAAGATAATTAAATGTATTTGTGGCAGCTGCTACTGCAGAATCAGAGTGACCTTAGAAAGACGTTTGCATAGGAAAGCCTTCTACAGCCGTCAGATATTCCCAGGTGGTGGGGAACATTTCAAAGCAGCCTGCCTCCTACACCCCTCACCCAGTAGTCAGTCAAAAGGCAGAAGACTAAAATTCCTATTGACCACGAGTGTCTCAAGCTCAACAGGGAGGGTGTGCCTGAATTTTAAGATAATCCCACAAAGCCAAACTCAAGAGTGCACAGAAGCATCACATTTAGAAAGTGTGAAAGAGCTGGATGAAGCTCAAGAATGATCGACATATCCCTTTCTGAAGTAAGTGACAGCATCTTCTGGTTCTACCCGCTTTCTTATTTTTGCATCAAACATAAATAGTAAGTGAAGAAATGTAATTCAATAGCAGAGCTTCAGGTTCCTGAGATTAGATGAAAGGGATCCTTAGCACCAAGGCACAAAGACATGAAAAAAAGGCAGAGACGAAAGGAATGGTAAGAAGCAAACTTCAGTCGGAAAAATCTTGTGTATCAGAGTGGCTGTTTTGAGCTTCACGGAGTCGTCCTGAGCATACATTATACTGGGTTTCGCTGCTTCGTGTAGTATCAGGTATTTCATATAAATAATTAAAAAGCCACTGGCTGCTGGGGCCAGGTTTAAATGGATTGAAAAGGAGCGTGGGTCACCTGTTTTCAGGCTGGGAGACTTAATGAGAGGGTGGACAAGGCATTGAGAGATGACGATGCTCTCGTGAAGGATTTAAGGACAGCATCCATCTCCAAGGCTGTATTTCCACCCCCACCTCCTCCAGGCTCACCTTTCTGGCTCAAGGTTTTTCATGTGCTCTTTTTATTCTTCTTTTTTGATTCACAGCTGCCATATGCACATGTTAAGAGGCTCAAACTTGGCCAGGCACAGTGGCTCACGCCTGTAATCCCAGCACTTTGGGAGGCCGAGGCAGGTGGATCACGACGTCGGGAGTTCAAGACCAGCCTGGCCAAGATGGTGAAACCCCATCTCTACTAAAAACCCCAAAAAATTAGCTGGGTGTGGTGGTGGGTACCTGCAATCCCAGCTACTCGGGAGGCTGAAGCAGAGAATTGCTTGAACTCAGGAGGCGGACGTTGCAGTGAGCTGAGATTGTGCCACTGCACTCCAGCCTGGGCAACAGAGCGAGACTACATCTCAAAAATAATAATAAAAAAAAAAAAAGAGAAAGAGGCTCAAACTTGTCTTTTAAAAAGTGAAGTGCCTTGCCTTGTCCTACACCGTGGCCTCTCCTTGGACACAAACAGGCGGGGAGTGTTTAAGATAACAGCATTGCAGAGTGCAAACGGCCCCCAAAGTGGAGCCAGAGGAACCTATGAGATCATTTGGAAAAGCTTGTGAATTCACTGCCATTTGCCTACTTGGCTTCGGATGAAAAGCAAATCTTAAAGCTGCTCAAAATGTGTCTGATTCATCTGTAACTGAGAATGAGACCAATCAGGGATAAGAAGTGAGTAAAATCCTTGTGATCACAGAGCCAAGAGAGCCTATTTTAAAGCACTTAATGTATTTTTTTTCTTAAAGATATATACACCAACTGTAATTAAGCTCTCCCTTTCCTTATGATCTTGGCAAGATGTTAAAAAAGAGATAGAGGGAGGGAGTCGACTTGCCAAGTGGATTTTTCTAAGCGTTCTCAGCCCTAATTAAAAGTCCTTTGTGCAAGGCCAACCAGCAATCAGATTCCTAATTAGAGTTGAGCAAACTGCCTTGGTGAACTGTGGGTTTCTCTGAACCCGGGAATCTGAGGAAAAAGTCTGTCTGTCTCAAAGGTGCCATTTTCTGAAGCACAAACACACCCAAATCCTGAAAGGCATATCTCACAAGGGCAATGTCACAACCTTAATACTGTTGGTCGATTACTGTTTTTGCCTTGAAACGGCTCCGCAGCATCCTATATATTGCGTTGTTACCTCTGTTTTGCTGTTTGTTACGGTATTATGATGAAATGGCGCCTTTTTAAAAACCTGTCTTCAGGATCTGGAATTATGGGACTTGAGATTTAAGTGTATTAAATGCCAGGAATTCATGGTTTATGTCCAGAAAAAGAAGACCATTCTGCCATTAACTGGATTTCCCCTGGAGTCTTGGGAATCATAATAGTGTGTACACAAGTGCTTACCACATGCGAACACAGCTCTAAGAACTCTATAAATACGAATGCATTCACCTCTCACGAGGATGCCATGAGGCAGGCTCTATTATCTCCCCCGTTTCACAGGGAGGAAACTGAGGCAAAGAGAAGTTAAGGCGGTATCTCAAAGTCACATTAGAAAGTGATAAAGCCAAGATTGACCTGCAGTCAGTCACATTCCAGAGCCTCTGCTCTTACCTCCCAGCACTGGAGCCATGGCGTTGGACCCCCGGTCCCCGGGCCTCATGCCCCGGGTCAGAGCATCCACACAGCAGTACAGCTGGGAGCATGGCTCCATCTCCTATGTAGCCCCTGGGTTTCTTCCTGATTACTAGGTAGGGTTTTCCAAGATCCACATTTCAAATTGAGAACTTCTGAAATGTAGGCCTTCAATAAAGAGATTATACCAAGATGTAAAAATAAAGAACATTGCTATTCTTCATTCCCAGAACTGTGGTGAAAGCAACAATGGCATTCTTGTCTCACCCAGTGAGAGACAAAGCACCCCAAAGCCACAGCATCCAATGGAGATGCCACAAAAAAGGATGCCCGCCCTTGGCTTAGCTCATCTCATACATAACTCTTCATTTCTCGATTTTTCCAGAAATGTACACATCCTGAGACAGGGAGGAAGTGCTCACAATTAGACAATTTTCTTTTCTCCAGGGCTTTCATTTGAATCAGATTCATGAAGGAAAAACTCTTTCTGGGTTTTTTTTTAAGATCATTATTTAATAGTCTTAATAGAAGATGGATTTTATCTGTAGATTTTTGCTTTCAATTAAAAATGCTAAATGTAAATATTGTAGTGTCAAACCTTTTAAATGTTTAATATA
The DNA here is from genome assembly GCF_028858775.2 of Pan troglodytes. Classification (NCBI taxonomy): domain Eukaryota; kingdom Metazoa; phylum Chordata; class Mammalia; order Primates; family Hominidae; genus Pan; species Pan troglodytes. The sequence continues at coordinate 102,362,686 of NC_072403.2, forward strand.
CAGCACACTGCAAAAGAAATACTTTTGTGTAGTCAGGACTTGGCAGTTTACATGGTGTCATTTAGGGGTGGGGGGCAGCATGATGAGAGGATGGTGGTGTCAGAACTGTGGAGGAGAAGGACATCAGAGACACCAACAGACATGAGAAAAAAGAAAGAAAAACGAGACTAGAAAGAGAATGAGGGGAAGAACGAGGGGCCCCAGAGAAAGGCTTTCCTTCCCAGAGACAAATGAAAATTCTATCGTTTTTATAAGAAAGAAAGAAAAACACCCCAAAGAGCTCTGTGGGAGTGTGGGAGGATGAGGGGCTCTAGTGCTTGGCTTATATTTCCATCGTGGCTGAGTGATGACGAACTGCTGCTGGAGGCCTGTGACCGGCTTCTCTGGGGGTGCTCTGGCATTGCCACCACATCTGTTCTCACATTTCAGTGGGAGGGGTCAGCAAAGGGGGGAACCTCACAAGTCTGTTGTTCTGCAGTTATCACATTGCATTGTAATTCCTACAACACAAGTAAAGCCTACCTCCCTCACTCGTCTATAGTCTATAAATCGGAGCACAAGGGTTGGGCTTTATTCAAATGCACCTCTTTAGTGGTGGATATATAGTTGGTCCTCAATAGTGTTTGCAGATGAATGGGGGTTTACAGTATCCACCACACTGCCCTGTATGATGCCTTTGAAGCAGCAGGCACTTAATGGACGTTCATTGAATGAATCAGGTCCCCATTCAACAGCAAGTCACATGCTCAAATTTTTTAAGTTCTGAAAAAACAAGGCAGACAGGGTAAGAAGTCCAGGATCTGAATAATAGATCCTTTAGGACCTCCCAGAGGAAATAATTAAGGAAAATAAAATGTTTGAGAAAGATTAACAGATTTGCTTCTGGAACGGTAGGAAACAAGAGAACGCCAGCGTTTCAGGATGCATCCATCTGTGGTTACCATTCCAAGCTGACATTCCTCTCCTCTCTAAAAGTCACTGAGGCCTCTCAGGGTTTTAACATTATCTGAAAGCAATCCTGAGGAACTGGCCCGGATGCTGAAGCCATACCTGAAGACAGGTAAACAGTTTCCATTCATGTGTGTGTTGCTTTGTGTAATTCATCTCACCCTCCGGCAATACGTAAAGATGTATATTCAGATGATCTAAGTTACAGAAAAATGTAGTTACCTGATTAAATTAAGAGGTAGTGTACATAGCCAGAGACTGGTGAGATTTTAAGATTAGCTTGTGCTGGTGTTTATTCTCCTTTTCCTTTTAAAACATTCTTCAAAGCTATGATCAGACACAAATCCAATCAGAAATACTCCATGTTACTTTTCTCTTCCATCCCTGCTTGTCTTAAGTGCCAATGATATGTCAGGTATTTTGCTGGTTTTTACATTCCTTTATTCCCTGACAACTTGAGTTGGCTTTTCCTAGTTAGTACATAAGATGATTTAATCTTGCGTATGTTCATAAAACTTGGTTCTGTGACTGCCAAATATCTTTTGAAGTAGTATTGTCACTCTGTTCCTCTTTTAGGAGGAATATGGAGGTGTAGAGTAGGTCAGTTTTATTCCTTGGATATTGGTGTCAGGTTGGGTGTAAATATTTTCCAACCAAGCCCTGCAATCCAGTGCAGTAGAGCTAAACGGACAGTGACCCATGTTCAGTGGCTGAATGTTTGCTGTGGACCTGGGATGTTAACTTTGCAAAACAAGGTATAAGTGGAACTTTTCCAAAAATGTTTTTTGAGAGTATAGTGTTGAAACTGCCACTGGAGCAAAGAGCCTGGACAGATAGGATTTCAATATGGAGTCCCTCTGGGCTTCGTTCATCTGCTTTTACTTGTCTGAGCCGGTAAAGGGCTGGGATCAAATGTGGATGGCTTTCCTAATGATAGCCAAGATTTACTGAGGACTTGCGATGTCCATCCGCTAATCAGTGCTAAGTGCTAGGCATGGCTTATCTCCTTTACTCTTCAACAACAGTCTTATCGGCCAGGTTCTAGTATTATCCTCATTTTACTGATAAGGAAATGAAGCCTTAGAAATATTAAGAAATTTGCCTAAGGTCAAACACCAAATGAGTGCCCTTCTTCATTCTGTAATAGAGCTTCTTTTACATTGTATACATTTAAGGAATATAACATGATATTTTGAAATACATATACATAGTAAAATCATATCTACAGTCAAGCTAATTTACATATCTTTCACCTGACATTGTTACCTTTTTAATGGTAAGAGCATCTAAAATCTAAGCTTTTAGCACAGTTTTCATATTCAATGCAATATTACTAATTATAGTTCTCATGCCATATATTAGATCTCTAGACTTATTCATCCTATGTAACAACAACTTTGCACCCTTTGGCCTACATTTTGGTCCACATTTCCCCAATTCCTCCTTCACCCCTCTATGCACCCAGTGACCCCTATTCACTCTGTTTATATGTATTTCACTTTTTTTTAGATTCCACATGTAAGTGAGATCATGTAGTATTTTTCTCTTTGTGTTTGGCTTACTTCACTTAGCATAATGTCCTCCAGGTTCATCCATGTTGTCACAAATGGTAGAATATCCTACATTTTAGGGCTGAATAATATTCCATTCTCTCTCTCTCTCTCTCTATCTGTCTATATAGATAGATAGATAGATAGATATATACACACACACACACTATATATACACACACATATATATACACATATATATACAACATATATATATATACACACACACAACCAGCCGATTTAAGAACTCATTCCTTCAATAGGCACTCTCTATTTCTCCCTCTCTCATATATATATATATGAATAGATAAAGAAGAAATTGTGTTTTTGTATATGTATAAGTTCCACTTATACCTATACATACCTCTCTCTATATATACACCTCTCTCTATATATATGTGTATCTATACCTCTCTCTCTATATATATTCATATATGTTCTCTATATGTACATATATATATAGAGAGAGGTGTATATATATACCTTCTTCTTAAAGAAGAAATTGTGAGAGAGATATATAATATATATATCATATATGTATAAAGTATATATATATACACCTCTCTCTCTATATCTATACCTCTCTATATATACATATATGTATGCATACATATATACGTATATATTCATATATACGTATATATGTATGCATACATATATACATATATTCATATATATTCAGCTCCTTTGCCCATTTTTAAATTGGTTTTTTTTTTTTTTTTGCTATTGAGTCATGTGAGTTCCCTCTATATTTTAATTATCAATGCCTTATCAGATGTATGGTTGGCAAATATTTTCTCCTAAATCTGTAGGCTGTCTTTTCATTTTGCCAATTGTTCACTGTGCAGAAGCTTTTTAGTCTGATGTAGTCGCAGTTGTTCATTGTTGCTTTTGTTGCCTGAGCTTTTGTTATGATATCCAAAACTCATTGCCAAGGCCAATCTCAAGGAGCTTTCCTCCTACACTTTCTTCTAGGAGTTTTATGGTATCAGGGCTTATGTTTAGGTCTTTAATTTTGAATTGATTTTTTTTTGCATATGGTGTAAGATAAGGATCCAGTTGCATTATTTGGCATGTGAAGATCCAGTTTTCCCAGCACCATTTATGGAAAAGACCAACATTTCCCCATTGCAACCTTTTGGTGGCCTTGTTGAAAATTGTTCTCACTATATATGGTTAGGCTTCCGTTCCATTGGTTTATGTGTCCATACTGTTTTGATTACTATAGCTTTTTAACATAATTTGAAATCAGGAAGTGTGATGCCTCTCACTTTGTTTTTTTTTCTTCAGATTGCTTTGGCTATTTGTGTTCTGTTGTGACATAACTTCTAAGAAGGGATTTGTATAAAATGTGTACAACACGTTATGGTTTATTAACTTTCTTTCACTGGCCTTGTTTAATTTTACTCTCACCTTATCTTTTTAGGGTTGGTGACATTATTCTGATTTTGCAGATGAGGAAACAGAAGCACAGAGACGTTTTGTGGCTTGCTTTGCTGTCCTTAGGCAGAGAGGAGTCTGATGGAGAGTTAACTATAGTATTCTCCGTGGCAGATGGCTGTGCCTCCTGTCCAGGGCAATTTGCCTTAGCAGGCTGGAGAACAAAGAGCACTGAGCCAAGAGTCCTTGGCCCCACCACCTTCCATATAACCTGAGGACTTCTGTTTCCTCAATATGGTTCTTGGGGTCGTTTTTAGGATGAATTGGGTTTTGTGAGAATTGTGTATTGCCATGCAAATATATGTTATGAATAATTCCTTTGAACAGTCATTCTTCAGCTTATGGAAGCCTATCCATTTAAGGTAGAAACTTAAGATGTATCTTTCTCCTCCCTGTATTTGGTAAAGTTAGGAGCTAGGGCAGCATAGTTGAAATGAATTAAAAGAACTTTTTTTTCCATTTTTCTAATTTCTATTTCCATAATATAAGTACCCATTCATGGAAAAATAAAAATTAGGTAAGTGATAGAAATTACAAAGAAAGTTACAAATATTCAAAATGCTTCAGTCTACCAACCTTGAAGAATAAAATATTTTCCTATTCAAGAACAAAGAATCTTGTGGTTATGTTGATAGAGAAAATATCTTTAAGCCACACTTTTTAAAAGTCATGCAAAAATAAGCTCTGAGGTTTATTTGTTTTAGTGGGCTGTGCTCCACTGGCATCCTTCCTGGGAACATCATTCTTCTTTCCTTTTGTTTTCCCCTGAATTTTTGAGCATAGGTTTACAGTTTGAAGGGGGAAAAATATTTTCAGCTTACATTTACTGCTTTTTTTTTTTTCAGTAATAAGACCACATAAGGTTGAGATCCAGGTATGAGAAAGCTTAATAAAACTTAATGTCTTGGTTCTTGATGACCAGCCAGTGCACATGCCACTAAGTAAGTGAGATTCATCCTCTAAGGATTCACAGTGAATCTTTAACCCTGCCCTTGAGAAAGTATTAAAGAAGATCCAGAGACGCGAGCAAAACAAAATACACAACCAAAGACACTGTGTGCTGTCAGCAGCAGGCATGTACTGGTCAAGGAATTAGATGACTCAAGGTGGTGACTCATTCAGCAACTATGTAGTGTTTGCGGTTGAAGAGAAACCTTGGCCAGAGAATGACTAAAATCTATTGGCAGCGTCTTTAAAAGAATCATGACTGGGCCTACACCAGCGAATACGCAAGTGTGCTTTTTTTCTTCGTCTTTTACTAATTCAAGACTGAGAGTAAGAAAACACCATCCTTGTTGACGCCCACTATTACAGCATGCTCTCCAGGGCATTCCCAGCAACTACGCTCAGTGAGACTGAGTCCAGATACTTATCTCTGTGTTTGGACGTGGTCATATGTGTGCATGTTTGTAGTTAGTAGGATGAACAAGTCAGACTTATACAGATTGTTAGAGGCACTTGTTCTTGATAATTAAAAAAAAAAAAGCCAAGAGAAAGTTTCCAAATTTAGTTATTGTATTAGTTTCCTGGGGGCTGCCATAACAAAGTACTACAAACTGAATGGCTTAAACAACAGAAATGTATTCCCTGGCAGTTCTGGAGGCTGCAAGTCTGAGATCCAGGCGTCAGCAGCGTTGGTTCCTTCTGAGGTCTGTGAGAAAGAATTCGTTCTGTGCCTCTCCCTGAGCTTCTTGGTGGTTTGCTGGAGGTCTTTGGCATTCCTTGGCTTGTAGAAGCACCGTTGTGTTCTTTATCTTCACCTCCACATGGCGTTCTCCCTGTGTGTCTCTGTCTCCAAATTTCCTCTTTTTAGAAGAAACCAGTCACATTGGATGAGGGGCCCACTCTGCTCCAGTATGGCCTCGTGTTAACTAATTGTACCTGCAATGCTCCTATTTCCAAATAAGGTCACATTTCTGAGGTCCTGGCAGTTAGGACTCCAACATAAGAATGGACAGGAGGGGGACAGAATTCAACCCATCGCCTTCTCCATATCAGCCAGAGCTAATTTATTACAAAACTAGTGGATCCATTTGAAATTTTGTGCTAATCAATGTTAGTCTCTTTTTTAAGTCCAGAAGAAAATTTCAGTTTTAAAAAAGTTTGAATATATTTCATATTAGAAGGAGTAACTATTTAAAAATAATAGAGACTCACTAGCCTAAAACAAAGTAGTTAACCAAACAATTTATTAATCATCTGGGTATAATGCCATGTAAATACATTTGCATTTATGAATGCAAATGCCACACAAGCATGCCATCATTAACAGTGCAAAACATGAAATTTTAACAAAATTGTTGGACTAGAAGGTAAATTTGGTATCTAAAATTTTAAGACTCAGTTTAGCTTTTGAGGTTGCTCAAAGAGCTTGTTTTTCTTTTTGACATCAGTCCTTGTAAAGGGAGCATGCACGTGTTTGAGCACAGCTATGTACACCCACACCCCTGTGAGTGCAGTGTACATATCTATATCTGTGCTGTTTACAACATTTAAAAGTTCCTCGTGTGAATCAGAATGAACCTAGGCAATAAAGGTTCACTTGAGTCACTGAAGTCAAAGAATAAGATGAGCAGAAAGGATGGCTCCACAGGAAATGGAGTTCTGGGTTAGTTCTGGGTACTAGGGAGGTGTCAGCCTTGTGGACTGAAGCTCTTTATCTCTGACTCCAGCTACAAAAGAAGAGCATATTGGCCTTGAAGGTATAATTGATCAGCCGATGTAAGAACTCATTCCTTTAATAGGGACTCATTTTTATCCATCCATGAGCTTTGCACATCCATTTGTGAAGTTATTGCCTTTCTCCTGGTTGGATTAGAGGCTTAGTAAGGGAGAACCAGCATTCTTGGGACATTCACTGTGTGAGATCACTGGAGCAAGTGAGTTTAAGCACTAAAGGTAAGATTCTGATCTCTCTTTTTGGGGACTTCTTTTGCTAGGGCCTGGGTTCTAAAGTTTACTATAGTTATAAACCAATATTGTGCTAATGTTTCTTACAAGAAGATGAATTTTGAGCAAACTCATTCATTAACATCATGGTTATCCTTTTATTGTTAGTTATAATCATTTGTCACTTTAAGGTCTTTTTAGCTCATTAGAGTGTGAGGTATACTAAATTCATATAAGCACAGCCCATATATGCTTTTTCCAAGAGGGCCAGATACTTAGAATCATAAAATGTTATAGCAGAAAATGACCTTGGAAATCATCTAGTTCAATCCCTCATTTTACAGATAGGGAAATTAAGTTCTATAGAGGTTAAGTGACTTGTCAAAGGTTAGCGACCGATAAGTCGCAGAACCAGGGCTTAAACCCATTTCCTGATCCTTTTTCTCTACTGAAATCACCACTAATGACAGTGCCAGAGCAGGGCTTCAAATGAAGAAAGGACTGTCCTACAACAGGCACTTCAAATAGAATCCTGTCCAATGAATATGCTATTCCTTATATTTTCTCTGTGGGCATTAATCTCTGGTATATATATTCAAAGCAGATGCTAACGACTTCTTTTTTAATCCTTGGGCAATTCTAAATTTTCAAAGAATTAAAAATGCTGCTTAAAGAACACAAAAAAAGCAAATGAGGGTTATTTATAAAAAGGAAAAAAGGTACATCTTCAGATCCACTTCACTTTTCCTTTTCTCCAAGCAGTAGTCACAAAGGACATTATCAGATATTAACATGATATAAACAATTGCTAATATCGACAAGCCACATTATACCATATTCCATTAAAATTTAATTTACCAATAGAAGAAATACGGAACTAATTTTAGATTTCTATCACCCACGCAAATATAATTTTATGTTCTCTTTAATTCTGAGATCCCCAAAGCTTATGTCCCAAACATTTTGTGTCATCTAAGAAGAAACTGTATTTCCTACTGCAGAGATTTAGTGCCGCTCCTGCCAGAAGTCAGTGAAGTGTTCTTTTGTTGGCAAGCATTATAGGGCTGGGGTCTAAAAGAAATTAATTTGAGCATTTTGGTTGATTTTAATAGCTTGACCTCTGAGTGTGCGAGCAGTGAGGCCAGGGGGCAATGGCAGGCCATCCACGCAGCTGAATTAAAATGAAGCCCTGGCCTTGCTCAGGGAAACCTTCTCTCACCTGCTTTTCATTTCCTTTAGCTATTTCTGGTAATGAAAACTGGAACCACTGCTACATATTTTGGAGTCTAGAAGTTCTATACATTTTTATTTCATACAATATGCCTATAATTAAATGTAGGTCTTTGTTTATAAAAGGACAAGACCTAAGTGTTCCTGGAAGAATATGCAAAAAAATCTTAAAAGGTATTCCTTTAAAAATAGTTTTTTTTTTCATCCACAATTCCAGATGGAAGACTCTCCCATGTTACAACCTTCCTACCTGCCCACTGACATTTTCATTTGCTATTCCTTATCTTTCTGCATGCTGGCTTTGCCCTTCAATAAGAACCAGAATGGTAAAGTGGAATAATACTATTGGCCCGTTTTAAAGAAGCTGAGAGAGTTCTCAGGAAAGTTGAAAGCATTTGGATGGGAAACAGCTCTTCCCGAATTCGTTTCTTGTTTGGGCTTTTTCTCCAATCATCTCCCAGACAGTCCTGATGTCTGTATCAAAAGAATGGGACGTGTGGCTCAAAAATGCCAATGGGAACCTTCCCCCATGAGCTCGTAGCATAATTTGTGATGAGTTCAGACCTGGAATTTGGCCCAGCCCCTAATCAATCCTTAGGTGTTCCTGTTATTTTTGCATTGCTGGGGGCAGCCTGCCTATCTTCTTATCGCTGTCTTTAATTGACATTCTGAAGTACTGCTATATTGATTGTGACTTTTCTCTCCCCTCTGGTAGCTACTTGGAATCTCATTGATGAGTAGTAATAGCATGATATATATTCATGTGCACATATGCATGAACTACTATGTTCGGTATTTGCATTTGCCTACACGTCTGCTGTGCAAGGGTATGCCATGAGAGAATCAGCTTCTTCCCCCCTCCCTGCCATATGATGTCTATATATTTATGAGTAGGAGAGAGAGGAGCACTTGGATATATGAATCTGCTTGCAATTTCCTAATGGAATCTGGCAGAAGAGCTTTGCAATAGGACAAGTTCCAGTAAAAAATGTGTTCATGTAAGCACTTTCCCCTTGTGCCTGTCACCTATTTGCCTTTCCAGAGCATTGAAAAGATTAATCATGGGATGATCTAGATTCTCCTTTTGGTCAGTAAAACATAATACTCATCTGGATTCTCCTTTTGGTCAGTAAAGTATAATACTCTCTTAAAGAAGTGGAGAATATTAGAATTGTATATTTTTAATGGTATATCCATGGAGGAAGAGTCCAGGTGAACAAGTTCTTGAAGGGGAAATATATCTTCTTATCAATGGCCAAGCTTTCTGTAGCTGACTAGGTTTTGGTACTGTCATTTGGGAGGTGTATGCTCATAATGCTTTTTAAGGAGAAAACATGAAAATTGTCGATGAGATTAAAGTTGAAGGGTTTGAAATGTAGTAGGCACTTCTTTCTTGGGAGTGCTGCTGTGTTAGGAGGCCATCCTGAGACTAGAGTCCTCGCAATTCAGAAATGGCTTTTCTACCTCATTAATGCCATGATCTTTTGTTATCCCCATCTGTGCCTGAATGGACAAAAGGTATCCATTTAAATTATGGATCTTAAAGAGAACCTTTGCAAAGGTCCCTCTAATGGCCCACATTCATACCCCCTAGCTTTTGCCCTCCATTGTGGCCTCAGCCTGGTAAGGGCTGCTGGGATGAGTGGAATTTCTGGAAAGGGGATTGATGGTGGTTAGAGATGCCAACATACAGAAGCCACAAAACTTGGAAATGTGAAATTCTCTGTGTGCATATCCTTTAACTGAAACTTTATGTGTCTCAAGTGAATGAAAAATAAGTTATTTGGGGAAGCCTTTGCCCAATTCACCTGGGATAAGAAGGCCATTGTATCACACATATAATTCCCCAGAGGCTCTAATACTGCAATGTAGCTACACAGCCCTTGGTAGAAAAGATTTCTAAAGAGAAACGTCATCTTTCACACTCTTCAAAAGGACAAACATTTTGTCAATTATTTTTTTCCTTCAAAGACAAACTTCAATTAGATCAGAGTAGTTGGTAAAGGATATAAAGATAAATGAGGGCTATATTTGTTTAGAATTCACCTAAAAGACAGAGCCAAAATATAATAAATTCGTTTGCTATGGACACTTTCAAAGATTCTTAAATCCCACATGACCTCCAGCATTGTCCTCATATGGAAGACTTGCCCTAGGTAACATGTGTGGAATTTGATGGTTAAACATCTGTTGTGATGACACTCTAGACATCTTAGGGAAGGATCCTAAGTGTTCCGGCAACAGCTACCAAGCCTAGCAGATGGCAGGATGACTGTGGGGACAGACTGGTGATCCTAGAATCGATTCATATGAAACAGGTTCAGGAGGAAAAAAGATGCAGCCTTGCACCATTCAGCATTTTCTCCATAGACTAAGCTCTGAAAGTCTCCTGCAGCATGATGCCATCCATGTGTTTGTGTCTCCTGAAGGGACAGTGGCCTTAGTGGCTTCCTCACAGAGTCTAGAGGGCCAGAACTGGCAGCTTTGCAGATGTCTGAAGATGTGAATCAAACGAAAGAGAAAATTATAGCAGCTGATATTTATTAATAGTGTTATTCAGATCCTCTACATCTTTACAGATATTTTGTCTAGTTTTTCTGTCAATTGCTATGGGAGGGGAGTAAAATCTCTAACTGTGATTGTAAATTGTCTAGATTGTCAATTTTTACCTTGTGTATTTTGAAGCTGTTATTAGGTACATATACATCTGTAATTGTCATGTTTTTTGTGATTATGAGAAGCCCCTCTTTTCCTCTGGCAAAACTCTGTAATGAAGTCTGCTTTATCTGATATTATGATAGCCACTCCAGCCTTCCTATATAGACTGTTTGCATAACGTATCTTTTTTCCATCCAATTGATTTCAACTGATTGGAATCTTTACATTTAAAGTGTATCTCTTATAGGAAATGTATTAGTCTTGAATTTTGCTCTGTGTCCACTCTGACAATGTCTTCCTTTTTGTTAAAAGTGTTTAGTCCACTTACATTTAACGTAATTGTTGATATGATTGAATTCAGGCCTACCACTTTCTTGTTCACTTTCTATTTGTCCCAAGTGACATTTATTACGTGCTGTTAAGAAAAGTTATCTAAAGCTTGGAAATAAGGAAAGATGATTGTGTGCCTCTCAAAGTCAGCCTAGAGCATTGTCTAACAAGCCCACCTAAGACTCAGCTGAAGGCCAGAGGAAGATAATTTTGACTTACTATTTACTATTAAGGAAACTAATGCACAGAAAGGCTAGTTAACTTGCTCAAGGTCACCCAGTAGTAAGCATTAGAGTTTGAATTGAGAAGCCAAAGCCGATATATTTGATCACTTTACCTTACTGCCTCCCACTGGTAATTGCCTTATCATTGAGCTTATTATGGATTACTATGAGAGGAAGTTGGGAGAGCTATTGCTGCCTGTTGCTAGCTCTGGTCCTGCAGATGGCATTTTCCGTTAGAGGGAAAGGCAGCTGTGCAGAACCTCAAGGTGCACGTGAACTAAGCCCAGGGGTCCCGGGTCAGTGAGGCTCAGCCCAAATGCACTGGGAACCAAACTCACACATGGGTGTTTGCTCACTCTGTTGATCAGGATCCCCTCGTGTGTACCGCTGCTTAACACATGATTAAGCGCATGTAAAAGAAATGCTGTTTTCAGGAAATAATTGCTGAGCATTCTGGTGACGTATATTTGTTCTTCTATTTTGATAGGAGAGTGGGGCTGAGGTGGGGGGAAGGAGAAGTGTGACCAACCAGGGAAACATACTGATGTAGCAAATGTTAGTGATGTTTTAGTACTTCCTCATGAAGCAGTGTGACCTCCTGCCACCCAGACAGGCTCACTCTTCAGATTTTCCTTGCTCACTAGCCACAGCTGTTTGTTGTTTTCTTAAATGTTAAGCTTTTTATAGCTCTTCAGTTGCTTATAAAAAGTACCAGTTATTCAGGCCATACAAGAACTGGCTCTGTGCTGGTCTAATGAGCAGTGAGAACACTGGAGGCATATTTTTGTTGCTTCTATTTTCTCACTACTTCCCCTTCCCCCAGTCTCACAAATTTCCCCTTTGGACTTAAATGACTCCAGAATCTTGGAATTTACTAAAAAGGCGAACCACCAATTGGTCTTTGCTGTTCAAGAAAAATTCATCACTGACTCACCTCCCTCCCAGTTCTTGGCTCTCCACGGCTGTGTGAAGAGTAGATCAACGGATGGGGCCTTGTATCACAAATCACGGCTGCTCCTAGGGGTCCAGGGTTGGGGGAGCACTCCAACCTGTACAGATGCACCTGTGATCTCTACAGAAGAGAAGTCTCATCTTTGCCCCCGAGGAGAAAAGAGCCCAGGACTTGGAGTGCCTTCGCTGAATAGGTAGGAACTTTCCAGTTTGCATCCTCTGTGAAAAGCAATTAGGACCAGCTCCAGAAGGGATCTGATAGAATCAGAAGGAAGAAGTCAGAAGCCACAGTCAAGAACGCAAACAGAATTGGTATATTTGAAGGAATCAGTCTCCCTTGTGCTGGGAGGCCTTCACAGTGTCATCTGTGGGTTGTACACACATTCTACAATGACTTCTCATGATAAACATAAAACTCTCGGGGAAAATGTTGTGATCTCTGTGCAAGAGGATATCATTAAACACAACATGGAAAAAATCCTGTTAGGAGAGCCATGGCTGAGAAAATCTGCATGTGTGTTCTAGCATGGAGTTTCACCATGTATGAGCTCCAGATCTTGGGGGCACTTGGACTGATTACAAGGGTCCTAGCATTTGGAATTGATTTAATGAATAACCATCTGACACATATGTGTTCTATTTTCCACAAGAATGTAGATACTGAAATGATTATTAAAATATTAATTTAAATGCAATGTTGAATTATTAGTGTTTTTAAAAAGTTTTTGATTTTTAAAATTTTTATTATTTTTTTAACCTTACTGTATAGCTGTAGAATAGGAGCTGCTGCTTCAAAAGCCATTGGCCTCATGTCCAGGATGTCATAAAGAAACTCCTTAGGAGCCACTGGCCAACTATTTGGGTTGAAGAGGGTCAAATTATGGGGTTTGTTTTCGGGAAACCTTATCCTCAGCCTTGTTTTCTTGGTGCTTGCTCTTGTTAGAAAGGAGGACAACTTACCTAGCATATTACATGGGATGATTTTGCAGAACGAATCCTCGTTAAACATGTTTTGAGGTGGAAAATAGACATTTTCCAAGTGTCAGGCTTGTAAAAGGCCTATTTATCAGAGTGAATTGTGTATGTTTTTAGCTCAGAGGCTTTGATATGTACCTATTGCAATTCTGTGCTTTTAAGTGTCCATATAATAATAACAACGACTGATGTTTATTGAGCATTTATTACATGCCAGACACTATTCTAAACACTTAACATGTGTTATCTCAACAAATTTTCAAGTTTTCATGGTAGCTATTATTTTTTTCTTTTCTTTTCTCCTTCCTTCCTTCCTCCCTCCCCTCCTCCTTCTTCTTCTCTTCCTCCTCCTCCTCCTCTTCTCCTTCTCCTTCCCCTTCCCCTTCCTCTTTTTTCTTTATTTCTTTTCTCTTCTCTTCTCTTTTCTTTCTTTCTTTCTTTCTTTCTTTCTTTCTTTCTTTCTTTCTTTCTTTCTCTCTCCTTCCTTCCTTCCTTCCTTCCTTCTCACTTAACATGTGTTAAACTCAACAAGTTTTCCTGGTAGCTTTTAGTATTTTCTCTTGCTTGCTTGTTTGCTTGCTTGCTTCTTTTTTTTTTTTTTTTTAATTTTTAATTTTTAATTTTTTTTTATTTTTTATTTTTTATTATACTTTAAGTTTTAGGGTACATGTGCACATTGTGCAGGTTAGTTACATATGTATACATGTGCCATGCTGGTGCGCTGCACCCACTAACTCGTCATCTAGCATTAGGTATATCTCCCAATGCTATCCCTCCCTCCTCCCCCCTCCCCACTACAGTCCCCAGAGTGTGATATTCCCCTTCCTGTGTCCATGTGATCTCATTGTTCAATTCCCACCTATGAGTGAGAATATGTGGTGTTTGGTTTTTTGTTCTTGCGATAGTTTACTGAGAATGATGGTTTCCAGTTTCATCCATGTCCCTACAAAGGACATGAACTCATCATTTTTTATGGCTGCATAGTATTCCATGGTGTATATGTGCCACATTTTCTTAATCCAGTCTATCATTGTTGGACATTTGGGTTGGTTCCAAGTCTTTGCTATTGTGAATAATGCCGCAATAAACATACGTGTGCATGTGTCTTTATAGCAGCATGATTTATAGTCATTTGGGTATATACCCAGTAATGGGATGGCTGGGTCAAATGGTATTTCTAGTTCTAGATCCCTGAGGAATCGCCACACTGACTTCCACAATGGTTGAACTAGTTTACAGTCCCACCAACAGTGTAAAAGTGTTCCTATTTCTCCACGTCCTCTCCAGCACCTGTTGTTTCCTGACTTTTGAATGATTGCCATTCTAACTGGTGTGAGATGATATCTCATAGTGGTTTTGATTTGCATTTCTCTGATGGCCAGTGATGATGAGCATTTTTTCATGTGTTTTTTGGCTGCATAAATGTCTTCTTTTGAGAAGTGTCTGTTCATGTCCTTCGCCCACTTTTTGATGGGGTTGTTTGTTTTTTTCTTGTAAATTTGTTTGAGTTCATTGTAGATTCTGGATATTAGCCCTTTGTCAGATGAGTAGGTTGTGAAAATTTTCTCCCATGTTGTAGGTTGCCTGTTCACTCTGACGGTAGTTTCTTTTGCTGTGCAGAAGCTCTTGAGTTTAATTAGATCCCATTTGTCAATTTTGGCTTTTGTTGCCATTGCTTTTGGTGTTTTGGACATGAAGTCCTTGCCCACGCCTATGTCCTGAATGGCAATGCCTAGGTTTTCTTCTAGGGTTTTTATGGTTTTAGGTCTAACGTTTAAATCTTTAATCCATCTTGAATTGATTTTTGTATAAGGTGTAAGGAAGGGATCCAGTTTCAGCTTTCTACATATGGCTAGCCAGTTTTCCCAGCACCATTTATTAAATAGGGAATCCTTTCCCCATTGCTTCTTTTTCTCAGGTTTGTCAAAGATCAGATAGTTGTAGGTAAGTGGCGTTATTTCTGAGGGCTCTGTTCTGTTCCATTGATCTATATCTCTGTTTTGGTACCAGTACCATGCTGTTTTGGTTACTGTAGCCTTGTAGTATAGTTTGAAGTCAGGTAGTGTGATGCCTCCAGCTTTGTTCTTTTGGCTTAGGATTGACTTGGTGATGCGGGCTCTTTTTTGGTTCCATATGAACTTTAAAGTAGTTTTTTCCAATTCTGTGAAGAAAGTCATTGGTAGCTTGATGGGGATGGCATTGAATCTGTAAATTACCTTGGGCAGTATGGCCATTTTCATGATATTGATTCTTCCTACCCATGAGCATGGAATGTTCTTCCATTTGTTTGTATCCTCTTTTATTTCCTTGAGCAGTGGTTTGTAGTTCTCCTTGAAGAGGTCCTTCACATCCCTTGTAAGTTGGATTCCTAGGTATTTTATTCTCTTTGAAGCAATTGTGAATGGGAGTTCACTCATGATTTGGCTCTCTGTTTGTCTGTTATTGGTGTATAGGAATGCTTGTGATTTTTGTACATTGATTTTGTATCCTGAGACTTTGCTGAAGTTGCTTATCAGCTTAAGGAGATTTTGGGCTGAGACGATGGGGTTTCCTAGATAAACAATCATGTCGTCTGCAAACAGGGACAATTTGACTTCCTCTTTTCCTAATTGAATACCCTTTATTTCCTTCTCCTGCCTGATTGCCCTGGCCAGAACTTCCAACACTATGTTGAATAAGAGTGGTGAGACAGGGCATCCCTGTCTTGTGCCAGTTTTCAAAGGGAATGCTTCCAGTTTTTGCCCATTCAGTATGATATTGGCTGTGGGTTTGTCATAGATAGCTCTTATTATTTTGAAATACGTCCCATCAATACCTAATTTATTGAGAGTTTTTAGCATGAAGGGTTGTTGAATTTTGTCAAAGGCTTTTTCTGCATCTATTGAGATAATCATGTGGTTTTTGTCTTTGGCTCTGTTTATATGCTGGATTACATTTATTGATTTGCGTATATTGAACCAGCCTTGCATCCCAGGGATGAAGCCCACTTGATCATGGTGGATAAGCTTTTTGATGTGCTGCTGGATTCGGTTTGCCAGTATTTTATTGAGGATTTTTGCATCAATGTTCATCAAGGATATTGGTCTAAAATTCTCTTTTTTGGTTGTGTCTCTGCCCGGCTTTGGTATCAGAATGATGCTGTCCTCATAAAATGAGTTAGGGAGGATTCCCTCTTTTTCTATTTATTGGAATAGTTTCAGAAGGAATGGTACCAGTTCCTCCTTGTACCTCTGGTAGAATTCGGCTGTGAATCCATCTGGTCCTGGACTCTTTTTGGTTGGTAAACTATTGATTATTGCCACAATTTCAGCTCCTGTTATTGGTCTATTCAGAGATTCAACTTCTTCCTGGTTTAGTCTTGGGAGAGTGTATGTGTCGAGGAATGTATCCATTTCTTCTAGATTTTCTAGTTTATTTGCGTAGAGGTGTTTGTAGTATTCTCTGATGGTAGTTTGTATTTCTGTGGGATCGGTGGTGATATCCCCTTTATCATTTTTTATTGTGTCTATTTGATTCTTCTCTCTTTTTTTCTTTATTGTCTTGCTAGCGGTCTATCAATTTTGTTGATCCCTTCAAAAAACCAGCTCCTGGATTCATTGATTTTTTGAAGGGTTTTTTGTGTCTCTATTTCCTTCAGTTCTGTTCGGATTTTAGTTATTTCTTGCCTTCTGCTAGCTTTTGAATGTGTTTGCTCTTGCTTTTCTAGTTCTTTTAATTGTGATGTTAGGGTGTCAATTTTGGATCTTTCCTGCTTTGTCTTGTGGGCATTTAGTGCTATAAATTTCCCTCTACACACTGCTTTGAATGCGTCCCAGAGATTCTGGTATGTTTTGTCTTTGTTCTCGTTGGTTTCAAAGAACATCTTTATTTCTGCCTTCATTTCGTTATGTACCCAGTAGTCATTCAGGAGCAGGTTGTTCAGTTTCCATGTAGTTGAGCGGCTTTGAGTGAGATTCTTAATCCTGAGTTCTAGTTTGATTGCACTGTGGTCTGAGAGATAGTTTGTTATAATTTCTGTTCTTTTACATTTGCTGAGGAGAGCTTTACTTCCAAGTATGTGGTCAATTTTGGAATAGGTATGGTGTGGTGCTGAAAAAAATGTATATTCTGTTGATTTGGGGTGGAGAGTTCTGTAGATGTCTATTAGGTCCGCTTGGTGCAGAGCTGAGTTCAATTCCTGGGTATCCTTGTTGACTTTCTGTCTCGTTGATCTGTCTAATGTTGACAGTGGGGTGTTAAAGTCTCCCATTATTAATGTGTGGGAGTCTAAGTCTCTTTGTAGGTCACTCAGGACTTGCTTTATGAATCTGGGTGCTCCTGTATTGGGTGCATATATATTTAGGATAGTTAGCTCCTCTTGTTGAATTGATCCCTTTACCATTATGTAATGGCCTTCTTTGTCTCTTTTGATCTTTGTTGGTTTAAAGTCTGTTTTATCAGAGACTAGGATTGCAACCCCTGCCTTTTTTTGTTTTCCATTTGCTTGGTAGATCTTCCTCCATCCTTTTATTTTGAGCCTATGTGTGTCTCTGCATGTGAGATGGGTTTCCTGAATACAGCACACTGATGGGTCTTGACTCTTTATCCAACTTGCCAGTCTGTGTCTTTTAATTGGAGAATTTAGTCCATTTACATTTAAAGTTAATATTGTTATGTGTGAATTTGATCCTGTCATTATGATGTTAGCTGGTGATTTTGCTCGTTAGTTGATGCAGTTTCTTCCTAGTCTCGATGGTCTTTACATTTTGGCATGATTTTGCAGCGGCTGGTACCGGTTGTTCCTTTCCATGTTTAGCACTTCCTTCAGGAGCTCTTTTAGGGCAGGCCTGGTGGTGACAAAATTGGTCAGCATTTGCTTGTCTGTAAAGTATTTTATTTCTCCTTCACTTATGAAGCTTAGTTTGGCTGGATATGAAATTCTGGGTTGAAAATTCTTTTCTTTAAGAATGTTGAATATTGGCCCCCACTCTCTTCTGGCTTGTAGGGTTTCTGCCGAGAGATCCGCTGTTAGTCTGATGGGCTTCCCTTTGAGGGTAACCTGACCTTTCTCTCTGGCTGCCCTTAACATTTTTTCCTTCATTTCAACTTTGGTGAATCTGACAATTATGTGTCTTGGAGTTGCTCTTCTCGAGGAGTATCTTTGTGGCGTTCTCTGTATTTCCTGAATCTGAACGTTGGCCTGCCTTGCTAGATTGGGGAAGTTCTCCTGGATAATATCCTGCAGAGTGTTTTCCAACTTGGTTCCATTCTCTGCATCACTTTCAGGTACACCAATCAGACGTAGATTTGGTCTTTTCACATAGTCCCATATTTCTTGGAGGCTTTGCTCATTTCTTTTTATTCTTTTTTCTCTAAACTTCCCTTCTCGCTTCATTTCATTCATTTCATCTTCCATTGCTGATACCCTTTCTTCCAGTTGATCGCATTGGCTCCTGAGGCTTCTGCATTCTTCACGTAGTTCTCGAGCCTTGGTTTTCAGCTCCATCAGCTCCTTTAAGCACTTCTCTGTATTGGTTATTCTAGTTATACATTTGTCTAAATTTTTTTCAAAGTTTTCAACTTCTTTGCCTTTGGTTTGAATATCCTCCCGTAGCTCAGAGTAATTTGATCGTCTGAAGCCTTCTTCTCTCAGCTCGTCAAAATCATTCTCCATCCAGCTTTGTTCCGTTGCTGGTGAGGAACTGCGTTCCTTTGGAGGAGGAGAGACGCTCTGCGTTTTAGAGTTTCCAGTTTTTCTGTTCTGTTTTTTCCCCCATCTTTGTGGTTTTATCTACTTTTGGTCTTTGATGATGGTGATGTACAGATGGGTTTTCGGTGTGGATGTCCTTTCTGTTTGTTAGTTTTCCTTCTAACAGACAGGACCCTCAGCTGCAGGTCTGTTGGAATACCCTGCCGTGTGAGGTGTCAGTGTGCCCCTGCTGGGGGGTGCCTCCCAGTTAGGCTGCTCGGGGTCAGGGGTCAGGGACCCACTTGAGGAGGCAGTCTGCCCGTTCTCAGATCTCCAGCTGCATGCTGGGAGAACCACTGCTCTCTTCAAAGCTGTCAGTCAGGGACATTTAAGTCTGCAAAGGTTACTGCTGTCTTTTTGTTTGTCTGTGCCCTGCCCCCAGAGGTGGAGCCTACAGAGGCAGGCAGGCCTCCTTGAGCTGTGGTGGGGTCCACCCAGTTCGAGCTTCCCGGCTGCTTTGTTTACCTAATCAAGCCTGGGCAATGGCGGGCGCCCCTCCCCCAGCCTCGCTGCCGCCTTGCAGTTTGATCTCAGACTGCTGTGCTAGCAATCAGCGAGATTCCGTGGGCGTAGGACCCTCCGAGCCAGGTGTGGGATATAGTCTCGTGGTGCGCCGTTTTTTTAAGCCGGTCTGAAAAGCGCAATATTCGGGTGGGAGTGACCCGATTTTCCAGGTGCGTCCGTCACCCCTTTCTTTGACTCGGAAAGGGAACTCCCTGACCCCTTGCGCTTCCCAGGTGAGGCAATGCCTCGCCCTGCTTCGGCTCGCGCACGGTGCGCGCACCCACTGGCCTGCGCCCACTGTCTGGCACTCCCTAGTGAGATGAACTCGGTACCTCAGATGGAAATGCAGAAATCACCCGTCTTCTGCGTCGCTCACGCTGGGAGCTGTAGACCGGAGCTGTTCCTATTCGGCCATCTTGGCTCCTCCCCCCTCTTTCCTTGCTTGCTTTCTTCTTTCTTCTTCTTCTTTTTTTTTTTTTCCAGACTCTCCCTCTGTCTCCCAGGCTGGAGTGCAGTGGTGTGATCTCAGCTCACTGCAACCTCTGCCTCCTAGGTTCAAAGGATTCGCCTGCCTCAGCCTCCCAGGTAGCTGGGATTACAGGCACCCCCTACGACACCTGGCTAATTTTTATATTTGTAGTAGAGACAGGGTTTCAACACATTGGCCAGGCTGATATTGAACTCCTGAACTCAAGTGATCTGCCCACCTTGGCCTCCCAAAGTGTTGGGATTACAGGTGTGAACCACCGTGCCCAGCCTATTATTTTCATTTTATACACCAAGATATTGAGACTCAGAGAACTCAGTATGTCACCCTGGCTTACATGCCCACATGTAACAGAGCCAGGATTTGAATCTACACTGTCCAACTTTGGAGCCAGCACTTTTAACCACTGTGCTATATTCTCTTTGTGTTCAATGTCTGACCCAAACTAGAATTTTTTGTATTATGAATTAGCATTAAGGGGTTATCTTTCCCATCATTTAATTTAGGATTTATATGTCTATTCTCATTTGAAAATTATTCCATTATGTTGACTATATATATATATATATATATATATACATACACACACACACACACACATATATAGACTATCAAATATATAACATTGTGGAAATTCACATGTACCAGTTTTAATTTTAGCCATTAATTAAATGAATTCTATTTAATAAAACCTTTCACTTCTTCCCCAAGGACATTGTCTCAGGGGCTCTGTGGAATAAATGTGAGAGTTTATACTTTCTTTTCTTGGCCTCAGTTCACCAATCTTTGAAGCGGGGCCACCTTTACTCTAAAACCATTAATTTTTCTTAATTAAAGAAGATATACAAATGGCCAATAGGTACATTAAAAATACTTACATCACTAGTTATTAGGAAAATGAAAACAACAAAACACCACTACACATACACTAGATGGCTAAAATTAAAGTCACTGACAACAACATGTGTTGGTGAAAATGTAAAGCAACTAAAACTCTCATCTGCTGCTGATGGAAATGCAAAATGACACAGCCACTTTCAGAAATACAGTTTGGCAATTTCTTATAAAGTTAAATATACAGTTACCATATGACTTGCCAATCCTATTTACCCATGAGAAATGAAAAGCTATGTCTACACAAAGACCTATACCTGAATGTTTATAGAAATTTTATTTGAAATAGTCCCAAACTGAATGCAACCCAAATGTCCATCAGCTAGTAAATGGATAAGCTAATTATGATATATCCATACAATAAAGTATTATTTAACAATAAAAAGGAACTGATAGGAACCAACGAACGAATCTCAAAGGCAAGGTGCTAAGTGAAAGAAGCTGAAGAAAAAATCATATACCTACTATATGATTTCATTTATATGAAATCCAGACAAGGCAAAATTATAGTGACATAAAGCAGATCTGTGGTTGTCAGGGAGGTGGTCTTGGGATGCAATGGAGACTGGCCATAAAAGAGCGTGAGGAAAGATTTGGAAATGATGGAAATGTTCTATATCTTGGTTATGGTGTACACTTGTCAAAGCTTAACGAGCAGCACACTTTAAATTACACCTCAGTAAAGCTGATTAGAAAAAATATATGTACAGATCCTTTGTGATTAAGCTGTATATGAGACAATTCAATTTTTATAACTCTAGGTTTGGCTTCCATTGAGGTCAGCCTAACTTATTTCCCCAAATATTTAACACAGTTTGTGATTTAAAATGTTTTTTTATCTGTTATCTTAAAACTGAAGTTACTTCTTCAACTGGAAAAAAATAAGTTTTTTGAATTTGTTGTATAACAAATATTTGATGCAAAAAGAAAAATTGAAATAAATTTATTCATAATCAAGATAACCCCATAACCATTTATTCGACGGTTGTACAGCTCTCTGTGTCAGTTCAGTTTGTCTTTATACTTGTTGATCCACTGTCATACTGGATCAACTGTCTTGTGAAGACTTTATATTTAGAGTATTGGAATTTTTGTGGTCCTGTGTGACATACTGATTGTCATATGAGTCCCCTAACACCAGAAGAAATTCTCCATGTAGAACAGAGGCTGAAGCTGAACTCCTCCTGAGTATGGCTTAAGGCTCAGTTTAATTATATGGAATCAGTTGATGGTTTGAGGAAAAAAATAGTTATCCAGTTTATTCTGTAATTTTGCTTTGAAAACCAATTAAATAGTATTTTTTCCAATCACCATATTTCCTCAGAGATATGAATAGATATCTACTCACCATCTCCTTCAGTCAAATATATTTATTAGGAGTTTATTTTAAGTCAGGCATTACGCTAGGTACTGTAGGAGATACAGAGCTGCTTAAGCTATCATGATCCTTGTCCTAGTTGGTTAAAATTCTACACTTGGAAATTTGCTCAAGTGCCTATACAACACATACAGTTGTCCTTCGGCATCTGTGGGGGATTCGTTCCAGGACCCCTCTGGATACCAAAATCCAGGGATGCTCAAGTCCATTATATAAAGTGGTATTGTATTTGCATGTAACCCATGCACATTCTCCCATAGGCTTTAAATAATCTCTAGATTACTTATAATACCGAATACAATCTAAATTCTATATAGTTATATAGAATATATGTAATACATTATTATATATACAATATTATAATACCTAATGCAATATAAATTCTATATAAATAGTTATATAGTTTTTATTTGTATTATTTTGCCTTATATTGTTTTAAAAAACATTTTTGATCCACAGTTGGTTGAAACCATGGATGTGAAACCCGTGGATACAGAGAGCTGTACACAAATCTGCTTTGGCTATTTCAGGTGTAGGACTCAGAGACATATTCTGAAGTTGGAATATTTAAAAGTGACTGTGGGATGCTAGAAAGGGCATGACCCTTAAGATAGGACTCTCACCAGCACTTCCTTCATACCTGAAATGGCACCTCTGGAGGAATGTTGTGTTAAGCTGTCTCCTCTCCTGCCAGCTGTTAGTCAAAGGCAAGTATCCCTGGAGAGAGTGACATATTAAATTCCAAATTCCTCAATATTATTTAGGACTTTCAGATTTTATGTTTGGTGATAGAAGTAATACTTGTTACTCCTCTATTGAGGGGCAACCTTTATCAACTTACATTTTTTGCTTAATGCTAGCCCCAGAAAGGCTTGCAGACTGTCCAGTGATAGCTAAGGATGGATACATACAGAATGAAGTTGCTACTCAAAGTGGTGTCACTAACCCAGTATTAGATAATCTGGGAGCTTGTGAGAAATGCCAGATTTCAATACCTACCCCCAAATCAATGGAATCTGCATTTGAACAAGAGCTCCAAGCATCTAGTCCAACATCAGAATGTTTCTTCCAGTCAGTGCTGAGGCTTTTCTGTTTCCCCTTGCCTACTAGTAGTATGAACATTTGAAGGTCCAATTCCTTCTGCTGGAGTCTTTTGCGATATATTGAAGGTCAGGTATCTGATTCCTTCTGCCAGGAAGAGCCCTTGAACTATTTAACAGATTTCTTCCAAGATCTCTTCTAATGTTTACTTACCTCTTGCAGTTCAATAATCATCTTTCTAAGTGAGGAAGAAATTGCAGGTATCTGAAAAGCTTACGCACACAGTCAAAGGGGGCTCAGATTATAAGAGCCTGCTCTGCAACACACTTTATTCAATAAATGTTAAATGAAAATAATAAATGCCCTTCCTCTTGGCTTGGAAATGGCTTTTACATGGCCCTGGTACAAATACATTTTGTAAACCCTTCAAAGTACCTGTTGTTTCCTTCCTACCCAGCTCCTATATGGATGACTGTATTAACTTACTGAGGTGTGCATGGATTACTTTAATGATTGAGTCTACTTCTTCCAAGCTCTGGCTGATGTCTAAGAATAGACCTTTCTCCTTTGCACAGAGAACACAATTGAGGTGCAAACTGACTAGTGTCCTAAAATAGTACCCACTCCCCCTCCATTCTTTCAGGAGCTCCTTGTCCACAGAGGTAGCCTGTGCCCCCTGCTGTAAGAAACCACCCAGAAGTTGGAGAAAATAGAGAAGGTGTGAGGAGTCAGCCCTGGAGAAGTCATCTGACCTCTCTGAGCCTTAGTTTTCTGACCTGTAAAAGGAAAGAATTGGACCAGATAATGTTTGAGCTCTCTTGGAATAGTATGAACGTTTGAAACCAGGGAAAAGGAGACTGGGAGTTAGCCTGTGGAACCATGGCATTTTAGAAATGTCAGATTTCAATACCTGCCCCCAGATCAATGGAATCTACATTTGAACAAGAGCCCCAAGCATCTATGCCAACATCAAAATGTTTCTTCCAGTCCTGAGGCTTTTCTGCTTCTCCTTGCCTACTGGTAGTATGAACATTTGAAGGTTTATGACATTTTATAAAGCCATTTCGTATTCATTCCCCTGTGCAATCATCAGAACTCCAAAGTAGTGCTCCTATTGTACAGATGAAGAAACTGAGACCCAGAGAGGGTAAGTGACTTCCTCAGTGGCATCCAACTCAGATGCTAGAACCTGGACTCAGGACTTGAACCCAGACACCCTGACTTCACCTGGGAGTCCTCCCACTACATCTCAGCTGTCACTGAGAGGCCATTTGCTTTGTTTAATAATGTTCTTTAAGGCTGTGCAAAGGTCAACATTCAAAATCTATCTGTTGCTATAAGTAGGCTAAAAGAAACGAACTTAAAAATAGTCTCATGCAG
Organism: Pan troglodytes; assembly: GCF_028858775.2. Lineage (NCBI taxonomy): Eukaryota > Metazoa > Chordata > Mammalia > Primates > Hominidae > Pan > Pan troglodytes. Next base: position 102,387,293 of record NC_072403.2, read on the forward strand.
GTATACAGCAGCAGAAAATAATACAACAAATGTGATTTCTATTTGGATTATACACCCTGGGGGGGAAAGTGCTATTCTAAACATTGCCTCTTGAGGGTCAAATGTCCCTGCATAAGGTAGACAGAGGCAAGTACTGTTAACACCATTTCAAAGAGAGGAAAACGGGGGCAGAACAATTAAATGGGCTTCTGAAGATTTCTCAGTCAGACATGAACTATAATTCCAGATGCCCAACATTTCTGTGGTCTTTTCCCCTAACTCACTGCTGATTGTGTGCGCAGCCACTATGCTCCATGTTCTCCTGCCCAGGAGGTGCTGTCCCTATCTGGTGGCCCCAGAAACTAGGGGTAGGGGTGAGGGTGGGGAGTTTGTAAGGAAACAACTGAAGTGCAGAATGGAATGAACCTATGGATGCCTTTAGGTTTTGATAACAAAGGAAAGAATCCTTACATTCTATTCAGGACGTTATTGGATTTAAATATTTTACCAGCTTCAGCTAAACATTTTCAGATTTTGACTCTGCTAAAGAACAGGTACTTATTTATCTGGAGTTCGATTACAAATATAGCTTTGTTCTGCATGGATAAAATGCAAAGAAGTCAAGAAAGAACGGTTAGCTAGAGTCAGGGCAAGTGAGAAAAACAGCTACTTCCTTTTTTTTTTTTTTTTTTTTTTTTTCAGTAGTAGTAGTAGTAACACCCAAGTTGCAAAGAGGCTAAGAGAGTAATTCAGTGTTGTGGTTAAGCGTGTGGGCATCAAACTGCTTTTGCATTTTAGCTCTGACACTTACTGACACTTGCTCACCCTGTGACCCTGAGAAAGTTATTTCTCAGGTCAATTTCCTTATCTATGAAATGTAGATAATAATGGAAACTACCTCCTAGGGTAGTAGTGAGGGTTAAATGACTTAATACCTGCAAAGTGCAATAAGAGGAACTCAACAGATGCCAGCTATTATTGTTATTGTTATTAGTGAGGAGGCAACAGTTAAACATTTTGCTTTTATTTGGCTTAAGCCTGGTACTATATACTTGAATTCTAACCAAGTAAAGAACAAAAATTATCAACTGAGAAAGTGTGTGATGGTCCAAATCAAGAGGTGAGTTACACATGGGCTGGGAAATAGCCCATTTAAGGTGACCAAACACAGATAATAATGCAAGGAAATGGATAATGCAGATAACCTAATGCAGAATTAGTAACCTAATCTATTGTAACATCTACTGTCTTAAGTGATGATGCGGTAACCAATGATTAAAGGCCTTGAAATCCAGAAAGACAGAAATAAATTTTAACATACTGGATAAATACACTGTACTTGATCACAATAGGTTGTATAGTTATGAGAAGGACAATTCCCCCCAAACAAACAAATAAATGTCTACTCTAGTTTATACATCAGTTTTTAATGTGTATCTTGTGAGTCAGTTCTCCTGATTCTAATTAATTAATGCTGCATGAACTAATAAGTCTTGGAGCAAGCAACACTGATGCCCCTGCATCAGAATTGAGAATTCCCCGAGCACTATGGCCTGTGGAGTCTGCCTATTGAAGTTGTTTTATCTCCTTCTGGCATATCTCTCATTAGATATCAGAGTTTAAAAGATCAGGATTCCTATTTCAGTCCTACCAATGTCATTATACCTAATACTTTCTCTGCTTATCAGGAAAGACAAGAATGCTCTAGAAGCCCTTGTAGGAAAGCTGAGGGTACAAAAGACTATACTAAAGATAAATATTACAGCTTAGTGGAAAGTCTCCTCGGACACAGTGAGTAGCAGACAGAGTCTGGAAATGACTGGAAAGTGGTCAAAACAAGCAGACTTCCAGAAGATCTAGATGATCCTTACATGCAAATTTTAGTCATATACAATTGCCAATACAATTGGAGCTTAAGATGCTTTTGTTACTAGCAAAGCTAATTCCTGGGCCACCAAGGAAACTACTTTATTACCTTTAACATCATTCTGTTTTTAATCTAAAAATAATCTTAATCTAAAAATAATCTTAATCTAAAAATTATTTTCCAGAACTCACTCTGTTCTCTATACATGCCTCTGATTCTCGGCAGTTCCAAAAAGTCATATCCACTCTCAAGAGGTTTAAAACTTGCCACCACTAAAGAGCAAAGGAATGTGGTACAGGTCTCAGGGCAGTTTCAAAGGAAGTGACCCAGAGGCTGAGCAGGGGCACAGTCTTTGGAATGGAGGCAGATCCTCTCAGGCGGCTGGTCTGATGGAGCAACAGTAACTCGGCTGGGTAAATTCCAGCACATTTGGGATGGAGTACAGCATGGTGCTGAGTGCATGGACTCTTGGAGTCTGTCTCCTGAGTTCTAATCCTGGCTCTGCCATTTACTGGCTGTATGACCTTGGGCAAGGTACTTAACCTCCTTGTATCTTAATGTCTTCATCCAAAAATGGATTTAAACCTCATAAGGTTGTTATGAGGATTAAAGCAATTCATGCATTTAGGGTATCTGGCACATAGAAAGCATTGTTTTAGGGCTGATTACTATCACGTACCTTTTGCCCCCTCTTGTGAGATCCCATTGCTGCTTCTGCCCTCCTGGGATGTAGCGGGGGCAGTGCCTCCACCTCAGTGAGTGCCACCCTGGTGCCCCTGCAAAGTTTTACTTTCTTTTTTCTCTCTCCTTGCCTTCTCTTTCTCCCTCTCACCTTCTCTTTTCTGTATATCACTCTTCGTCTCATCTCTCTCTCAAATACAGGTGAAAGTTAATGATGAACCTGACACTATCTTTTTACTTTTGTGGGTTCAATGATTGATATATGTGCTTATATGTCTATTTGGTTTTATAATTTGGGAGAATTATACAGAATCAGGGAACATATGTTCTATTTGTTTTAGTGTTATAGTGGTAGAAAGCATTGTACTTTATGCTGTGTCAATATTCGCATCTCAGAAGTATTAGTATTTGCAATTTGTAAAAGATGTTTGAAATAAACTATTTTCAATGAAATTTACCATTTGAAAATATCTACTTGCAAATTTTGAGGAAGAAAACAACTTTTGAAACTGAGCACCATTTAGAAGTTTTATTCATGTTATACCTAGAACAAAAGGCATTTTTCAAATAAAATGTTAATGACAAAAGCCACATTTCTATGTATTCATTATAGAGGTTATCATAAGGACTGGGATAGGTATAATTTCTAAGAGCTAAAATTAAAATTGGTCTGTTCTCTGTTAGCCAGATGTTGGTGTTGGAACAATATAATGCATTGCTTAACAGTAGGAGGCACCCACCAGGCTAATTTATGGGATGAGGAATGTTAAGGCCAATCAAGTGATCTAATTGCTTCAACAGTGCTAAAGGATTTATAATAATCTTCAAGATCAAGGCTGTGCTAATCTGAACTTCCCCTTTCCCACCTCCACCCCCTGCTTTCTTCTCCCCCTCCAAGCAGTTATATGGTATTGTGCTTGCCAAGTTTAAGTTGCATAGGAAGCAGTTGAAGTGGGGGCTTGGGTTCCAGTCCCAAGGTAAGATTACATATGAAAATCAGTGGGGGTGGTCTTTCTGTAATTACCCTTTGTGCATTTTGTAAAACTACTGCTGGGCTGGGAATGACTGACAGCCTTGACTCAAGGGAGGTTTGGCCAGGAAAGTGTGTGTTTGTAACGCTGGGGTAGAATTGTGCAGAGAGAGAGCCCCAGGGGATCAAGGAATCAGGGCACTGAGGTAGCCAGTCCTCCCTCAACTGACACACCTTCATTAGCTCCTCAGAGTGGCTCACTGACATGAATGTGGGTGACATATTAAAAATCCACTTTAACCAATGTGCTGTGAAATGAACTTAGACAACAAGAACATATATGGCTTCCCAGATTTGTTTATTCCAAGCCCTGAAATGCACAGAGGGCAGTGTGATGGATGAGGGATGTCAAGCTCTAGATGACGATCACTTACACAGAGAAGGCATCTGTGTCCCCATAACATTGCACTGTTTGGTTAGATAAAAAGTGAAGTACAGGTATGTGCAATTTGGTTTTTTTCCCCAGTGCATCCAACTTGCTGATTTTTACAGTTATCATAAAGAAAATATCAGCTTTCTAATGCGCAGGAAGATTTTTAGCTTTAGTTAAAAAAAAAAAAAAAAGAAAGAACAGAAAGGGAAGACAGAGTTTTATCTCAGCCTTTATGGTGGGGCTAATGTTTGCCAAACCATTAACAAGTTAATGTGCAAAATCCTGAGGTGTGAGGGTGAGTGTTATTGTCCTGGCTTTATAGACTGCAGTGGAGAGTACTTAAAAGTTGTATGCCAGGCAAGCAAATCAGCTGGGGATTGGATTTCATGAGGCGAGGGACCCTTTATCTATAACACTGTGATTAAGAAGGGAAAAGACACAGGATAAGAAGACCACGAGGAGAGAAGTTGTGAGGAAGAAGCAGGACTGGTGAGAGCCACGCCACGTGGAATATGAGTGTCATAGGTTCCCTTTAGCATTAGAGTCGACTGGACACAGGACAGGGAGGAGATCTTGGGATGCTGCCATAGGCTTCTGTTTGCCAGCCTCGAGGCTTCGCTGGCACCACTAGGAAAACACAGTACTTTTGTTCTGGTGTGAGTTGCCTGGATGTCAGCATTCGTTTTTGGGGGGCAGTAGGGGTGGGAGTGTTGGGGGAGGGGAGGGTGAGGGAGAGGGGAGCTTCCTTTCTCTATATCCTAATCCATATTTCCTAATTGATCTTGCTTCTCCGTGAGTATTGGTTTCCTCACCTGGAAAATAATTTAACTTTGGGGAAGATTAAATGAGGCACTGCCCACTATAGAACAGGCATTCATTCCACATCCATTTCCCTTTCTCTCTTTTCAAAAACCTTCAGGGATTTTTAAATGACATACTGCCTGAGTCATCAGCAAAGGATGTCAAGGCACACAATTCCTCTGCTGGGGTTTGGTTCTCAGGGGAGCCCTTCTGCTGGGGACCTCAGCTGCCGCAGAAGAAAGGGGTAGACGCAGCAATCGCTCCAGCTCTTCACTCCCAACTCCCCAGGTCAGCGAGTGGGCCACCTCACTCAGCCCCACAAAAGGCTTGGTGGAGACCAGCTAATTAGGGCTCACATGAAGTCCGGCAAAACAAAGTCCAGATAAGGGCATGAGGAAACCATAACTTTGTCCTGTTTTTTCACACAAGACTGCCCATTTTCCAGAAGACAACTAAACCTGTTTCTGGAGACCATAAATATCAACACTTGCAATCACCAGAAGGTTCTGGACCAGGCTATTTTCAGACCTGGGTTTAGGCACCTGCCTTGAGCTGTGTTCTCCTCCCTCTCTCCCCTCCTCCTTCCCAGGGAGTGGCAGTAAGGTAGAGATGATTGACAGGTAGCTCTAACAAACTGCAAATTTGAAGGGGAGGTCCACACCAAAGTCACTGTTCCCACCCCCAACTGCCGAGAGGGGAGTAGTGATATTCTTAATAAACCTGCCCCATAGACAGACTTCTGTCACAAGAGAGAAATAGGAAGAATTTGCTTCTCTTTCCTTTCTCTGGTTAAAGGGCTGCTTGACTCTTAAGATCCTCATCTTGGCAATTTTCTACATAGAGTTTCCATTAAATGACAAGCTTGGACAACGGCTTCAAATAATATGACTTGAGGAACTTAGTTTAAGAAAGCTTAATAACTGCCTGGATTGAAAAGTATTTAGGTGATGAGTGATGTGAAATAATGATAGCTTTAGTTTACCACATCAGATTTGGTGACAGCTTGTGTGTTCTCATGTGTTGATATTTGATATCAGCATGAAAGTGAGTGTGGGCTATTTTGTGCATGACGCAGGGTCCACGTGGGAAGTGTGGGAGCTGCGGATGGGATGAGTGGGTGAACCGTGTCGTATGAAAGAAATTGTACCCTGACTGACTTAATTATTTGCAAGGGTGGTTTAGAAAAGTCATTTCCTTCAATCATTCAGATCCAAAGTACTTATCTTGCGAACACCCACCCTCCCATTCATGAAAGCATGACTTCTCTTTCACTCAAAAGCCTACCTGCTCCTGGCAAGAGAGGTGAAAAATCAGTGGCTTCTAGGCCTGTAGCAAATAGAAAAGCACCGGTTTTACCATTTACCCATCCATCAATGATTGTTTATTTTTGCAACTGGCTTGATAGTAGCTAGAGAACATGCAGTTTAAACATCCACAAAGCAAATGCTTTGAAATTTGATTTGAATATATAAGAGGATACCCTCACTGCAAAAACAACCCTACATTCAATTAAAATTGAAAATCTAATGTCTGCTCACTTCAGCTAAAATCTAAGATCTTGTCTTCAAAATAAGGTAGATTCTGGCACACCCTCTTATGTTGGGGTTGCTTTCTTTGCCTTTCAACAATTAGTCAAAACTGCCAAGTGTTGAAAGGAGTTCCCATTCTCATGCCCCAGTGGAAAATAAGCAAATTCCTACCCTCCTTTCTAACCTGAGCCAAGGTCTACCATCAGCCTTTGTGTTTCACTAAGTCACTTGTTTATACCTGGGGCATGAGGACTGGTAAATTCAGGCTGCTGTTTAGCCAGCACACACTAGTATAGCCATAGCCATAGTAGAATATCCTAACATTTTCCCATTGGCTGATAAATAGCTGTTCTCTGAGCCCCTTGGGCACCCCTCCCCACCCTCTCTTCTGACCACCTGGAGCACCCCCATGATATGGCAACTGAAGGGTCAACATGTGGCACAGCTGGGGCCTTCAGGGAAACTGGGTTGATTGTTCAACCCCCTTTCCCTCCCAGTTGTTAACTAATTTGAATATCACTCCTGGCTTGCATTCATCATGCTGAAAATGACTGATTACACATCTACCTTCCTCACTATTTCATGCAAACTCTTAAACGTTATGGTGACATCAATAGTCCTTTACTACTCGGGTAAAGAAGGAGCCAGTAATTAGACATTACACCTAGGAATTTGTCTCAGTCTATGCACTTAGCTTCTTGCCTCTTATTCAATGGGGGTTTGATCCCTAGGGACACAGGCATTTATTCAACAGTTTAGACCAGTTAATTAAAACTTCAAGGCTTCTGTAAATACAATTCTTCCTCTGCAAGCGCCAGAACACTTGGTATGCAGGCATGGTAAGAGAAGTAAAAGCACAAAAAATAAAAAATGGAGGTGGCCCCATTCCTTTCTATGTTCAGGGGCTTTCCAAGCATGGGCCCAAACTGTGATGCATGAGGAGGGACCCAGGGTGGCCATGACCTGGCTCATGTCACCTCAGCCACACTCCAATTGAACGCTCATGTCTTATTGAGGTATGGTTTCTTCAGGGGGCTTCCTAGCAGCTGAATTCTTCTCGTGAAAAACACAGGGGCTGCTGGGTGTATAGATTATTTTTTTATTTCTTCAGAAAGAAGAAATAAAAAGAGCTCAAAAGTCCTGTTCTTTGCTGTTTTGTTTTTTAAGTTTGCACATTTGAATGAATATATAGTGTGTAAGACAAACTAAGTGATAAGAACATTTTCAAATGTTAAAATTTAAGTGCCTTCAAAGTTAAATCAGTAAATAATGACAATATGCAAGTGGCCACTGCGTATGAGCAGGGATTTATAGAATTCGAATTTCACATGAGCAGAGCAAAACTGGACTTAACTTTTTAAAAAGTCAACTTCAAACCAGAGGGAAAAGCTGTAGCAATCAGTGTGGTGTTTTTAAACCTGAGTAACTTAAGGGTCATTTCAAAGGAAGAAGTCCATTGGAGTCCCAGTCTTAATCTGAGATAATGCTACTTAGATATCTAAAGCAAAAATGAGACACAAACATTTCATGCTTTAAACTGTTACACAATTCCAAAGAAATTTTCAAATGAAGTAAAAACAAAACTAAACATAAATGAAATTTAAAATAATAAATTCTTATTTCTTTATATTATTTTAAAAATTAAAATGATTTATTATTTTAAAATAATAAATTATTATGTGATTTTAATATTGACAGATGAGGTTTTATTGAGAATAAATTGCCTCTTGCAATGGGAATATGGTGTTGCCTACTATGATATGCATTCTTTTCAGTTCAATATTTATCACTGTAGGCTTTTGGAGTGACTCAGTTCTCCCACCCATTTTCTCCATTTAAACTCCTGAAGATCCATCCTTGCATAGCACATTGTTATAGCATTTGGACTTTACTTGGTGCAAGCACATCATTTATGTATCCGAACTTCTTCTTTTCTCTTTTAGCTCTGAAGTTCAAGTAGTGTTATTTGACAATGATTTGATTATAAATACTCAGGCAAACACAAACCCTGAAATCATATGGCATTTCTTGCTCATAATAAAAATGACTAATAGCTATAAGCTGCTTAATATAAGCCAGACACTGTTCCAAGTGCTTTATGTGTTTTAATCCATGTAACCCTCATTGCCGCCTCATTGCATTGGGGTGCAAATGAAGTCACTCCATATGCACATGAGAAAACTGAGGTACTGAGAATTTCCAAGGTCACAGAGCGAGTAAGGGGCAAAGCCAGGATGTAAACTTAGGCAGCCTGTTTCAGAACCAAGCTCTTAACCACTGCGCTCTACTTCGACAGGTAATTGTAATCCAGAATATGCTTACTTTTTTTATGAAATATAATAAAACTCAAAATTAAACTTTCCCCTAGAACACAGTTAGGGCCTCTTAGAAATCATCCATGAACCCCAACTTGAAAAACAAACATACAATTATCTACTCTTAAACCCATTACTATTTCCAGGAGTCACTACAGCATAGTGTTCTTTAATTCTTTTTTTTTTTTTTTTTTTTGAGACAGAGTCTTGGTCTGTCACCCAGGCTGGAGTGCAGTGGCGCGATCTCGGCTCACTGCAACCTCCGCCTCCCAGGTTCAAGCCAGTCTCCTGCCTTAGCCTCCCAAGTAACTGGGACTACAGGCACGTGCCACCACACCTAGCTAATTTTTTAATTTTTGGTAGAGACGGGGTTTCACCATGTTGGCCAGGCTGGTCTCAAACTCCTTGTGATCCACCTGCCTTGGCTTCCCAAAGTGCTAGGATCACAAGCGTGAGCCACTGCGCCTGGCCTAATTCTTTAAATTATAAAAATATATCCTAATTTTATCCACAATGACCTCAGTTAACCATAAGGTATTTTCTAAGGCCATAGAACTATATTAGATAATTGATATGAATCCTTGTTAGTAATCAAGATGATAAAAGATATGACACGTAGACACATTGAAATGTAAATATTTATACTGTCTTAACAAGCAAGGGTAATCAACTACAGATAAGGCAGGAGTCAGTGTCATTGCCTCTGATAGGAATCAGGATGAGGATGAGTATTCTGGGGTGAGTGGGGTAAGCTCTGAGAGACAGTAGGAGACTAGTGGTTGGCTGGAAACTTCAGAGGAAAGGCTGGGTGCAGAAACCCACCCAAGTCCCCCCTCCCTGGGAGTGGCCACTGGCAGAAACTCCTGGAGACAATGATCAGAAGTTGTAACTAACCTGGACTTGAATGAAAGGTTTCAAGAAATCTGGGGGTAGCAGACTGGGAAGATTCAAGAAGCAGGCATAGAAAAACATCTGAGCCTTTTGCCCTTGATATATATATATATATATATGAATACTTACTTCCTCCATTTACATATATAAAATTATATATATATATGAATACTTACTTCCTCCATTTACATATATAAAATTATATATATATATATGAAGATTTCCTCCATTTAGGTATTTGTTCAAGTTTCTTTCTCATTTGTCTATGTCTTCAACAGGTTCATCCTTATCATTGCTATCTACTTGTCTTAGATTGCAAATGAAGACAAAGTAGGGAGCACGTAGAGCTTACTCTATACATCACAGTACAGTAAAAGACATCTAAAGGGCTTTTGAATGATGAATTATTCAAATTTATTTACTTATTGTGCACTTATATAAAATTCTTTTTTTTTCTTTGAGACGGAGTCTCGCTCTGTCACCCAGGCTGGAGTGCAGTGGTGCAATCTCGGCTCACTGTAACCTCCACCTCCCGGGTTCAAGCAATTCTCTTGCCTCAGCCTCCTGAGTAGCTGGGATTACAGGCTCGTCCCACCATGCCCAGCTAATTTTTGCATTTTTAGTAGAGACAGGGTTTCACCAGGCTGGTCTCGAACTCCTAACCTCAGGTGATCCACCCGCCTCAGCCTCCCAGAGTGCTGGGATTACAGGCATGAGCCACTGCATCCAGCCAAATATATAAAATTATTTGTGAGCTATGAATGGGTGGAAGTATGAGTAACCTAGGGTCTGACTGTTTAAAAATTTCACACAGTAAGATAATGAAGGGTACACATGAATGGAACAGATAGTAAGGCCTGCCACTGAATAGTAGCAGTAGTAGCAGTACTAGTAGTAGTAGTAGTAGTAGCAGCAGCAGTAGCTAGGCTCTTGGGTTGTGGGGTAGAGCCAATTCCAATCTCAGCTCTATGAACCACTGTTTGGGTGTTCTTGGGCAAGATAACCTCTTCTTATCTATAAATGGGGATGATGATGATGATAGTAATACCTGTATCATAAGGTTGTTATGAAGACTAAATGAGACGATACATGTACCATGTTTAGCATGTCTGCTATGTAGAATCTAGCTCATCAAATGTGAACCTGCAGCTGCTGAGGCTCTGCTAACAATAACCGTGTCTGAACAAGGGTGCGCTTTCCAATTCGATTGTGCCAGACTCACTACAGGATGTAGAAGGTGAGGAGAGAAACCCCGCAAGAGACATTAATTTGGTAGTGCCTGGGGTCAGTGTGTGTGTGCACCACTGCCCTCTACTGGAAGCAGTTCCCACAGATTTCTAAGAAATACCCAAGTGATTTTAGCACTCCCTTGTTTCAACATCCTGTAGTCTCCTTTGCAGAGAGCTTCACAGCCCATCTGAGATAATCTCCCCCCTTTCTGATACTTAGAGGCAGAAAAAATCCTATTGTCTGCTAGCCTCAGCTTCTCACCTGCTTTTAACTAATATGCAGTCTGGACAGGTATTGATTTTTCTGCTTTTCTCTGATTGCACTCATCAGTCATTTTATATTACTGGAGAGTCCATTAGCAATAAAAATAAAGGATGGATGTTACAAAGCCCATTAGAGAAACTTGCTCTCTGTATCTTTGGGACCAGGAAAACAATTAAAAGCACGTCATCTTATAAACATTCTAATAGAATTATTAGAAGGGTGAATAAACCCAGGATGTGATTACCAAGGGATGAAATGAAATCCTCCTTACTAGTCAACTAGAAGGGATTGCCCCGATGTTCCATAACACTGTAGTATGTAGGTGAGATGAAAAGATTAAATACTAGAATAAAGGACCATTACACAACAGAGATTCAGCTGTAGGCTCCCGCATAAGTGAATTTCAGGGCTATGATGAAGAATCTGAGACGAGAGAAAGGAGGTGTTTAAATATAAAAGAAAGAAGTGACTATCCAATTCTGACTTGGAAATGTAGGTAAGTTGATGAAACAAAGCCATCACTTCACTAGGTTGGGTCTAACTTGCTTCCCTTGTGCAGACAGTCACTGAAATTCTTAGTGAGAAATGGAGAATAAAGCAGGACCAGACTCCAAGACTCTGATGCTTGTTGCCTGGAGAATGTAACTGATGCTGCTGCAGGTCCTCATGCTTCCTGGGTTGGCATGAGCTATGGATGTGAGTGACTAGCATCATTCTTGGCACAGATTGGTACTCAAATATGTTAGTTCTCTTTCTCCTTTCCCCACTGGTGGGAGGATGCATAGAATCAATGATTTTGAGAAGCCCATATTTCCAGTGACTATTACGCTGCATTTAACTTAATTTCCTTTTATTTTCATTAGCTTCTAAGTGTAAACAGTTTTCACATTAAGGGCTATTTGGACGTTTATTCTCTTTAGATGATCATTGAGTATATATTAAGTTGCTTGAGTCTCTTTGGTCCAGAAAGCTATAAATACTTGCAAAAAAATCGTGTTATAGGTGGCAAATTTTTTTTCAACTTTTATTTTGGGTTCAGGGGGTATACGTGCATGTTTTTTACTGGGTAAATTGTGCGTTTCTGAGGTTTGATGTACGAATGATCCTATCACCCATGTAGTGAGTATAATATCTGATAGGTTGTTTTTCAACCGGGGTCTCCCTCCCTACCTCCCACCTCTGGTAGTCCTGAGTGTCCAGTGTTCCCATTTTTATGTACAGGAGGCAAATTTTATGGTTTTTTTCTCTCCTCATAACAAGACATCAAGTTGTTTGGCATTGTACTAGGTTTTTCTACTGATTATAAAGTTGCTACACTATGTTCTTTTCTCTAGATTGTAATTTATTATCTGTAAGTAGTATAACAGTAAATACTGAGAATAATTTTTAAAATTAACAATTCCACCTCTCTTATATATGAAGTATTTACATTTTCCATGTTCTTCCAATCTTTATCCATGTGGATGTTTACTCTTTATGTAGATTCTTGCATTTTTTAATTTGATGTTATTTTACATGCATTTTAATGTTACTTCATGGTAGCCATAATTACAATTTTAGTGGTTGCAAAATATTTCATTAGATATATGTCTTAATTTACTTAGTAAATTATCTATAGAGGCATTAAAAGTTTTTACCATCAAGTTTTTAAAAACCACTATAAATAATATCATCATGGTTATAAAAACAGATCTCTTTATCCACTTAAATCTCAGTATTTCCTCTGAATAAATTTCCAGGAGTTGGATTATGATTCCTGATGTACATGGCTAATTGTTTTCCCAAAAGATTGTGTTATTTTGCTCTGCCAAGAGCAGTGGATGAGACTTCTCTTGCTTATCCTCTCAACAGCATTTGATACTGCTGACCATGCCTGCCTTCTACAAATACTCTCTTCCCCAGGGCTCCCTAGGTGCCTTTCTATTCTAGTTTTTCATCTACCTCTCTGGCTATTCTTCTTTGATCTTCTTTGTCATCCCCTCTGCCTCTATCTTTTTCTTCAATGTTTGTGTCCATCAGGGCTCAGGCCTGGGCTGTTTTTAAAGCTTCCCTTTGGAATATCTCATTCCCTCTACAGTGGATTTAATTACTGTATCACTGGTCATGTGATATCCTCTGCACATCAGACATATATCTCCAAATGCCAAGTGGGCGTGCTGGTCTCCCTGTCTCCAGTCTTGTTCCCTCAAAACCATTCTTCATAATCCAGGCAGAGTGATCTCCCAACACATAAGTTGGAGCATGAAATTGAGATTCCGAGACGAGAATCCCAAGACCCTTTATGGGATCTGCCTGTCCCTCTTGCTGCTCTGTGTCCCACTCCACTCTCCTGCCCTTTCCTTGTGTGTGCCATGACTTCTTCTTACCTGTCTTCCTATTCACACTCTTCTTCCAGCTCTTTGTCTGACTGACTCCTACTCATCCTTCAGGTCTCAGAGAGGCCTTTCCCGACCACTAGGCAACTTAGCTTTCCCTGTTAATGCTCTCCAGGTCCCTTATCCAATAATACCATTTGCTACACTTGAGGCCTGTTCCTGGGTGCATCAATTTCCCAGCACCTCTGGCTTCCCTGTGCATAGGCCAAGCATTATCCTAAGTCCAGCTGATGTACTTAGGAGCAGGTGTTTGCAGAGGCTGTGGTTGTGCACAGGAGCAGTGAGCGCTGAGGGCATATGGACAAGGCACTGATAGCCTCTGCTGCAGTCTACTCCTTCCACTGCCTAAATGCACTCATGTGCCCTGTTAGATTTACGCTGACCCATCCCTGATTCTGCAAGAAGGTGATGGTGGCTCACCCCACTCTCACTTAGTTTTCCTCTCAGTTTCTTAAAAGGAAAACTTTACAGGAGGGGTGCTTGTGGGCTGGTGGCACAAGCTGCCATCCTTGATGCTGCCCTGAGGCCATGGCTAATATTCATCTTCCCAGAAGGCAGCTTTCTGGTCTAGGTTGCTTGCCTGGTGGAATAACCCTGAAATTTACCTCTGAGGATCTGAACTTCTGGTGGCCATGTTTTTGTCAGGCTCCGATTGCCTCTGGTGATTGTGCCTAAAGTTTCAGGAACAGGAAGCATGAATTCCCTAACTCAGTCAGTGGAAGTAATGATGAAATGACCCACTCTTCCCATCTGTTCAAAGTATCTAAAGTATACTGTGTATCTGGAAAGATGACTGGGCCTTTTTGGGGGTTTTTGGATACTCTCAAGCTGGCAGCCTCCAGCTTGTGCAGCATATAAAAAGTACAATGGGTCCTGCAGGTATAGGCCATTGTTGCACTCCCTTGCCATAGGGTGGGTCCCTGGGTCTGAAGCAATGTTATGAGTGATGTGAACAAGTCAGAAGCTCTGAGAGCACTCAGATGGTGGGCCTGGCCCAGGCATGGTGGGCAGGGGAGGTAAAACCCAGGCCCAGAACGTATATCAGTCTCAATAAGGACAAATTACTGCCCCAGCTCTTGTCCTAGGTGGACGGGATCTGATATAATCAACTTGCACCAAGTGTTTGTTTGGTCTCCTCCAGGCATGGTATCTTATCCAGCCCTGGGGTTTGTTTCTGCTGCTGAGAGATCAGACAGCAGCAGCAGTAGCAGCTGGATCAACCTCAGTGTTTGATCTTTCCTCCTCCCTCCTGCTAATTGCTCTGTCTACCTGATTTTAGATACCTGACCCTAAACAGGCAGAGACATATTTGTTAATGAGACGTTGCTAATGATCTTTTTGCTCAAACTAGGTGCTCTTATCTCCTGCTGTCTCTTCAAAGAGTAATTTTCCCAGATGTGTTTGTGATCCAAGCTCAACAGATCACATTGTACTTCAAATAGGCTGCAACAGAAAACTTGGATCAAAGTAAAACTAAAACTACAACTTTGGAAGGAAGAGGTGGGAGATTCTGCTCTGAAAGAATCAGCTGACAGGAGCCTAGGAAGGAGAGGAAGCTGACCCAGGGACCTAATTCTATTTAGTTACTCATCTGCTGTAAACAATTACCTTTGAAGATCCAATTTTGCAAAAGATCAATGAGAACCTCTGGATTTCTCTCTTGTAGTAGTTGTGTAATGATCTGAAGCTCATAAGCCCAGGGACATATCTTATTTTCCCCCATATTCCCAATGCCTGAGCCAGTGCCCTGCTCAAAGTCCCGAATAAATATGTATTTGTTGAGTGGACAAATAAACAAACAAATGGATGGAGTCTCGTAGATAGAGGGTGCTTTGTAGGAAATCATTTGAGTAGCAAGATTCTCCAACCCATGTAACACAGGACCTGATTTGCAGAACTTTGTTTAGACATAGCATTTCAAGAGCACGTTTTCTGAACCATAAAGGAAAGTAGGGTTCTAGATGAATAATGCCTTTTCACAGTGTCTGAGTCACCTCACACCCCTCACCCTCATCTGATAACGGCCCTTGGCAGATCTGCCCTTTTGCAGGGGATTCCCCAAGGCTCTCACCTCTTGCCTGCCCCTGTGTGTGTGACTGCAGCAGGCACAGGGTTGCCAGGCACCAGAATATAAGCACAGAGCTGGAGGAAATGGGAGGAATGATAGGGCAAGTTTATGGCAGTGAAACTTCCTGACAGTATGCATTTATGGGAATATCATACACATTTCACCTTATGATGGTATTTTTTATGCTGACAGGAAGATAAAGCTGGGCAATAACGGAAAAGTTGACTACCAAGGTAGTGTTGAAAAGGAAAGAGTTTGTTTCAATGAGACATTCTCATTATAGATGTTGGCTTAGTCCAAGCTTCTGCCTCCTCTCCCATCACAAAGGTTTTCTTCTGCTAATATATTGTGGAGGAGGGGGGTTTGTATCAGTGCAAACTGTACTGCCTCTCTCATGCTCTTGCTTCTACAAACACCCCTCTCCAAACAAGGACACCACAAGGGTGTGACAAGTGGTGCTCATCACAGCCTCTAAGCTTCAACATAACAGGATTGTCTTTCTCTTCAGTTAGATAGGGACATTTAGATAGAGCTTTGTCCCTCAACAATCTATTGAAGAGAGCAAAAGCAGTAGAGGCCCAACAGAAGTTCATTTTGGAACTTGCTAAATTAAAAGTAAATAACACTCAGCATATTAAACGCCCTCTAAAAATAAGTGAAAGTACTCAAAGGCCTTGGCATCCGGGAAGTTCCCTGCAGGGTGTCCACCTGCACTCCAGTGCTAGCTCTGGGAAGCTGTATGAGCCTGGTAAGTCTTGTGCCTTCCTGGGCCTTGGTCTCCTCCTCTATTAAATATGTGATTTGGACCTTCCTTCCTTCCTTCCTGCCTTCCTGCCTTTCTACCTTCCTTCTTTCTCTCCTCTCTAGCTCTCAGTATAGAAACCCTTTCTTTAGATGAGATCTCTTAAGAAAGGAAAACTAATATATATAAGAATATTAAGCATGAACCTTCTCTGGTTAAGTGAAGCAGGAGAGAGGTCAGAAGTATATGTTTCCAGCAGCCCCTGAACCTCAGGAACCTCTAGGCTCCAGTTGGAAAAGCCCTGTAGCTGTGTTATTTCATGATCTGCAAACTCTCTACGAGAGCTGCTTTCCTAGTCTTACCAGCCAAAGAAGACGTAGACTTTTCTAGCAAGGAGGACAAAGAGTTCGGGAATATCCATTTCAGTCAGTTTTCAAAACAATCTTGTATCATTATGAGAAACACAAACTTGGGTCTGAATCCCTATCCTTTAAAGGACTCCTACAGACTTGGCTTGGGGTTCCTAATTGCAGAGAAAATAAATCCTCAATCATTTACCTTCATGACATAGGAGACCCAATGATCAACAGTATTTCTCTGTATAATCTTCTTTCTGACAAGCTCTCCAAACAAAAGAAAAGAGAAAGAGAAATGGCCACAGGAGGGAAGACTTTCTTCTAGGGCATTTGAGAAGATTGTCAGACCCAGATGCGAGGCACCACCTTTCCACCTTATGCCTCATTAATGGAAATAACGCAAAAGCCCAGATCTAAGGCAGAGCTTCCCACCTATGAACCTGCATCTCAATCTTCACCTTCCAGGAACCAGACAGTGTCTTCTAGGCTGATTACTTCCAGTTTATCTCATTATGATGTCCACATATTATAGCTCCCCTCTCCCTTGTGATGAGCATGGAAAATATCAGTGACTCCAAATCCCAATTCTTTCACCTTAGAAAACAAATCTGAGAATCCCTCTACTACCAAGCAGTACCTGGATACAACAGGCACTCATTAAATGTTTGCTTAGCCAATGCAAGGATAAATGAATGAAATTCCTCATCCCTGTATTCATTTCTGAAGACCTGCTGGTGAAAATTTAGCTCTAAACATCTTTCAGATTTATTCCACTGAGGTATGTAAAAGGGAAAATAAATGACGATGCAAGTGAAGTCAGGAGCTGGCACAGAAAGTGCAATTGGATTCTGCTTCCCCTGTAATTAAGTGTGCCCAGTGCTGCTGACTTAGGCGATGACAGCGTGCAGCTTGCCTGCCCACCATGGGTGCATGGGAGGACGGGCAGCCCTCAGGATACCGCTGCACAACACGCTTGCCACCTTATCAAGATTTCCACAGCCACAGGAAGATTTCTCAGCCCTCCATGCCCCTGCGGACTGCCCTGTGCTATCATCCCCCTTCCTGGCTGAAGACACGCTGGCTGTCACCTCTTCTCCTCCCCGGAGATGAGCATCTTTCCTGGGCCTCCCTTGGTGTTTTGACAGCCACTCCATGTCCCCGCTACTCAGAGAGGGAAAGCCACTAGGGAGGCCCTCGATGGAAATATTACCCCCTGTCCAGCGTAGCATGGGCTTGATCGCGCCTGATTATTTCTGATCACTGTCACTGGGCCAAGAGCACAGTGAAGTCAAGAAAGAAATGGCTTCATTAGTGTGAGTGCAGAGGTCTGGGAAGGCAGCAGTGGCGTGGAGGACCTGCTTTTGTGAGGGCAGTGAAGAGAGAGGAAGGAGTAGTGTCTTTAGATTGAGGTATCTTGAGATTCCTGCTTTCTCCACTCACTTCAACTGCCCATATAGGTTCTGCAGGTTCCAGAAGGTTCTAGAACTTGCACAGGATCGAACCTATAGCTTCTTATGGAACAAACACAGAATCAAGAAAATCTGGTGGCAGTCACCTGGTTTAACTCCTTTGAGCTCTAGACCAGAAATTAAATAGTGCTTAATCTGTTACTTTAAAGAAGCCTAGTTCTAACTTTTCCTCAGCTTGCTCCCTCTTTTGACTAGGATCAGAAGGGTGGGTGCAAATGGCCAGCTCCCCATAGTTTGCCTCTTTGAGCCCTAAGTTTCCCACCACTTCTCTGCACTACAGGCTTTGCCCAGGGTGGGATCCTCAGCCCAGGAACCTTGTTTGTCCTCCTCTTGATGCGGGTGCCTGCTGCCCAGCCACACACCCTCAGATTCATTTTTAAAGAAACATCAACAGCTGTTACATAGCAAATGAGCCGTTCAAAGAGCTGGGATGACTTTGAAAAAGGGCTTGAGGACAGCAGTTGACCTCTGATCGTCTCCACTCAGATGCCCTCTCCCTCCTACCCTTTCTCCCTGTCCCCGTCCTCTGCTCTCCCAGCGAGCCTGTCTGCTCTTCAACCCTCCTCCCTGCCCGATTGTGCTGTCTCTTCAACACCTCTCATTTGCTTGATTCCTAAAATAACATAGGGGAAAACATTCGTTTGTTTGTTTTGAGACGGAGTCTCCCTCTGTCACCCAGCTGGAGTGCAGTGGCACAATCTAGGCTCACTGCAATCTCCGTCTCCTGGGTTCAAGCGATTCTCCTGCCTCAGCCTCCTGAGTAGCTGGGACTACAGGCACATGTCAGCACGCCCGGCTAATTTTTGTATTTTTGGTAGAGATGGGGTTTCACCATGTTGGCCAGGATGGTCTTGATCTCTTGACCTCGTGATCCACCCGCCTCGGCCTACCAAAGTCCTGGGATTACAGACGTGAGCCATCGCGCCCAGCTGAAAATATTTTTTTAAATAAAGAAAATGAATCCTCAAGCCAACTGCATTGTTTCGGTTGTTGATTTCAATGCTATCCTTGCTGGACTTTTGGTGGGAGTCAGAGGTCCGTTGCGAGGAAGCTAACCTCCCTGGGCTGGAGTCTTCGGGGAGGCCCGCCGGACTGCCCCGACACTCACCATAATCATTGAGGACTGTCCCTCTCAGGAGAGCTGCGACTGAAGGACAAGTGGAAATCCTCTGATCAGAAAGTATAAAACAGGACACCTTTTCAGCATCAGATTTGACTAGTAAGTAACCCCGGTCCTCTGGGCTAGGCCACCAGCCACTTCCTCAATGGAGGGCAACCAGTGTGTGAGGAGCAGGGCTTAGGAATAATTGGGTCACAGCTCTAAGGCTCCTTTCCTGACTGGGGTCGTTATTTCTAGCTCTTTGCCTTCCCTACCCATGATAGGATTGTACTCCTGAACCTTTTGTGACTGTGTGGGACCACGTGTTGATTCCAGCCAATGACAGTGCACAGATGTGATGTATGTTATGTCCAGACTGGAGTATTTGAATATCAGCCTGAGAACCTCCACACCTGTTTTTCCTTCTACCATAGGAACGTGGTGGTTGCTCTATTAGCCTGGGTGCCAGAGAAAGAGCAATGCAGAATTGAGTCTTCAGCCAAACTGTGATGAATAGGGAGTGAGACTGAGAAATAAACCTTGTTTTTCAGTCACTGAGGTTTTGGGGTTGATACTGTTGCACAGACTAGCCTATCCTGCCTGATAAACAAGGTACCACTCTCTGCTCCACCCTCTTCCTCTTGACCATAATACCAGGAGTATTTCAACCTGGGGAGAAAGGGCAGTATTTCTTAGAAGAGAGGGAAGCCCCATCAAGCTCCTGGCACGGCGTTGGCTTCATTGAGCAGTTGAGAACCTCTGGGGAGGTGTTAAACCAGCTCACTTGGGTTGAATTTTGAAGACCGCCCAGGACCAGAAGCTAACTCCGAAGCAGCTGTAGAGACTGACCTAGCACCCTGCTGGCATGCCCTGGGAGCCCAGGAGCTGGGCTGTGGGCTACCAGAGCTTTCTGAGAGCTTTGCCATTCACACCCTGGGTTGTTTGGCCCTGTGTGTGTGAGCTGGTGGGACTGCTGCCTGTGTGTTGAGACAGGAGGTGGAGAGGCAGGAAGAGGGAGGAGATGATTTGTGATGTAGCCCTCCTAAAGTCAGCTAGGCTGACTAAGCATAGCATGCCATCCTGGGTCACAGCCCTCCCTCCCTCCCTCCTTCCCTCCCTTCTTTCCTTCCTTCCTTCTCCCTCCCTCCATCCCTTTCTTCCTTTTTTCCTTCCTTCCCCTTTTCCTCTCTCCCTCCCTCCCTTCCTTCCTTTCTTCCTTTCTTTCCTTCCCTCTTTCCACCTTTCTTTCCTTCCTCCCTCCCTCCCTTCCTCTCTTCGTTCTTTCTTTTATTCAAGAACTATTATTGAGCATGGACCACATCCCAGGCACTGTGCTATGTCCCGGAAACACAGTGGTGAGTAAACCTATCATAGCTGTGGCCATCCTGTAGCTTAAGTTCCCACAGAGATGAGGCCAGTGATGTTGGACGCAGAGGCACCCAGCCACATTTTCAATGGTGGCTAAAGAATGCTCCCAATGACTGTGTAAATGTGTCCTGTCAGAACCATGGAGAATCTTTTCTGTCCCAACGCCCCTCCATGCCCAGGTAATAAATATTTTCTCCCCTCAAGGGAATCACCTCTTGTCATCTTTGCTCTTCTGCTTGGAGTTTTCTTCATGATCCTTCCTGGTAGTTACTTGCGGCTTTTTGCTATTCTGCCCTTTCCTTTAGTTCGTCTTAGTAGGTGGCCCATTTCTGACATTTCCCCACAGTCTCTTGGCTTCTGCCACATCCCATGTCCTCAGCCTCATAGCCCCCTTGGACTTCCTTCCTCATTACAACTAACAGAATTCACAGTTCTTTCCCCTGGCGGCGGCTGTCTTCCGCTCACCTAGCATCGTGGATAGCTCTGCTCCACATGTGTTCAGCAGGGGAGCTGGGCCGTGGCAAGCCTCCCTTCAAAGCTGACATCCTGCTTGTGTTACTAGTCTGCATTATTAAGAAGACCTCTTTGACAGTCAGTGTCCAGTAGGAGCCTGCTAGAGGAGAGAGCAGCAGCGTCTGGGTCTGGCCCAAGTCTCACAGCTGGAAACAAGGGAGGATCTTATCTCTGCTCTTTCAGCATGGCCTAGAGTTTGATGCAATGTGTAACGTGAGCCTCCCAGTCTCCTACCAGCTCCCCGGAGGCTGCAGACACCATGCTCATTTGGCTTCCTCTCATTCTTCTCTGCACTGCCACGCCACTACCGCTAACAGGCATTACCACGTAGAGGCAAGGACAGATGTCCTTGGCATGAATTCTTGTTCCAGCACTTCCTAGCTGTGTGATCTTCACTGTAGTATTTAACTCCTCTCTGCCTAAATTTTTCTCCTGTGAAATGCACATGAACTAGTACCTAGTTCACAAGGTGTTGATGATAAGAGGACCCACATAAAATGCTTATCCCCGGGTCTGTATCTGGGTTCTGGCAGCGGGTCAACCATAGCCCCTGGAGGGCACTTCCCACCCCCAAGCTCTCACTCATGAGCATGTACACGTTCCAAGCATTGTGCTGGGTCACTCACGAGTCACCTTACATAATCAACCACTCCACCACAATGCATTCATTGTGCATTGCAAAAGCATTTCAAGACTTCACTCTTGAATGTTTTGTTTTAACGTGACATTAGGTGACACTTTGCTTCATTTTGCAAAGAAATGTAAAATCTGCCTAGTCAATTGGAAGTGGAACTCTGTTCATTGATAATATCAATCAATTTCATGAATTGTTATTATCAACCAAAGAATAATTATGTATAAATAACAAGCCATTGTCTAGAACTTCAAATGTAGAAATAATTTTTAAAAATCAGGTTTCTAACGTGCTTACTGATCCTAATATCAGAGAAAAAATAAAGGTCCATTAATTTGTAATATCTTTTACTTGTTGGTAGTTGTTGTTTTTCCTGATTTAGGAAAGATAAGAGCCTAAGTTATTGAAGCTTTCAAACTTTGAGAAAAATATTTTCTGGAAAGGACTTGTGGCATCTGACATTGATGGGGTTCAACATGCTACACCCAAATATGGTACTTTCGCGTATTGAATATTTTAAGCTGAAGGAATTTGAAAAAAATTGCAGAAGCAGAAAGATCTCTCTGGCCTTCCTTGCCCTTCCTCCCTGAAGGATTTTCTGACCTTTCCTAGGAGCAGGTCATAAGACGCTCATGTAAGAGATGTGCTCCCTATACCAGAGTAAAGGAACAACCTCATCTCTGAAGACACAGGGACACAGAGAAGAATCTGAACAAACAGGCCTTGCTAAGTCCTCTCCGTCCCCTAGTTTATTACATTAAATTCTGCCCTTTTTGCCCTATCATATTTCTCCACAAGTGTCCTCTCTTTATCTATCAAACCTAGCATAAAAATACACAGATTTAACCATTTCTTTGGATCCTCATTTCCTTATGAAGACTTCTGTGTCATGTAAAACTTAAACAAATGTGCATGCATTTCTCTCTCTTTTTTTTTTTTTTTTGACAGGGTCTCGCCCTGTCGCCTAGGCTGAGGTGCAGTGGCATGAACACAGCTCACTGCAGCCTCGATCTCCCTGGCTCAAGTGTCAAGTGACCCTCCTGCCTCAGCCTCTGGAGTAGCCAGGAGCACAGGCATGCACCACGCCTGGCTAATTTTTTTTTTTTTTTTTTGAGACGGAGTCTCACTCTATTGCCCAGGCTGGAGTGCAGTGATGCGATCTTGGCTCACTGCAACCTCCGCCTTCCAGGTTCAAGGGATTCCCCTGCCTCAGTCTCCTGAGTAGCTGGGATTACAGGCACCTGCCACCATGCCCAGCTAATTTTTGTATTTTTAGTAGACATGGGGTTTCACCCTGTTGGCCAGGCTGGTCTTGACTCCTGACTTCAACTGATCTGCCTGCCTCAGCCTCCCCAAGTGCTGGGATTACAGCCATAAGCCACCATGATGCTTGGCTAATTTTTAAATTTTTTGTAGAAATAGGGTCTTCCCGTGTTGCCCATGCTGGTCTTAAACTCTGGGGCTCAAGCAATACCTCCTACCTCAGCCTCCCAAAATGCTGGGATTATAGGCATGAGCCACCACATCCAGCTGCATTTCTCTTTTTAATCTCTTTATTGTTTAGGGATCTAAGGCACTTTTCCTCCCCTACATCTTTGAGAACTTCTGTAACACTAGATTTATAACCTGATTTTCTGGTAAAAGGCATCTCAACAAGTATCAGAGAACTATCCAAAGCTGATGCATATTTATCTGAACTCCTTTATGTCAAATCTCTTATCATCATTGAAATCTTTAGTTTTATATATATATAAAGTATATATGTTATATAAATATATGTTTTATATATGTGTTGTATATGTTATATAAATATATACTTTATACATATATAAAGTATAATACATTATATATATTTTATATATATTATACATATATACGCACACATATATAAAACTTGGGTGTGTTTACTTATAAACAACACTAAGCAAAGTTTCTGCTGACAGACCTGTCAAAGGCTGGCTTCCTGAACATT
Organism: Pan troglodytes; assembly: GCF_028858775.2. Classification (NCBI taxonomy): domain Eukaryota; kingdom Metazoa; phylum Chordata; class Mammalia; order Primates; family Hominidae; genus Pan; species Pan troglodytes. The sequence continues at coordinate 102,410,849 of NC_072403.2, forward strand.
ACCACCAGAGCCCTTTAATAAGCAAAGCAGAGAGTATTACTTACCATAGTACAGAAGAGCAAACACCATCTAGGCAGAGCTTTGGCAATGACTCAGAGGAGAAAGGTGACATCAGAATTTCTTGAAAATTGGAAGTTTGTTAACAGTAAGATCAGTGGAAAGAGGAAGGTGGGGATTCTGGGAGGAGGGATACAAAAAATCTTAGAGTGAAATAAATGATTTGTTGATGCTTTCCTTTGAAGGGTTGAGGAATTTTTTGTGAAGTTTGGGCAGCGGTCCTGCAAAAGCAAAGTCGCGTTAATGTAGACAGTGAGAAGTGCTTTCAGCTCTTGGTGTCCAGGCTGAGTGTGGAGTAGATGGTCTTGATTCTCACACCTAGGAGAAGATCTGCTTCCCTGGGGCTGGGGTCCTGGGCACTTCTTTTGTCACAGGCTTCAAGTTGCAGGCATGTTTTGATTAGGTTGGACTAATGCTGTTTTGCTTTGGGCTGGTCTATTGCCACCATGAACAAAATCAAGCTTCTGCTGCAAGGAAGAAAGAGGGAATGAATGGCCGTTGATCAGGCAACTAGTGGTGTCTGTTATTGTGAATAGGTGGGGAGATAATTGACCCACAGAGAGGTCCTGCCTGCTAGAGGCCATGTATCCTCTGGGGCCTGGCTGTGGTAAGGCTCTGCCTCGGCACTGCTGCTGTCTTTTCCCTAAGCCCAGTGCGCTGACTTCCAGGGTCACATTCTGCGGAGTTGTAGCCTCTTATCAGCAGGCATGCCCTGTCAAGATGATAACTGTGGCAGGATACATTGGTTTGCTCTCAGGTCAGTCCAGCCTGGTGCTGGTGGGTTTCTTCATCTCATTGCATTACCTCATCTCATACCACCTTCTTCTGCTCTCCCCACACTCCAGCCACACTGCATTCTTGTGCCTCTAACACTTTGACTCAGTTCTGCCTCAGGGCCTTTGCACTCGTTGTGCATCTGGCTGGGAACGCCCTGGCTAGGGTTGTCTGCAGGACTCCCATCACTCAGGTCCCAGCCCCACTGCCTCCCCTGCAGAGGGGCCTTTCCTAACTGCCCTTTTAAAAGTGGCCTCTGCCCCCAGAACATTCCGCTTATCACCCTTCTTTGCATCAATCTTTCTCTGAGATTATATTGTTTACCACTTACTAATTTGTCTCCACATTAACTGGAATAGAAGCTTCGTGGGAGTCAGATCTTGTCTGTTTGCTTCACAACTGTAGCCTCAGCTCCTAGAAAGGGCCTTGTGGGGGTCTGTCCCGCAGACCCTGACCCAACAATGGATGAATAACGTACACTGACACAGATATTATGCTTGTCAGTCCAGCTGAGGGTATGGGTCACTTACAGACTCCAAGGAGAGTGCTGTAAAGAGTGGCAGCTGTGGCACCCCTGCCTCTGCGACTAGCTGGCCCTGCTGGCATTTATTCAGCACACGTTAAATGACAAAGGCTTTGTGTCAACACCATTAGAGGGTAATCAACCTGGTTGTCTTCCCCACCAAGAGAGCCATCCTGCCCGGGAATGATCAAAAGTTAGTTTTAGGACCACATGAGTAAACAAGTTATTTAGATAAACTCCTCTACATTCCTATGCATCTACTCTAAGTTATTTATTCAAGGTAAGGATTAGGCTGCTTTCAGCCATAACCCTATCCTGAGACTTTTGCAAAAACCTTCTGGCATTCCAAGAAGATTTGTGTCTATATCGTACAACTTCATCTTAAAATTTTTCCCACTAGCCTGACTGAACTCCCACAAGGGCCCAGGATGTAGGCATGATGAAATATTTAAAAATAATATCAGCTAACTTTTTGATTGTTTATATTGTACCAGGCACTGTTCCTAAGACCCTAAATGTATTATTAGCTCGTTTAATCCTCCTAACACACTTTATTATCCCAGTTTTACTGAGACACAAAGAAGTTAAATGGGATCATAGACTTAGGAAGACGCAAAAGCAAAAGTAGCATAAATTAAGTGTACAATAAATATTTATTTAAAAAAATTTACATTCCTTTATTTTTGTTCCTGACACCCCTGTCCAGGCAGCTTCTATTGTTTGATAGCACATAACAATCTCCCGGCACAGGTAGCTTGCAAAGCCTAATGCTTTCTCTGTCCCTACCTTCTTAATTTTCCAAGAGTACTAGTTCACATTTCCTTCTAAAGTTTTAACACACAACAATAGCATGAATATCAAACATCTGAAGGTTATTTGACAGAATTATCCACAACAAGTCCATTAACACTGCATCTTATTTTATTTTATTTTATTTTATTTTTTTTGAGATGGAGTCTGTCACCCATCTGACTACTCTGTCACCCAGGCTGAAGTGTAGTGGTGCAATCTCAGCTCACTGAAAACTCCGCCTCCTGAGTTCAAGCAATTCTCCTGCCTCAGCCTCCGGAGTAGCTAGGATTACAGGTGCCTGCCACCACCTCTGGCTAATTTTTGTAGTTTTAGTAGAGACGGGTTTTCACCATGTTGGCCAGGCTGGTCTCAGACTCCTGACCTCAATGATCTGCCTGCCTCAGCCTCCCAAAGTGCCGAGATTACAGGCATGAGCCCCCATGCCTGGCCTTGCATCTTACTTTAATTTGATATATGATACACATCACACACACATTACAAGATCTTCAATTAGATTATAAATGCTTATCCTCAAAATTCATCTGTATTAGAAGACATTACCTGGGACTTTCCACTCCATTCTCAACATCCCAGCCAAGTCAATATCTATCTACAAACACACCATTCTGTGATCATGTCTCATCCTACTTCCCCTTATCAGTGTGACCTTAATTCAGGCATGGTCCTACCATGCTGCTGCTCTCCCAGGCCTCTGTCTGTCCATGGGGGTGCTATTTCCCTTGGAAGTTCCCTTTGCCATTCTCTGGCCTTTTTCATGGCAGTCCCACTGCTTGGAGGCCGCCCTTCCTGCATGCCCACCTGCTTCCACATGTTTGGAAGCGCTTATTCACTTAGCAGGAGACATTAAGTATTCATCATTTTATTCTACAATTATTCACTGATGCCCAGTGCCCATTATACAGCAGGCCTAAGTGCTAAGAAAACATAAATGAGAAAAACAGACATGGTATTTGCCTCCTGAAGCAAAGTCTCCTGAGAGACAAATCTATTAATCAAAGAATCAACTGAATAGTGAGTATGATGAAGGAGTTACTGGATGTTATGAGAGTATGTAATCGTGGCCTGATCTAGTCTAGAAGAGTAAGGCAAGGCTTCTTGGGCCTTCTAGCTGAGATCTGAGGATGATTTGCGGTGAACTAGGTGAAGATGGGGGAAGGAGTTCCAGGCAAAGAGAAGAATGAGTGCAAAGGCCCTGAGGTGGAAGAGAGCACACGACCTTCCAAGAAGTAATAAGAGGCCAGAGTGACTGAGCTCAGGGAGCAAGGAGAAGAGTCCTGAGAGGTGAAGTGGGCAGGAACTACATTGAGCAGGGCCTTGGGGTCTGTGCTGCTACTACCACTGGGAAAGTTTTGGAAGGATATGGGCAGAAAAGGCATGATCTAATTTACATTAATGGCTAAAGTTTGGAGAACAGGTTAGATGACTCCAGGTTTTTTGCTATGCTAGGAACACAGGAGAGCTGTTTGGGGAGCCATTCAAGTAGACATGCTGAGTCGGCAGATGCATGTACATATTTAGAGAGACCTGGGTTAAATTAGCTGTGAATTTTGAGATGGTGATTGAAATCATGGGTGGTTGGAATTGCCAAGGGAGATATAAAGAGCAGGAAAACAAGGGAGACTAGGACCAGTCTTTGATGGATTATGACCTTTAAAGTCTGAGGAGAGGGGGATTTGTCTGCAGAGGAGATTGAGGAGGAACAGCTAGGTAGGTGGAAAGGCAGAAGAGTGTAGTATACTACAGGCTGAATTAGAAATCTTTCAAATGCATATTACTGAAATCCATCTTCAATTGATGTAAGCAAAAAAAGAATAATTTATTGGCTCCTATAGCCTGAAATCAGGACTGGTCAGACATGCCTGGGTTCAAGAGCTCAAACATCCAGCTCCTTGAGAAACAGCCTCTCCCCCCATCTCTCAGTTCTGTCTCCTTCTGGATGGGCTTCTTTGCCAGGTGGATATTCCCATGTGGTGGCCTGATAGGGTCACCAGCAGAGGCTTCAGGTTTACATCCTACCCAAAGTAAAGAAATGTCCTTCTTCGATTGGTTCCAGCAACCACACCAGGTGTGACTATTGTTAGCCTAGCTTAGGCTAGATGCCCATCTCTGAGCTAGAGGTTGACATCAGCTCTACCCACACTTCACATAGACTGAAAATTGGGAAAGGAATGGCTCCTCAAAAGAAAATCAGGGTGCTGTTACCTGAAGAAACTGAGAAGAAGCCAGGCAGGCAAGATCCCAGATGTCTATACAGATGCCGAAGTGATAAGAATTTTAAGAGGGAAAGTATATTTAAGAGTATGAAATACCGTTAAGGCTGGGTGCAGTGGCTCACGCCTGTAATCCCAGCACTTTGGGAGGCTGAGGTGGTGGATCATGAGGTCAGGAGTTCAAGGCCAGCCTGGCCAAGATGGTGAAACCCCATCTCTACTAAAAATACAAAAATTAGCTGTGGCGGCAGGCGCCTGTAATCCCTGCTGCTCGGGAGGCTGAGGCAGGAGAATCACTTGAATCTGGGTGGCAGAGGTTGCAGTGAGCCGAGATCACACCACTGCACTCCAGCCTGGGTGACAGAGTGAAGCTCCGTCTCAAAAAAAAAAAAAAGAAAAGAAAAGAAAAGAAAAAAAAGAAATACCTTTAAGACACCAAGAAAGATAAGGACAGGGATTAGCCACTTGGAAGTCACTGGTGCCCTCAGACCCACACAAATAGCTCCATCACAAAGTAGGATGTGGTGGAAAACAAAATGAACAAAATGCAAGTTGAAAGGGCCACGTGAACCCAGGAGAGGAAAATCATTTAGGACTGAAACAATCACGGAAAGCTTCATGTCCAAAGTAGCATTTCACTTGGGTCCTGAAGGATGGGTGATATTTTTAAAATGAAGGCCAGAGAAGTGGAGGAAGGGAGGGCACTCAGCTGACTATAGCATGAGCAAAAGTGCAATGGCAGAGATGTTTAGGGTGTGTTCACCAAGAGGTGAACAGTTCATGCTTGGTCTGATGGCTAGGGGCCAAATGTGAGTGCTGGCTAAGGAGAAGGGACGTTCTCTGTTCAATTTACAAATGAGTCAGCTGTAATTTACCTTCCCTTAGGTTATCGGCCTGAATATGTAAATGAGGGATAGCTGTCACTAGAATGAAACTGACATCTAGAAAAGTGCCTCCCTATAATCTTGCCTTTCCATATAAGGGCTCCCTGGCGTGCTTCACAGGTGAACTCTACAGCAAACGCATTCTTCTCTCTCCTTTCAGCCTTGGTCTTTCCTCTGACTCAGGGGCCTGGCTTGTGGTGCTGAGGCACCTTCCGGCTGCTGAGAATTGGACTACTCTGTCTTCTTGCTGACTGCGGCAAAGGAACGCCCGGGGTCTGACAATCACCTCTACGAGAGCAGCTTGGATGTTTCTCATCTTTCACTTGACTTTCTTATCCCTTTACTTAAATATATATATATATATATATATACTTTAGAGACAGGGTCTCACTCACTATGTTGCCTAGGTTGGACTCAAACTTCTGGGCTCAAGTGATCCTCCCACCTCAGCCTCCCAAGTGGCTGGATTACAAGCATGTGCCACCACACCCTGCTCATCCCTTCAGTTTTTAGCCCAGAAAGCTGGCACTAAAAGGGATGGTAGGTTTGAGGGATTTTAGATGGAAGACAATTTAGGTGACTCTGCACTATATTATAGTCAAATATCCTGCAACCTTTGTTCCTAGAAGAAACTTGTGCATCCTGAATCTCTGACCCCTGGGAATACATTCTTTTCCCCCAGCACCTCACCTAGGAATGGTCACTTGGGTTAAGGGTTCTCAGGCTTGGTGGCCAAAAGCCAACACCTGTTCATTTATCTCCTATCTTGTACTCAGTCTCTTAAGACTTTTCTGCAACTCGGACCCTGGTGGGCCAAGTGCATTTGCCCAGAGAGAAAAATTGCACAAATTAGAACTCTGGATTGATATTTCACTTACATACCTCCACTTGGGGATCCTCAACACAGCTTAAATAGTAATGTCTTTAATGGGGGTCATCAAGGGCATTTGAGTAGGGACATGCAATGAGCAGAACCACTTTTGGAGAAGACTGCACTTGGCAGTCATTCCCTAACAGATTTGAGAGAGCAGAGGTGGGAAATGGCAAATTGTTAGGAAACTGATAATGGGCCCAGGGAGAAAAACCTTGAACCAAGGAACCGAGCTAGATGTGGAAGGGTGGGCATGGGTTTTAGAAACACTTCTTTAGAGGAAAACCATGATTAAAAAAGGAGAAAGAAAGAAGGAAAGGAAAGGAAAGGAAAGGAAAGGAAAGGAAAGGAAAAAAGGAAGGTGGGATTGGGGGAAGAAGGAAAGGAAGAAAGGAAAGAAGGAAAGAAAGAGGACATGGAAATCTCTGTAGGCCAGGAACAGAGTGAGGAGGCTCAGTATCATGGGGAGGGCCTGGGAAACCTGTGGCCCCTCAGGACACAGAGATTCTGAGCTGGCAGCAGGAGCTGAGCTGAGAACAGAACTGAGCTCACTCCAGGAGCCCAGGACAAGGAGCCAAGTGTGAATGTGGGGCCAGGCCTCTGCTCTTCATTGGTGACTAGAGCTGTAAGAGCTGTGCCTGACTGTCTGGGATGGCAGTGGAAAGAGGCTCCTTCTCCACAGGTCAGGGAGGAAGCAGACTATGGCATGAAGGGGGACCCAGTTCTGTGCTGGGCAGCTTCTTAACTGAAGACTCCAGCTACCCACTGCAGTGCATGGGCATCCATCTGCGGGGGAGGGGCACTGATACACCTGTTCCACCAAGAATGCCCCATCACAGTGCCCTTGACCCAGGTTCCTCAGGAAGCCTCTTGTCTGAGACTTCTCATCTCTTCACCCCACACTGAGGGGCTCCTTGTCCTGCCATTCAGTCTCATTTGCCTCCATGGAACTAGGAACAGCTTTGCTGAAGACCCTGGAGTGTGGAGAGTCACCTCATTTATCCCATCTCAGAGCCAGACAGTTGACATCATCAGAGTGACCGGGCGTCTTTGGTTGTGCTGACTCCTCTTTGCCATGCGTGGCACCCCCCCCCCGCCCCCCACTCCTCCTGTTATTGTGCCAACCCCAGCAGGGCAATGCCTTGCCCCAGGAAAGGGGAAGCCTTTTCCATAGAGCTGCTTTCCAGCAAAACTGGAACCCTCCTGAGTGAAAGCCCAGTGACCACGCAGCCCACGAGGGCTGGGACCCAGAGTGCGGGACGGGGATTCGTGGTGTATGCCCAGGGCCTTTGGTGCCAGAGGGAAGGATGATGAGGCTGTAGAATTCCTGTTCCCGCTCCTGGGAGAGGGACTGGAGAGGATTCCCTGCGATGGGTTTCTGAATGGCTACCAGAAACAAACAAGCACATCCATCGACAAGCCGTGGTAATTAGAAGGGAAACAACGATAGTGAAGTTACCTTTCTCCATTCATTCCGCAAGCATTTTTGAGTGTTTATTTCTGGCGCAGAGCTATTTTAGGGGCGGGGGGAGAGCATGTGAGGAAGAGGAAAGGGAATTGGTCCAACTCGCCAGCTTGAGAGGGGAGAGGCTGGCGGGGGATGGGCAGTATTAGTGTTTGGTCTGTGGAAGATGAAACGCAGCTCTGCTCTGTGGGCGGGCCTTTGATCTTCCAGTAACTGCTAGAGTAGCAATTAGCATCCTTAATGCTGAGGGGAGTCTCTGAGAAGCCCTTTAGCCTGCTGATCTAGGTTAGTAGATCCGGAAGTGTGGGTGCCTGTGAGCGAGTGTGTGTGTGTGTGTGTGTATGTGTGTGTGTGTGGGAGACAGAGAGAGAGAGAGAGAGGGAGACAGAGAGAGAAAGAGAGAGAGACAGAGAGAGAGAGAGACTGAAATGGGTTTATTAGATGTTTGATGTTTCTTCCACAATACAGTTTTTCACATTTGAGAATGATGTGACACCTTCCAAATAAAATTCAGTTTTGTGTAGAAAATTGAATCATCTAAGCACTTACACTGAAAAGTCACAAAGTCCTAAATTTACAGGAAAACAGGACTCGTAAAACTTATAACACTGAGTAAAATATTATGCTCCAGAGCCCCTTTCAGACTTCTGGTCTGGGACAACTCTTCCCTTGTAGCCCCATGGTTCCATCAGCCCCGCGGTTGAGCTCTAGAAGCTGGCTGAATTTAAGTTTCCGCTGGGCGATTTTGTGGACCCTATTTCAGTGATTTCACCTTTTTGAACCTCAGTTTCACATCTATAGATGGAGATAACCCGTAGCACAGGGCTAAACTCTCTCATCAGGTTATTTCTTTTTCTTTACTGTTTAAAAATGAGAATTAAATGAAATCATTTCTGTAAAGTACTGAGCCCACTAGAAAAGACCTGAAATAAAGTCTTAGAAGGGAAGAATTAAAAGGGAAGACTTTTTTTCTCTTCAACAGCTGCTGAATAGGATGGGGGAATTGGAAGCCAAAAAATTTTAAAACTTAATTTAACTTAAAAATTTAAATAAAATAATTAGCTAGGTGTGGTGATGTGCACCTGTAGTCTCAGCTACTCAGGAGGCTGAGGCAGAAGGATAAATAAATTAATGTTGACACAGATACTATAATATAGACAAAAGAGGGGTGCCCATGATGGATAGCTGGAGAAAGGGAAAGACGATTTCTGTGCAGGGAAGGGGGCTGGAAAAAGAGGAGGCAGGAGAGCAACACAGGGGCTGGGGGGGGATGGGGGAAGGGAGGCATCCCCATGGGTGCCCCAACATCTAATGCTGGGCAATTCTGACCCTCAGCCCACATGCCCTCCCCTTTACTTGCCCTGACTTGGCTGGACCCGGACAGCCCAAGCCCTTCCTCCTCCACCCTGGCCGTATCCAACCCAGGCCAGGTGACTTTCCCTACAGCTCACCTGCTCCCTGTGCCATTCTCATTTCCACAGCCACAGCTGTCAACCCACACTGAGCTGGGGGCCCCACTGGCTCTCCTGAGTCCCTCCACCCATCTGCCCTAGCCCACAATGAATAGCCGCCCTGCTGCAGGCCTGGTGTTCCCTCTGCTTTATTGCATCATATGTTTTAATTTAATGAATTGATTATTTTTTTAAAATGACAAAACATTTCAAACATAAAACTACCCACTGTCAATATTTAACAAATGTTAGCTTTCTGCCATATTTACTTCAGATTTTTTTTTAATTTTTAATTTTATTTTAGACAGGATCTTCCTCTGTCTCCCAGGCTGGAATGCAGTGGTGTAATCATAACTCACTGTAACCTCCAACTCCTGGGCTCGAGTGATGCTCCTGCCTCAGCCTCCCGAGTAACTGGGACTGCAGGTGCATGCCATCATGCCCTGTAGGATTTTTTAAAGGTATGAAAAAGTTACAGATAGAATTGGAATCTTCTCTTTGTTCCACCCCAGAGCTAACTATTCTCTTGAAGTTGGTTCTTATTTCCTTTTCATGCTTTTGAATTTTATGGTATATGTATGGATCCACAAACAATATTGCCTGTAGTGCTGTTTGGGGTAGTTAAAATGTTTAAATAAATAGTATTTTGCTGTTTTTATTCAATATTGTGTTTCCAAGACTTATCCTATTTTGATGCTTGTAGAACTAGCTCATTCACATGTAAACCACTACACAGTTTCCATCTAGGAATGTATCATTATGTTTCAATTCCCAGTTGATGAATATTTAGGTTGCTTCACTATTTTTCTATGACAATATGACAAAAATATTATTGTGTATTTATTCTTGTGCACTTGTATCTTAGTATTTCTAATCTGTGTATGGTGTACAAACTTCAGCTATCTGGGTGCTACTAAATTGCTCTCCGAAATGGTTACCCTTCTATCAGGACTGAATGAGAATTCTAATTCCCTCACAACCTTCCCAATACTTAGTAATGTATGATGAACATTTTGCCACTGTTTTACTTTGCATTTCTGTGATTAGTATTGAAGGTGAGCATCTCTTTAAATGTTTTTTAGCCATTCAGGTTTTCATCTTCTGTGAATTATTTGCTTGGTTTCTCTTTGGGGTTTACTTTATCCTATTTATTTGTAGGAGCTCTTCAAGCACTCTGGGCATTGATGCTTTGCTGGTTACATGTCTGTCTTAGGAACACTTGGCAAGAGCAGGGATAATGTTCTTCTTAATGGCAGACCTGAATTCACTAGTTGGTTCTTTTATATAACAGTGAGAAATAAATTAAAACAGGGTATGAAAATTAACTTAAAGATTTTTCAGGCCGGGCGCGGTGGCTCACGCCTGTAATCCCAGCACTTTGGGAGGCCGAGGTGGGCGGATCACGAGGTCAGGAGATCGAGACCATCCCGGCTAAAACGTGAAACCCCGTCTCTACTAAAAATACAAAAAATTAGCCGGGCGTAGTGGCGGGCGCCTGTAGTCCCAGCTACTTGGGAGGCTGAGGCAGGAGAATGGCGCGAACCCGGGAGGCGGAGCTTGCAGTGAGCCGAGATCCCGCCACTGCACTCCAGCCTGGGCGACAGAGCGAGACTCCGTCTCAAAAAAAAAAAAAAAAAAAAAAGATTTTTCAAGCAAGTCTTTTTTGTTTTCCAACCAAGATAATATTAGATCTAAATAACTATTAACTATGCTGTTTTTTCAGCTTCTGCTGCTGAAGTTCCTACTTGTATTTCAAAAGTCTGCATAGTTAAGAGCCAGTCCTCCGTTCTGCCCCTTTCTCCATCTTGAGAAAGGTGGACTCAAAGGCTATCATTCAGCGGACATAACCTTGCAACTGTTTCCTAGTTAGGGAAGGTGTCCTAACTCCCTTTTTATAAACTAGAATAATTGGCAAAGATGGAATGCAACTGTAACTTGTTCTTTTCTTATTTGGGACACCGAGAAATGGGCTTTTCTCTTCTCTAATGATATAAACATTATAAAGAAGCCAGCATACACCATTTTTCTGAATCAAGAGTAAACATGAAAATTATATGCTTTGTAATTTTCCTTCAGCCATCTGCCACTGCTCATGAGTCCTCATATAGCTTTATCTTGGGTCACTTCTCTTTCCACACAAAACGGATGTTGATGTGCATTATCTGAATCTATTCATCAGAGAGAGTTCCCCTCACCACTCTTTCTGAGACACCTTGAATTGGGCTGTTGTATGGAAACATTCAATTTTCAGCTTGTAACAATTTACAAAGCCACTCCACCCACGAACCAAGCTCTTGTACCCTCTGGATTCTCTTGAGCCTGATCCCAAATATACCACTTTCATTTTGCAATAGCTTGTTCAAGACCCATGCAGTTTAGGCCTTGTTGAGTCTGGCATTGTCTGGCTTCCACCAGGGCCTAGAAGCATGTCAGGAACTGATTTTCAAATGGTCTATGGTTCTCTGCTGTAGACTGCAGGGTCTTGCACCAGAACCCTAAATGTTTTGTGTTAGCACTTGCCAGAGGCTCCACAGATTGTCTTTCTCCATCACAGACACTTCTAAGTGCTGAGAGATCTTTTTGGTCATGTGGCCCAAGTGGCAAGGCTGCTAGTGCTGAAGTCTGGGCCTGCTACTGAGCTCTGTCTTGTTATTAAAGCTAGCAGCCTTTCATGTCACCTAACAGTACCTTCAGACTCTGTTGTGACAGAGAGCAGGAAAATTAACATAGCCCTGGACAAAACTATAAATCTATATTGTTGTCTGTCCCATGTGAATGCAAACTGCCTCTGATCCTCCTTCAGGCCAGACCAGTGACCTCACACCACGTCCTGAAGCTGTGTTCATCTGCTCTAGCAAAGACACCACATCTGGCACAGAAGCTGCAATTGGGGCTCCTACTTGGTTAAGTTACAGCAGTTAACCATCAAGTGCCTTCATCCATTCAATTTATATGAGAGAGAATCTATTGAATTAAAAGGGGATATATAACAAAGACCAACACTCTTGAGTCCCCCAAGTCTTTAAGGGTGACAATAATCTCTGCCACCCCCTCCAGGGCTGATATTGTTTAGATTTTCTGTCCTGGTCAGAGGAGAGTTTCAGGGGCATCTACTTGGCTTTTCCTACCTCAAGTTCTTATTTTATAGGTCAAAAAATAAACAAATGTGAGCTTTCTGCCAACTCCTAAGTATGCCTACTCCAAATATGCATTTAGGAACCAAGGAAACGACCATGAGATGGGTCTGTGCATGAGTGAAACCTGCTGTGAGATGACACTAGGTGAGAACTCCATCAACTATCTAACCTCCCCATTTACTACTACTCCAATGGGAGGGCCATGGTGGTACTTTGAGTAGTCCCCTTCTCCTAATATATGTTTATCTGAGCAAGTGGCCATAGGATGTCTTGGGAAAGACTGGGAGAATCAATACAGTATATTCTTGCCATGGTGGTACAGAGCCCAACCTCATGGAGACTCAGTCTGTCCTTTAGTCAGTGGGTTCTGGTTAGAAAACTGGTTCTGGCCTGGGCACTGAGCAGGAGGAAATCATGTTTCTCTACTGGGCTGGCTGACTCCAGGCTTCTGCTCCTCTATTCTTGATCTCTGTATCTTTTTTTTTTTTTTTTTGGGATGGAGTCCTTCTCCTTGCTCTGTCGCTCAGGCTAGAGTGCAGTGGCATGACCTTGGCTAACTGCAACCTCTGCCTCCCGGGTTCAAGTGATTCTCATGCCTCAGTTTCCCGAGTAGCTGGGACTACAGGCACGCCACCATGCCCGGCCAATTTTTTTTTTTTTTTTTGTATTTTTGGTAGAGATGGGATTTTACCATGTTTCCCAGGCTGGTCTCAAACTCCTGGGCTCAAGTGATCCTCCTGCCTCGGCCTTCCATATTCTTGATCTCTTTTAAATATGCCTTTGTTAGTTGCCCATCTGTGTTGCCCTAAGAACACCATGTTCCTTGAGCTACCTTCATAGATCCCTGTAGATCTATGCTGCCATTGCATCCTTGCTGCCTGTTATTGAAGTCACACCCATCTTATGTTTGATGGTTAGATATTGCCATTTGGCCTTTGCTCCTCTGGGATACCATTGCTTCCATTGCTTTCAGGGAGCTGAGATATGAATTGGCATCTTCTGTTTTCCACTCTCATTTACAAAGAACATGCATCTTGAGCTTTGTTGGCATTCCCTCACCAGTGCACTCTTTCTCACCTTGGAAAATAGACTGTTCTCCAGGAAGGACTGACCCCATAGTGGTCAGTGAGCAGGATTAGATCCATTCTAGCATGTCTTCTTCTCTGAGCCTTTTGATCCCTTTCTCCACAGTTTGCCACTACAATAATCACATCTCGACTTTACTGAATGTGAACTATCACTTTTTCTAAGATTTTAAGAGGAATCTAAGCAGAGTATTAGAAATGTCACCTAGGGCCCTTGGGGGGATGTTAAATTTTGTTAAAGGTTATGGCAGAGTGCCCCCATACCAGTAAACTCCCCCTTATTTAACTTTAGGTTTCACTCACCTTGATCTGGTACCCAGAGAATCCTCTCCTTGCATGTCCTCCTCACTCTTGCCAAATCACCCCCATTCCTGTTTTCTTGTTAGCCAGGTCCTGCAGCAACCTTGAAATCATCTCTCTCCACCCTTAGCAGGCCCTCCTCCCCATTTTGGTTATGCTGAGATTTGATCCTAAGTATGAAGCTAGTGGCCATGGAAAGAGCAGATCCCGGAGGTCAAGCTCCTTCTTCATTTGATGCCTCTAAATAGTTTTCAGGAAAGTAGTAAGGGGGGACTTTTTTTTTTTAAGTTCCAGAAGTTTCAGAAGAAACTGGAGATCTAAGGCTCTCATTTGAATCTACCCAGATATCACATCCCAGCTCTCAGGATCCCTCTCATTCCCCATGGGGACCCTGACTTTGACACAGGAGACTGGCCTAGGCTGAGAATTCAGTCTTCTCTGAAGTTCTGCCATTCATCTGATTAAGCCTTGTGCCCATCTTTTGGTTGTCCTCTGCCCTCTGGCTGCAGAAGATTAGTCTCTTTAAAGCCTGTTAAGAGGCCCCCACCCCCTAATTCTCACACTTTGCTTTCAGTGGTTAATAAATCTGAGTCTGTCATTTTCTTTTACCCTTCAATCAGTGGTACTTAGCAACAGCCGCTAAATTCCACAGTCCTTATAATGATCATTTCCCTCATCTCTCCCAATGCCTGGGACATTGTACCAGCTAGTGTATCTGTGACCACCCATATTCATCCCATCCTAGTTCATTGTGGGGGAAAGTCTTAGCTGATTGCTTTCCATATTACCCTTAAAATCTGTTTAAGTATTATAATCATATTTACTGTATAGACTTTTTCTGATTGTTCTGTTACCTTAGTTCCTGGGTCTGCATGCCCCGCTCTTCCTCATGGCAGTTTATTTCCTTCCGTAAGTGTAATACTTTACTGCAAACTCAGCTGCGATCAAGTTTTCTGTGGAAGTCTCATTTGAGCTGTTTCCTTTATGTCTTCCTCTGCAGAGACTCTAGGATTCTTGTCTGTTCCAGACCAGTTTTTAAAAATCCTATATCGTGCTGGTATCACAAATTTGGATACCACAGACAAAGGCTCAAGCTTAGCTTTCTGATTATTCATAGGTGATTCTCTTTGCCTAGTGCCCAGGAGATAGATGCTCCCTTGGGCTTGCGGGAGGAGCTGGCCAGGGTCCTATTTCACAGATGGTGAAAAATAATGCTGTTGCCATGCCTCGCCTCTGAATAGCTGAAGCCTCAATTCTTCTGTTCCTCTAAAGACATTAAAATATTAGCCTCAAGCCCCGAAGGCCCACGCCTGGGTCTATTGGCTGTGTGGTCCCCAACACTTCTATTCTTACCATTTTAGGTTTTGGTGCCAGCTTCTTTCCCAGCTCCTGGAAAATTTCCTTTCTTTAGTTTGAGCTCAACTATATAGTAAGTAAATCATTTTGCTTTATTTTATCCCACAATTTTAGGTGTTTCTAGTGGGAAAGTGGCCTGAACTTGTCAGTTCCATCTACCACATTTACTGGAAATTATACCAATTTATTTTCAGAAAGCATGCTGGTTAGTCCACTGCAGTCAGAGAGGATTTTATGGAAAAATCCAACAGATGGTAACTTCAGGTATTATAGCCATAAATGCAGGGAAGTTTTTCTCTAAGCTTGGAATGGGATTTCCATCACTCTGTACTCAATATGTGAACATTATATTTTTCTTTACGGTGGAAGGAACCACTGTTTCTAATGGAAACAGTTGGTGTTTATATATTTCTTATTCCTAAAGGTCACAGGATCATTAATGTGACAACATCATCCTGCTAGAAGTGACATTCAAGCAGCAGTAATATGTTGAGCCATTCCCTGGTGATTAGGGGAAACTTCAAAGTGATAAAATACAGAAAATGAATATATAAATAGAAGTAGTCGAAAATTTCCAGATAATCTTGATAAATGGAGCAAGGAAAAAATAGGTGCATTTCACTTAGATTTCAGAGAGATGATTTCGGGTTGCATTTGAGTATTCAACTTAAATCTGCCTCCAGGCACTAGAAAATGGTGGAGCTGACACCTACACAACAGATCACAATGTATTTCGCTACCCTGACAGCAAGACAGAGGTCATATATATATGTAGATATATATTTTTTCTTTTCTGTCAGAGATATTCCCAGCGCATAAGGCAAGTGAAGGCACATTTTCACTCATCTGTTGGCAGATATGTCTACAGTTGCCATCCTTTCCAACCTGCTTCCTGCACATGGCATAATTAAAGGGCCTATGAGCTAAAGGCTGGACCACAATATGCCTGGAAGGGTCCAGAGAGACAGTGGAAGTCAGTAATGCTTAAAAACAGGAAGAAAAAAACTGTCATGCGAAGACACACTGAGAGCAGAGCTGTGGCCAAAATGATCACATGTGAGGCAGGAGCTTAGGGCAGGCATCCAAGAGAACTGTATTTGATCTTCATTTTTAAATATCAGATGTGTAGTTTTAGGGTTGAGGAGCTAAAAATAGGCAGCACTCCATATAACCCACTCCCTCCAATTTTTTATAGTTAATTCTCAAACAGCTTGTATTTCTCTACCATCATGTATTAAGAGGTATATTAAGGACAGTACTTGAATATGTCCTAGAAATAAAATACAAATTTTAAGTCATAGGCTTATATGAGTAATGAGTAATGTACTGATATCTATTCTTTTTTTTTTTTTTTTTTTTGAGACAGAGTTTCGCTCTTGTTGTCCAGGCTGGGGTGCAATGGTGCTATCTCAGCTCACCACAACCTCTGCCTCCCCGGTTCAAACAATTCTCCTGCCTCGGCTTCCCGAGTAGCTGGGATTATAGGCATGTGCCACCACGTCCGGCTGATTTTGTATTTTTCAGTAGAGATGGGGTTTCTCCATGTTGGTCAGGCTGGTCTCGAACTCCCGACCTCAGGTGATCCGCCCGCCTCAGCTTCCCAAAGTGCTGGGATTACATATATCAAAGAATATTTGTCATGTCATGCTTTCAAAAAGTATTTATGTTTTTAATTTTTTCTATATTTCCATCTTTTTAAATTTATGCATTCTCAGGTTGAATAAAAAAGTATTTAGATGTGATATTCCAGGTGCCTCTATCATGGGACATCACTGATAATAAGTAAAATACAATGAACATTTATTTGAAGGCTGTGTATATTTTGTTTGGTTTTATACACAGCATGTAAATCATGATTGCATGTGTTTAATATTTTGGCAGGAAAACTGCATATAGAGGAAAGCAATAAAAACTATGCATCACATCATTTGTATATATATATATTTTTAGTACTTTACTGTGTTTCTTCCTTGTCACATTGGGTTGGTTTTAGTGGTTTGGTCTATTTTCTCTCATTCATTTGTTTTTCCTTTTCAAGTTTTCCTATATATGTTTATTTTATATATTCCCTGGGTTTCCCATGTCTATTATTTCCACTTCTTTTTGAGCAATTTACTTACTTTGTTTCTTCCCAATTAAGCATGTATTCCCATCCAAGACCTATTAATATTAAGAGTTGCCTTTTCCAAATGGTGAATCAAACAATGTGCACACTAGGATGAAAGCAACTTTAGTACAGTTTTCCACTAAGAGCAGTGCCTTCTGTATATGAACTTGGCTTCTCAAAATCTCAAGTCCCTTATTCCTCCTGGTGACCTGGCAGCACACAGGACACGTTTCTATCTCTAAAAGGTCACAGGAAGCTCAGGCTTATTGGATCGTCACCCCAAGCTTTTACTCAGGAGAAGTTTTCAAGTGTAGGGGATAGGGCTGCTAAGAGAAAAACGTACTCTTCACTGTTAACCTTTCTACCTATGGTTTTATCGTCTTAAAACCCATATATTCTGGATTCTGGGAGTTTCTCTGAAACATGCTTTAGGGTGAGCAGAGTTTTTTTTACAACTCTGTATGAAAATAGCTCAGGTGAATAGGACGTAAGCACTGAATGGGAGGGTGAGTGTCAAAGAGAGGAGTTGGATGACTTCAAGGTTCTGACTTGAGTGGTTGAGAAGAGGGTACAGCCATTCACCGAAGGAATAGCAAAGGATGAGCAAGTTTTAAGGGAAGGATAAATAATTTAAGTTTTATTTATAGCTTCATGACACCTAGTTGACATATAATGAGCAGCTCACATTTAAAATGTAAAATCTAATGGGTTTTAACATGTTTGTACCCCATGAAAGCATTACCATGGTCAACATAATAAACATTTCCATCATCTTCAAAAGCTTCCTGGTGTTCCTTTGTAATCCATCGCTCCATCTGTGCCCTGTCATCCCAGGGAACCACTGATCTGCTTTCTGTCACTGTATATTAGTTTGGATTTTCTAGAATTTGACATGAATTGAATACTATATGAATTACTCCTTTTTGTTTGGCTTCTCCCATTCAGCATAATTATTTTGAATCTATCCACGTTGTGTGTATCAATAGTTCACTTCCTTTTATTGCTGAGTAATATTCCATTGTATAGATACACCAAAATTTTTTATTCATTCACCTGTCGATGGACATTTGCGTTGTTTTTAATTTAGACTGTTACAAATAAAGCTGCTAGGAACATGAGTGTACAAGTCTTTGTGTGTACAGATGATGTTTTTCTTTCTCTTGGGCGTGCTTTCATTTATAGCTTGGGTGAGTATCTATGAGTGGGATAGCTAAATTATACGGTTAGGTATATGTTTAACTTTTAAAGAAACTGACAAACCATTTTCCAAAGTGATGATATCATTTTACATTCCCACCAGCAGTACATGGAAGAGCTTCAATTACTCTACATCCTTGCCAGCACATGATATGGTCTAGCTTTTTAATTTTAGCCATTCTAGTGGGTATGCAGTGCTATCTTGTTGTGGTTTGATTTGCATTTCCATAATGACTAATAATGTCGAGCATCTTTTCACGTGTTTATTTGCCATCTGTATATCTTTTTGTTAAAGTATCTGTTTAAATCTTTTGCTCATTTAAAAAATTGAGCTGTTTGTCTTATTATTGAATCACAGTAGCTCAATAATAAGGTCTTTGTTGGATATATGTTTTTTGTTGAAGCTATGATTTGCAAATATTTTTTATACCAGTCTGTGGCTTGCCTTTTCATTTCCAATAATTTATTTTTAAACATAGTGAATCTGACATTTCTATGAGACATACAAGTAGAGCTCTCCAGCAGGGAGTCAGATATGGAGGTCTAGAGTCTAGAAGAGCTAGATGAAGACTCAGGAGCCGTGAGTGAAAGGAGAAGATGACTACAAAGGGGCAGGAAGCACCATTTGGGGGTGATTGAACTGTTCTATGTCTTGATTTTAGTGGTGGTTATATATGGCTGTATACAATTATACACACTCAGAACTGTACACCCAAAACAGTGAATTTTACTTTTGTAAATTTACTTTAATAAAACAATTTTAATGGGGCAATAGTTGAAACAAACAAAAAAGTTGATCATTATTGAAGCTGGGTGATGAGTACATGAGGGTACTTTATATTATTCTCTGGTTGTTTGTAGGTTAAATTTCCAAAGTAAAAAGGAATAAAAACAACAGCAATGACAGAGCAATCCCCTTGACCTCACATTCCCCTCTCACAATCATACCACTTCTGGGCCTCCTGTCTAAAAAAATTTCTTGAAAGAGTTGACTACAGACACAATTTTCGCGTCTTCACCTTCCATTCAAGCTTTTCTCCCCACAACTCCGTGGACTCATGTCAAGGTTCTTGAGGTCATTGAAGACCTATTGACCTTCACGTAGCCAAACAAGAGGTCATTTTCTTTCCTCACTTGACTCATCTCTCAGCGACATTCGTTAGTTTCTTTTCTTGGTCTCTGTCTCATCTTTCATACTCTTGGTGTTCCTCCTCTCTATTCACATCTTTTTAGTTTCATTTTCTGTCTTCTCTTTCCAAAACCTCTAAACTGTGACATGTATGAGGGTTAGCTTCTTAGCCCCAGTTCGCTCTCTCTTTTTTTTTTTTTTACACTCTTACTTCATCAGGGACTATGGCTTTAAATACTGTCTCTATGCCTATGACCACCAAATCAACACCTATGGCCCTGACCTCACCCCAAAACCCCAAAGTCATATATCTAATGTCTTATTTGACATCTTCATTTGGAAGTCTACTAGGCTTCTCAAAAGTAAAATGTCTAAAAAATTGAAAGGGTTATTTTCTCATACCTGTACTCTAGCCTACATATCCCAGTAAATGGCACTGTGTCCCCCAAGTCACTTGAGCTAAAAACTTAGAAATCATCCTTGCCTCCTCTCTTGCCATCTGTCATCTCCCACCATCCCCATTATTATCCATCTACTTCTGAAACACTTACTGAATGCTTTCAATTTTCATTTCCACTACCATGATCCTAATTCAAGCTACCATATCCTTAGCTGTATGCGTTTCTTGCCCCTACTCCTCTCTTTGATAAATATTTATGCTTAATTTAAGTTCTAAATTTTCATATGTAGTTTTATGAATGGTGCCTATAATATATGAAACTTTAAATTTAAATTTCTATAAAACTACAACACTCTACTCTTTCATTTCTTAGAGACAGAGCCTGAATTTTTTAAAGTAGTACTGAAGAAAATTGAGGCATTTTATTAAAATGAAGGTGGGGAAAATATGGAAATCCCCTGTCTAGTTCAAAGTCAAGACTGCATAGCTAAATTTGAAGACGGAGTTTAGTGCCAAGTCACTGGTAAGAAAGTACATGCTCTTTGTGCAGGGAAATCGAATGCTTGAAAACCAATAATATTTGGACTGGTTGGTACAGATTAAATCTTGGAAGTAACCTTCTGGTTTTGGTCTGTCTTTAGAAACATGGAGATAATCCTAGGAGAGAGAAACACTGGTTCCTTTTAGATCTGTTTGATTTCATTAGGACTAATTTATCAGTAAGCCATTGGGAACCTGGAAATTAGTAGATGAACAAGGCAGCACAAGTTAATTAATTAAAAATTAATTAGTCACCACAAATTTCATGTCATCTGCTCACGGGTCTATGTTTTTTGTTGTTGTTATTGGTCTGGATACAAACAAGAAAAAGTCCTTATGTTCCTTATCTCACTTCTGACTTAATAGATCAAGCTCTTTTGGTTTTTCTCTTAAGAATTATTTACCAAAGTGTCAATATCTTGGAACATTTCCCCAAATTTTCTACAATCTCCTTAAATCAAGTACTGCAATAGAATATTTTTATAGAAAGAGGCTGATTACATGCCTGTAACTGCAGCACTTTGGGAAGCTGAAGTGGGAGGATTGCTTGAGCCCAGGAGTTCAAGACCAGACAGGGCAACATAGTAGGACCCCATCTTTGCAAAAATTTGTAAAAAAATTAAACAGGTGACATGCACCTGTAGTCCCAGCTACTGAGGAGGCTGAAGTGGGAGGATTGCTTGAGCCTGGGAGGTGGAGGCTGCAATGAGCCTCCACATTCCAACTTGGGTGATAGAGTGAGACCTTGTCTCAAAAAGACAAAAGGAAAAAGAAAAGAGAGAGGAAAAAAAAAAGAAGTACTGTAGAAAAGAATGGCAGTGAGGTTTTGGAGACAGAAGAATCAGAAAAATAGTAGTAGGTACTAGCAATAAAAATAGAAAAACTTTGCCAGGCACAGTGGTTCACGCCTGTAATCCCAGCATTTTGGAGGCCGAGGTGGGTGGATCACAAGGTCAGGAGTTTGAGACCAGCCTGGCCAACGTGGTGAAACCCCGTCTCTACTAAAAATACAAAAATTAGCTGGGTGTGGTGGTATGCACCTGTAATCCAAGCTACTCGGGAGGCTGAGGCAGGAGAATCCTTGATAATTGGGAGGCAGAGGTTGCAGTGAGCCAAGATCACGCCACTGCACTCCAGCCTGGGCAACAGAGCAAGAGTTCATCTCAAAAGAAAGAAAAACTTACAGGTATTCTCCTGGTATTGGCTAAGAGAACAGTTTAGAGCACATCAGTGTAAGAATCTGATGCATATCAAGCCTTACATAATTGTCACATATACCATGAGCAATTTCCCCAATCATGTTATGATTTTTGTATATAATTTGTTTAAAAAAAAAGGTTAAGTTCGATTTTGATTTTAGTCTATTTTGGTCATTTCTAAGTAATCCAGAATCTTTACTAGTCAGTCTGAATATTTTGCCAGTTCTTTATCTCATATAAGTATAGTTTTATTATTCCTATCTATATTTTTCAAACCTTTCTCTGTAATCATTGAATTTAATTCTATTGATAGTTGGTGATGTTAACTAGTTAAGAATTCTTTGAGCATGGGTCTTTGTGAACATACCATTTTCTTTTTTTGGTAATCCAAATAGTGAGCAAACATGTGCTTTATGACTCTACAGATTTTCCCAACTAATTTAAAACTATGATTATTGGCTGCAAACCATTTATTTATTTATTTATGACAGGGTCTTTCTATGTTGCCCAGGCTGGTTGCAAACTCCTGGCCTTAAGCAATTGTCCTACCTCAGACTCTGAAAGTGCTGGAATTACAAGTGCGAGCCACCATGCCCAGCCTAATATTATTTATTGAATGGAGAGTATGTCCGCTGAAATTTTAGGATATAAAATTTGAAGGAAAGATTAGTTTCTATGATGATTTCTAGGCTGTGAATAAATTTAAACATATATGATGCATTTGTCATATCTCCCTCTATCCCTCAAAGGCCTTTCCTGGTTTGGTGAATGGTAGCTTTGTAGTGTTTTTTTTTTTTTTTTTTTAACAAAGTGACATGTGTGTAGTTTAAAAAGTCAAATAATTCTAAAAAACGTTTATAACAAAACACTGCCACACACACACACAAAGATCCACTCCACTCTTCAGTAGCAACTACATAAAATAGCAGTTTCTTTTGGTGTTTACCAGTATATTTTCTTTAAATAACATGTATATTGCTGCCTTTTAATACTTTACAATTGTATTTTGATTTACTATGATAGGTGATAATCTCAGCTTTAATATCGCCCCCCTTCTCTCTCCCCCAACATATTTGTAACTTCATGAAAGTAGAAACCTTGCTTGAATTGTTCATTGCTGTATCCTCAGCACTTAGAACAATATAGCACATGTACATTCTCCATCAGATAAATTTTTTTTCAATGAATGAATAAACCTAGAGAGATCCAGGACTGGGACTACCTGTCATAACAAGCATGTTAATTAACAGGAATTTGTTTTGGCTGCCACTTGCGTGGCTTCAAATCTGGAAGGAAGCTCTAAAAGCACTGTTGCCTTCTTTGGTTTGGCATTAAGCAAGCACTTTTTGAGTGTCTGCCATGTGTCATCACCAGAAAATATGTTAAGAGCACAGCCTTTGTAGTCAAACATATGGGGTATCAATCTTGTTTTGCCACATTCCAGCTATATCACCTTGGAAAAATTAATGTCTCTGAGTCTCAGTTTCGCCATCTATGAAATAGGATGATAATAATCCTGATGTCCTGAGTTTTGTGGAGGTTAAATAAAATAATGCATGTAAATTATTCAAGATTGTATTTTGGCACTAAATAAATATCCAGAACATAGTCAGTGTTATCATTAAGTATTATTAGTTTCTATGATGGCCACAGCTATTCTGTGGGATTAATAGGAGTATTAGTGGGGGATGGTAATGAGTGAGGGATAAAGTATTGTGCCTAAAAGTCACCTTTTCCAGGAAGATTTCCCCGATAAACTTCTCTTGCTGATTGCTTCTTGGCTTCATGTATTCATCACTTATATATTGTATGTTGTTGCTTGGATCTTCTTGTAAGTTATTTTTTCTTTTCCTTAAACCTCATCATTGGGGCTGCAAGGCTCTTCTCTCTTTTCAAGAGTTTCCTAATGTTTAATTTAATTATATATTCCTTTCTATTCCCCTTTTCTGCTAACAACTTTTGAAAAGTATTTAATGTGTATCACTTAGTTTTAAGTGTTTTTGAAAAATGTCTACCAGTGTCTTCTGTGCAAGTACTTCTAATTTCCTCAAATGCTATTGTGTTACTATCTGTCACTCTGTTTCTCACCAAGCACTGTTTTTGTGCTGTGCACATGTTGCTATGGACATGTCTACTCTGTTCTTCTTAAGGACACAAAGTACTCCATGGTGTGCATTTACCACATTATATCTATTCACTCCTCCATCAATTCCCAGATTACCTTCAATTCCCTACCACCACAAACAAATAAACAAAAATCTTGCAAAGAAAATCCTGTACATGTCACTTTAAAGCTTGTGCTGAGCAAGTCTTAAGAATATATTCTAAGTGTGGAATTGTTGAGACAGTATGAAGCTATATACTCCTTGACAGTTGTTCTCAAGTATGTCTTTCTGGATGCATGTTATATATCCCTAATTAGCTTGTGAGCAGTGAGGTCACTTTCAGCTCTTCAAACAAAAAACAGTGAAGAGAAAGCTGGTCCAACACTGGGATAAGTGGTGCCTTAAAGTGGCAAGTGGAACATAAGTAGACTCATTCTACTTCTAAGTGTCTATAGAAATGTAAGTAGGGAAAGTGTGTTACTCATTTGTTATTTTTATAGCCCATCAACAAGAGAACTTGCTGGCATTATCTGTATAGCATGTGGAGAACCCCAAACACAATAATCCAAAAGTAATTTTAAAAAAACCACCAAAAGGAATCCAGGAACTAATTGGTTGTGATTGGTTTTAATAGTTTTGTGCCTTTACAGGGCAGAGAGGGCATGATCTTGTCCCTGACTTGAACATTTTATTCTAATCTGCAATCATAAGAAGTCATAAAATCACCAGGGCTCAAGAAGGTGCAGAGTAGAACAGAAAGGAATTGGGTTCTAAAGGTAGATTTGTTTTTTTTCTCCTATTTTTATTTTGACAAACTTCAAATTTTAGAAAAGTTGCAAGAAGAATATGTGAACACCTTTCTACTCTTCATGAAGATCCACTAAGTGTTACCATTTTACCACATTTGCTCTGTCTCTCTCTCTCTCCATTCACCCACCCGTCTACCTACCATTTGAATGTTCTCCCATAAATATTCAGCACTCCTTTCCTAAGAACAAAAGAATTCTCACCAATAACCAAAATACAGTCTCACACTAGGCAAATTTAACATTGGTACCAGGCTTTTATCTAATGCAAAGTTTATATTCAAATGTTTAGGACAGGGTTCAGCAAACTTCTTCAGTATCGGGCCAGACAGTAACTATTTTAATCTTTTCAGGTCAGACATTCTCTGTTGCAACTAGTCAACTTTGTAACGGTAGAATGGAAGCAGCTACAGACAATGCATAACACAAATGAGTGTGGTTAGGTCCCAATAAAACTTTATTTACAGAAAGAGATGGTGGTGTGGTCTAGAATTTTTATTATTTTAAAAAATTGGTGCTAGATTTTATTTTAGCCTTATAAATCTCATAATTCAAGATGTATTACAGAATTCAGTCTTGTTTTTGAAAAGCTTTTGCTATGGATTGCCATGGATTGGATTATTCAACCATATATCATTTTACCTCTTACATTTCTTCATTTCTGTGAATCTAGTTTCAGCAGATCTACCTCTTTTTTATTTGACAAGACCAATATATATCATAACTAATACATGGCTTTGTCTCCTTTTTTTAAAAAAAAATTGTGTTAAAAAATATATTTTAACACAAAATTTACCACTTTACCCATTTTTAAGTGTATAGTTCAGTGGCATTAAGAACATTCACATTGTTGTGCAACCATCATCACTGTACATCACCAGAAATTTTCATCTTCTCCAACTGGAAATATGTATCTATTAAAAAGTTAGCTCACCATTCTTCCCTCTCCTGAGCCCTGGCAACCATAATTCTACTTTTTGTCCCTGTGAATTTGACTGCTCTAGCTACCTCATATGAGTGGAATAATATAGTATTTGTCTTTTTGTGACTGGCTTGTTCACTTAGCATATCCTCAAGGTTCATCTATTTTGCAGCATGTGTAGAATTTTATTCCTTTTTAAGGCTGAATATTTTCCATTGTATGTATATGCCATATTTTGTTTATCAATTCACCCCTCAATGGACAACTAGGTTGCTTTTACCTTTTGACTTTTGTGAATAATGCTGCTATAAACATGTGTTCCAGACTCATTTTTAAAGCATGAGTTTTCTTTCTGTCTAGGTCTAGCATCAGCCATGAACCTAAAGTGCCACATTTAACATAATAGTGTCATTTAGAAATTAGCTCAATAGAAGATATCTAGGCAAACAAGTCATAGATGAAGTAATCTCCTCCCTCCACCCCCTCCTTCAAGAATTCAGCATTTCTTGCCTGAATATTGCTATAGCCAAGTCTCCTTGCCCCCAGATTTGTCCTGTTTCCCAGTGCACTGGAATGACATATCTAAAATGCAGAATTGATTACATCACTCCCCTGATTGAGACATTTCCATAGCTCTCCATTTCCTCCAAGACTCAATCTAATGATCTCAGCCTGGTGTATCAGAACCTCAAATATTCTAGCTCTTACCTGTCTCCCCATTCTTACCTCCTGCCATCTCCAGCCTTTCATTTCCTATTTCAGCAGTACTGAGCTGCTTCTTATCATGTCCTCCTTCAAAATAAAGGAAAACAATAAATGATGTCTTTGTTCTTTGTTCTATCTGCCTGGAAAGCTTTTTCTCCCTTTTCTTTGCTGGAAGATTATCCTTCAAGATTAAACTTTGGTAGTAATGCTTCCAGGAAACCTGGTCCAGACAAGCCCCACCCCTTCTCCCCTCAGGTTGGGTGCCCCAGGGCATCCTGTATTTAGCCCTGTCCTAACATCAAATTGAAATGATCTGCATAACTTTTTCTTTTCAGATGACTTAACCCCCTCAAAGATAGGGGCCATGCTTTAGTAATCTTTTCACCCCTAGTGCCCAAAGAACGGAATGCCAGAAACCTAGTAGGTGTTTAATAAATGTTTTTGAAATCGAACAAAATTACGTTCTTACAAGGGAAGGCTCTTTGTGAGCTGTTCCAGTGCAACTAACCAGCTTCATTCATGCTATTCCAGTCTCTCCTCAGCCATGTGCTCCAGCCACATCTAATTCTAGTGCTTCTCTAAGTTAGCAAGGAACTTCCATGCCCCAGGGCCAATGCTCATTCCTGACTCTCTGAAATTCCTTACACTTCTCTTCCTAAGGTAGTCCTATTCATTCCTTAATACCAAGCCTCAATATCATTGACTTTGAGAAGTTTACTTTGACTCTGCCAGACAGAAGGAATCCTCTGCTCTTCTGTTCCTCACAGCCCTAAAGATAACATTACATTGTAAGTAATTTATACAGATGTCTTTCACATAGACTGTTTGTCGAGTTAAAGAACCTTGTTTTACTCATCTTTGTGTTTCCAAAGCCTAGCACAGTGCCTGGCTTATGGTCAGATGGTAGGTGTTCAATAGGTGCTAGATAAATAAATGGGACACTTGATAACCATTGTCTGAATGGGCACAAGAAGAATCTGATACAATTTGTTTTCATAACAGAATAATATGGCCTAATTCAGGGTCTGGGGCTCAGATGCCAAAAGAGTCTCTCTCCTCCAACCTAGCCATGTGTTTTTGTGGCTTTACGTAACCTTGTCCCTCCACAAATGTACATGGGAATGGAGGGGTACAACCCTGGTCCCAAAAAGGAGAAGTGAAAACATAAAATCATGACTGATGGCCTTCAGTGTCCCAGATCAAAGTTTGAGGGAGAGGGTAATAGGGCTTTGGGTAAGAACTTCACCATAGAGAGGATGAGCTTGAAGAGGTAAGCTGAACTCAATACCAGGGTTTGCATCTTTGCTGTGAGGTGCTGATCTTCAGAAAGATACTAGCAACACTGCTGCAGCAGCCACCTGTTGCCATGAGAGAGCTTTGGGGTAAATGGTTGCAAACATGACAATTGAAAGAGCTGTGCTATTCAACTGAAACACTGTAATGCCTGGGCTCAGGCAGTGTTGCTGTGGGTCATACCTGAAGACAATCACAAGAAGGAACACCTACACTCCTACCACAAGAAGCCACACCAGCCTGGGCAAATTGTCAGAGATCTCTCCTGGTCATAGTGGCAGGAGGCAGACAAATCCTAGGCAGACAGGGGTGGGTCCCTGGTGAAACCCCATCTCCACACCAAAGACACTTTAAAGCCTGAAAGCCTAGCTACAAGTTAAATCCATGGACCAGATTGAGAACCTGTCTTCTGGTTTTGCATGTTTTCCTCTGATTGATCCCCATCCTTCACCTATTTTACATATGCCTACCCTTCCCTAATTGGCTTTTTCCGCTGTTGTGCCCACCTTTGAGTGGTGCCTTTGTTTTAACCATTTTTGCATATTCACAAACCAATCAGCACTCACTCCCCTATTCTGAGCCCATAAAAGCCCCGGACTCAGCCACACTAAGAGAGAAAAACCACCCGTGGTTGACCACCCTAGTGTCCCCTCTCCTCTGAGGGCTGTTTCATTGCTCAATAAAATTATTGTCTGCCTTCCTCACCCTTCAGTTGTCAGCCTATTTTCATTCTTCTTGGATGAGGGACAAGAGCTTAGAAACCACCCAGTGTGGGTATGAGTTACAACAAAGTGGGCTGAGGTATGCAGGCTGAGCTGGTGTGTAAGCCCAGCATGGCCTGGTGGGCTGAATGGGTAGGGTGTCTCCTGCATCACTGGGATATATGAGGGGGATGGCTCTGTGTTGGTGGAGGTGGTGACAGTGTTGACAGCAAGGCAGAGGGTCAGCAGATGGATGGCTTGGTCATAGCCACATGGCTGGAGTGTGGGAATTTTCAGCCTGGCACTCAGCAATAGTGGGCTTCTAGCTCCACCTGCCATAGAATGTTGGCAGAGCAGGCTGATGATTGGGGTATCAGGTAGAGAGGGCCTTGTCTGGATTTCTGCAGCCACTGCAAGGGACTGCAGTAAAGATTAGTTCACTGATACACGCAAGACACTCTGAGGAAGTTCTTAAATATTTGGAGTGAATTATTCTGGAAAAGACTGGAATTCTTACCAGAAGTAGTGGAGGCTTGAGGCCCTTATAAGTTAGGCCTAATTGTAAACATGGCTTATTTTGCATTCACAGGTTGGTGAAACCAGAGACAAAGTGATGACATAGATGAAAGCAAGCTTTTGACTATTTAAGTGAAAAGATGTAATGATGGGAGGCATTATAGCCCATAATGGACAGGGCCAGAATTTTACTCATCAGCCTGGACCTCTTCACACAGGGCACTATACTCAACTCAGTTTTCTTGCAATTGGTTGGTTATGCTCGCTCCTGCCAATGCAATTTGTAAAGTGCCTTGTGTCCACAGCTCCTCAGTCTGATGGATGCCTGACAGGTGCATCTCAAAGGCTGCCCTGAGGGACCTGATTGCCCCTTCCTGACCCAGGAAACCTTGGACCCTTACCCAGGACCCCAGCTTGGCTCAGTGATGGGCCATTCCCTCCACCGTCCTCTCCTCTCATGAGTAGTTTTGCTTGGAGATCACCTTCCTGACACCCATTTCCCTCACACTCTGAGCCCTGTGAACTTGAACTGCAATAAACTTGAACTGCAGACCAAAAATCTAAGTGTCCTGACCACAGAATCTCATAAATTGTGCACTAAGTTCTTCGGGAAGTGGTGGGCGTATTTAAGATGGGATTAATATATTCCTTCAACGTATATAAGATGAGATTAATCTCTGAGAAATGTGTTGAAGGAGAAAGACATGAAATGGACCAGAGACCTAATAAGCTGTTTTCCTCTCCAATTTTCAGGATTTTTGCAATGAATCATGTTGACATATTAAAAAAGAAAAGAAACAAAAGGACATTTCCCTTTGCCCCTATCATGGGGGCTACTTCATTTGTAGAGAAGTGAGTTATTTTAAACCATGAAGCATGCACTTGGGAATTTGCACTTCTGGGAAGCTTTTGGCTCTTCCCATAAAGTGCTGAAAGGAACTTTGACTAGAAACAACCTCTCCACCCAGTGAATGCTGGGACTGAATGAGTCGAAAGAGATGTCTTTTTGCTTTCATTTTTTTCCACTCCCAACCCTGCATTTAAGGGGGAAAAAAGTGTCTTTTTTTTTTTTTTTCCTTTGAGCCTATACCAGACTAGTTAATAGAACAGGATAATTTTGGATACACGTCTGTGCAAAATAGGTGAGTATAAAGAGCTGGTGAGAGGCATTTGAATGGATGTCATTGTCTTTCACAAAGCATCGTTTTGTCTCATTGTTTTCACCTAAGACTTCTTGCAAAACAACCGGCTTTGAAAGTGCAAGATCTGCTGCTTAACTCTTGAAGAGCTGACAGACATCACACCTTTTCCAGTAAAATTGTGACTGGAACTTCAATCATTTTTTTTCAGTTTCTGTGCAGTAGGTGCAACAATTAGAGATAACTGTTAGCTGACTATCCTACACCCAGTTCTAATATTGTCAGAAGAAACTAAAAATATTCTGTGGCCAAACTATAGAGCGTCCTGCTTCTAATAAGGTGGGGTTGAAACTAGCGAGGGGGAGGTCATATTATCCACAGAAATGGTGAGGTGACACAAAACCATTGCATGAAATTTCCTTCATCTAAAAAAGGCCTTTTTATGATACTATAATTTGGGTGAAACATACAAACCAAAGACCATTTTTAAGTAGGGCCAGCTTTTGTAGGCTATATCTAGTCATGTTTCCACTTAGTAAAAATATCAGGATGCATTTTGGCAGAAATTTTCATTATGATGTTGTTATTCATTTGAAAATTTATTAAGGACTTCACTTGGAGGTTGTTCCAAGCCTCTGATTCTAATCAGTCTTCATTATAGAGTCTTTTGTACTGAAAGCCCTCAAGGAGATCCCCAAATAGTACAAAAACAAGGTGAAGGCACTCTAACATGTACAGTCAGCCCTCTGTAGCTGCGGATTCCACATCCATGGATTCAACCAACTGTGCATTGGAAATATTCAAGAAAAAAAATGGATGGTTGTGTCTATACTGAACTTGTACACGTTTTTCCTGCCATTATTCCCTGAACAATACGAGGTAGCAATGACCTACATAGGAATGTGGTTTGGGTGTGTCCCCTTTAAATCTCATATTGAAATGTGATCCCCAATGTTGGAGGTGTGGCCTGGGGGGTGGATTCTTCATGAATGGCTTAGTGCCATCCCTTTGGTGATGACTGAGTTCTTGCTGTTAGTTCATGTGAGAGCTGGTTGTTTAAAACAGCCTGGCACCTCCCCCTTTCTCTCTCACTCCCTCTCCCACTGTGTGATATACCAGCTCCCCTTTTCCTTCTACCATGATTGGAAGCTTCCAGAAGCCCTCGCCAGGAGCAGATCCTGGTACCATGTTTCCCATAGAGCCTGCAGACCCGTAAGCCAAAATATACCTCTTTTCTTTATAAATTACCCAGCTTCAAGTATTCCTATATAGCAATGCAAACAGACTAACACATATAGTATTTACTTTGTATTGGTTATACAAAGTAATTTAGAGATGATTTAAAGTATATGGGAGAATGTGCATACAATATATGTAAATACTGTCCCATTTTACATAAGTGACTTAAACATCTGCTGATTTTGGTATCCACAGGAGTTCTGGAACCAATCGCCCTCAGATACCAAGGGATGATCGTATGTATATCCGTTATAGGGGAGTGGGTACGAAACAAAACAGAGATAATCAAAATACCTGTTTTATAGTGCTACTGTGAACATTGAGTGCATTACTACATATACAATATTTAAATCAGTTTGGCACAAGGTGAGTGCTCAATAAATGTTAGCTATCCTTATTATTATTACTTATATATAATACATGCAAATATATTTGCACATATATGTGCATTTTATGACACAAAGATACAGACTTGAAATAATAGTCCTCATCTTTTAGCATTGAAGTATCCAACAATGCTTATGATTAACTCAAGTCTGAACTGAAGCAAGGGCTGCCTCTTTTTGTAGTGAAATATTCATGGCATGCTATTTACCATTTTACCCACTTTAAAGTGTACAGTTCAGTGGCATTAAATATATTCACATTGTTGTGCAGCCATCATCACCGTCCATCTCTAGAAGTTTTGTCTTCCCCAGATGAAACTCTGTACTCATTAAACACTAATCTTTCCATTCCCTCCTCCCACCAGCTTCTGGCCATGACCACTCTGTTCGCCATCTGTATGAATTGGACTATTCTAGGTCCCTCATCTAAGTGGAATCCTACACTGTTTGTCCTTTTGTTTGTCTGGCTTATTACACTAAGAATGATGAGTTTAAGGTTCATCCATGTTGTAGCCTATGTCGGAATTTTATTCCTTTTTAAGGCTGAATTAGGAGATTTCATTTTAAAATTGAGGTATTTTGGGATGACCATATGGCCATAGTTCATAGAGACAATTATTTCCAATCCTCTCTTCTCTCTCCCAGGACTCATTGTATGAATATTCTAATGAGGATTAATGGCATGACTTCCCCGTGGTGCCCTTCCTCCAGGAAGAGCTTTGCCCTTGAACTTGAGCTCTGGGGTCAGATAGATGGACGTGCATTTGCATCTGCATTCTGCCACTTAAGAAGTTCATTATCTTGGGCATACAGTTACGTTGAACCATATAGTATTGCTGACTTTGATAATTTTTTATGTACATTTTCATAGGACACAACCTATTTTTTTTTACTTCTCTGCTCCTCAATGATGTAAAATATAAGGGGTAAAAATCGTGCTTGCCTCATAGAGTTGCTGGGAGAATTGAATGGCGTGATGTGGTGTTTAGCCTGAGCATGGCCAAGAGCACACTGAGTGTGGCTTATGCTTGCTGTGTGTAGCCACCTCTCCTCAGGGACAGGAGCCTCTCCTCGCAAATTCAAGGTCTCAGGAGTCCTCAACTCTTTCCCCATCTCTCCTGAATCTGCTTAACTGTAGCTTCACCATCAATTCAAGGGTGTCAGAGGCAGCGTGGAATGAGAGCAATTTTCCTGACACTCAATTTTAGAGGGCATAGAACAGTGGGCACAGCAAATACCATCCCCTATCTTCATGGAGTTAATGCTCTAGATGGGGAGTGAAAAAACAAGATAAGTAAGAAAAATAGATGGTATGTTAGAAAAACTAAAGCAGGGGAGGGAGACACGAGGTGTTGGAGAGGGGATGAGGCGCCCTTACTCTGCTACAGAAGCAGGTTTGGGTGCTGATGTCCTTCCAGGCCTTCACCAGGTCACTTCTCCATGCTTTTCATGTGGTCTCCCTTCACAGCCAGTTCTCCCCAGTGCATCCTACCCCACCTCAAGTTCCGTGAACTCTGCTGC
The DNA here is from genome assembly GCF_028858775.2 of Pan troglodytes. Taxonomy (NCBI): domain Eukaryota; kingdom Metazoa; phylum Chordata; class Mammalia; order Primates; family Hominidae; genus Pan; species Pan troglodytes. The sequence goes on from NC_072403.2 coordinate 102,443,680, forward strand.
CTTAGTTTAATTTATTCACACTCTCTCTACTCACTATGTTGCCCAGGCTGGTCTTGAACTCCTGGGATCCAGTGATCCTCCCACCTTACCACCCAAAGTGCTAGGATTACAGGTGTGAGCCAGGGTGCCCGGCTTACCCTGCGCTGTTTTCCTCATTCCCCTCATCCTGCTTCTTTTTTTTTTTCTTTTTTCGAGACAGAGTCTCACTCTGTCATCCAGGCTGGAGTGCAGTGGTGCGATTTCGGCTCACTGCAAGCTCCGCCTCCTGGGTTCACGTCATTCTCTTGCCTCAGCCTCCCGAGTAGCTGGGACTACAGGCATCTGCCACCACGTCCAGCTAATTTTTTTCTATTTTTCTTTTTTCTTTTTTTTAGTAGAGATGGGGTTTCACCGTGTTAGCCAGGATGGTCTCGATCTCCTGACCTTGTGATCCGCCTGCCTCGCCCTCCCAAAGTGCTGGGATTACAGGCGTGAGCCACCGTGCCCGGCCTCCTGCTTAATTTTTAAAGTAGTTCTCCCTGACTTTTTGTTATACACTTATTTATCTGTTCATCATCTGTCCCTCTAGAGCACACTTTCTCAAATTTTACTGTGCACACGAACCCAACTGCAGAGCTTGTTACAGTGCAGATTCTGTTTCTTTAGGTCTGGGGACACCAGAAATTCTGCATTTCTAATAAGGAGGTGAGTGGTGCTGATGCAGCTGGTTTGAGGACCCATTTTGAATGTCAGGTCTTGAAGGTAAGCAGTATAAAAACCAGAATTTCATTAATTTATATCTTATCCTACACTTAACCCCCTAATGCAGTGCCTGACACAGTGTCTGCACATAGGCAACAATCAATAAATGTCTCAGGAATGAATGAATGAATTCTCCAGGGATCAAAAATCCCTCTTGTTAAAGAGAAAAGACATTTGCACAAATCACTCTCATACAAATCATGGAAAAGAGGAAAAAAGCCAGATGGAGTGATGGGGGAGCTGAGAGGAGAGAGATTAATTCTGACCAAAGATATCTACAGAAGAGGTGGGGCGTGATCTGGGCGCTGAAGGATGGGCAAGATTTGGAGAGGCAGAGGCAGGAGAGAGCCTCTGGGAGAAGGCTGGGGACAAATGAATGCAGTGGAAAAGTGCTTGTCAGGGAAGGATGGCTGGTTTGCAGCAGTGAAGGAGGTGGCAGGAAAGTTACAGCACCTTGAGTGCTAACTTGCTGCTTCTTCCCTCCCTTCCTCTTTCTTTTTCTTTTTCCAGTCTGGATCCTGGTCAGCTCTCTTAGCTTAGTTGAAACTGCCTTTCGAGGTGAACTGCATGTTGACTTTGCAGCGTCCCCTGAATTAGGAATCCCATGAGAAGGCTCCCTCGCCCCAGGCCTGTTACAGGATGTGGCATTTAGCCACCCTGGCTCAGCCTCCATTATTAATCCGGCTGCCTTGGGTTTTACCAGAATTCTCCCTGCATCCTACCCTTTCATAATCCTAAGGTCTCCAAATATCTCATTTTCCCCTACCTGAGACCCTCAATCTCCTTGCCAACTAATTCCCCTTCCTGAATCCCAGGGAATTACAGGACCACATCATCAGCAAAATTGTAACATTTCCTCACCTGAACTCTGTTTCCCTGGGGCCAAGCCAGGCCTGATGTAGTCCAATTCAGGGTAATTGATGGGAAAGGTATTCCTTCTTTCCCCCCACAAGGTACAGGAGACTGTCCAGGGCCTAAAAATGACTTTGTGAAAAACACAGATAAGATCACAAAAATTAATCTATTGAAGAATGTATATTTCAGCACTGCTTTTTGCACAATGTGTGTGGTCTGTTCTTTTCTTTATTTTGAAGCTCATACTCCAGCAGTGAAAGGTACCTGCCCTCCCAACCTACTATGGACTTTTAGATTGTTGTTGGGTTTGAAATGAGCCATGGTGAGGGGGTGGCAGCTGTCCCTGTGACACTGCCTCTCAGGTTCACCACTGACTCAATCTTTTGCTCAGAAAACGCTGCCTCATCCCTAATGGCTGCCCAATCAGGAAAATATTATTTTCAGATGTTTTAAATTTCTGCCGCGAGAAACATATGTCCTGCCATATGGAGCACAATAGGAGCTAGTTAAGGCCAAAGTGGAAACCAGGATTGGGAATTCTCTTTATTTCTGTTTTTGAAGTCAGACCCTGTAGGCCAGATTTCCCCAACCGGCAGACTAAGCTGTGCTCTAAATTAGAGTTCGTGTGCATCACAGAGATGCCATGTACACAAAACAGTCAACTGCAAGCCCCTCTCTCTCATTAGCAACACATCCAATTAGGAGAGCTACCACGGTGCTGCTGTAGCCCCATCTGGAGATCAAATCACAGACAACCTTGCAAATGCTCCAAAGTCATCTGTGGCATGATGTAAAACATCAAAATAGATCTACCTTCACACCAACAGAGTTGCTCTAAAGCTACACATTTGATTGGTGCAATTTTTTTGTTTTTATCAAGATCATTTACACTTTTTAAATAGTTAGAAGGGGCTTGTGCGATTAAAATTTGGGAGGGTATCTTCTCATTCTAAATCATATAAGAGATAAAGGGATTTGTGTGAATAATGATTACGCATTACAATACACCATTGTAGTACACAGGCTCATTCTCTTGGAGTAAAGAAAGAGTTGTGATTTGATCATGATCAAGTTTGCAGTATTTATGCATGTGGTTAAATTACTTGCTAATCTTAATTCAGCTTCTTTAAAAGTTTTATTACTGAATGATGGCTCCCTCTCACTCTTTACCTAGTAAACTCAGCCATCTGGACAAGGATAACTACTTAATTTTTAAAAGCTCACCTGGCAAGCCTATAAAAGCTACTAAATGACCATGATTATTTATCTTTTCAAGAAAAGACCACTGTGCAGGCAGTAGAACAATCAATACAATATCACCACTTTTTGCTTCTAATAAACTACTCTGGCACAAAAATTAAAATTATTGAAAAAACATTAAAGAAATGTTTATTAAAAATAGTTTTTGGAAATTTTTTCTTTTTATCTCTTTTTTTTTTTTTTTTTTTTGAGACCGAGTCTCATTCTGTTGCCCAGACTGGAGTGCAGGATGCATATGGCTCACTGCATTCTAAACCTCCTAGGGTCAGGTGATCCTCCCACCTCAGCCTCCGTGGTAGTTGGGACTAAAGGTGCATGCCACCATGCCTGGCTAGGTTTTTGTAGAGACGGGGTCTTGCCATGTTGCCCAGGCTGGTCTTCAACTGCTTCACTCAAGCAATCTACCCACCTCGGCCTCCCAAAATGCTGGGGTTACACGTGTCAGCCACTGCATCTGGCCTTTTTTCTTTTAAATAAGGAGTAATAGGCATTATAAAAGGCAATATTTTCAAATTTCCCATTCTTGAAAAATAAAGATTAAAACAAAATATATGAATTTGAATACTTTTTAACATAGAAGTTTTAAAAATCAAAGCCCCAATGAGTGGTGTATTTTTAACCATTAGTTTTAAATATAAGGCTTTTAGAATTACAGTAGTAATAGTATTCGACTTTTGCATTTAATCTAAGAAAAATGCAAGGGACACCAGAATATAAAAAATGGCATTAGCTTATCAGTGACTGACTCACTAAGCAAGTTCTTCTGTGCACAGTCCTGAGCTGGGTTATGAGGAGGAAAGAAGTATCAGAGTCCTGCTCACAAGGAAAGCTTCCAATCCATCCTACTCTTACCCTGGCTTTTCCTTTCAGAACAGCTTGGTTTCATTTACTGAGCTGCTCTACATACCAGGCATTGTGCAACAAGCTTTCAGTAGTGGAGACAGGCAGGAGAATAACTTCCTACATGAGCTAAGATCTATGATTTACATCACTGTGGGATGCTAAGGAAGCCCAGTGGAGATCACAGAGAAAGGGCATAAGGTCAGAGAAGGCTTCCCAGAGGTCATGGTATCCACCTTGCATCTGAAGTGTCTTCACTCCGTTTGTTAAGTTGATGCCTAGCTTCCGTTTCCATGAGTCTAGGTTGGCAGCCAGGCTGCGTCTTTCTTGAACTGTGTGAGCATGGAGCCATCGACCTCAAGCCTACTCCCCACTTAGTCAACAAAAGGCTTGGTTTTCAACCTCTGCCCAAAGGGAACACCCCACCAAATTCCTGTTTCCAGTCTGAGAAGTAGGTATCTCTACTTTCAGCTCATGTGCAGAACAAAGATGTCTGGTGGATTAAGCCCAAGGAACGGCTGGTCTTTCCCAGCCCCAGGTCAGCTCAGCCCCTTTCAGGTGATTTGGGTGTCCTCTTCCCCTCGCTCCCACTAGAGGTGAACACTCAGAGTCTTAACTTGAAATACTTATAATAGAAAAGCATCTTCATGGATATCAGAGGGTGGCTGTTCCCTCAAAGAGAGTGGCAGGGAAGGATGCTGTAAATGAAAACAGAACCAGTGGGTGAACGAACACTGAAGTGTGTGGACCATAGGAAGGCATTGCTGGTTCTTTACCAGGAAGCTATTTTGATGAAATAATGGAGTTGTAGCAAAATAGCTCAGTGATGGTATCCAGCATGCATTAGATAAGAAACTAGAGGCAAGGAGACAAATGAGGGCAATAGTGCAATAATTCAAGTTTAGTGAAATCATAGTGTTGGTCTTGAAATAGGAACAAAGAATGAAGCCAAAGAAGAAGTAGAAAGACTTGGAGGGGATGAGGGAGTGTGTAATACAGAAGAACAGCAATCAGTGATGACTTCTGAAGGCATTTGGTATGATTTTGTGTGGGTAGAGGGATTGCTGTTATCTGCCTGCAGTAATTGAGGCTTAATTATTATTTTAAAGCCTTGTGCTAAAAATAAGGATTGTATATTGAATATGACTGCATGTTTAAGATTGGGCATTTGCCTTTCCCAGTTTTTCTTTTCTTCATGTCTTATATTTCCCTAGCCTTGGGTTGTGATCCCTGTCCTCCTTGCACAAAGGTAAGAATACCTATTCTCCACCTGTGTTTTGGTGACAGGGACTAAGGGCTTTGGCTCAGAAATAGCTAGACAAGCATAAGTAGATAGTACCCCTAACCCATATACAAAGCTTGAGCTTTGAATGGTCTTGATTATATGCATTTTAGTAAAATGTGCGGCTTTGTTTTCGTGTAGAGCTTTAAGGGTAACATTTTAAAATCCTTGACTTCCCTTCTTTGAAAAGTAGAATCGAATGAAAAATAATTTCAGGTTGAATTATGGAAAAAGCACGGCTCAAGTCTGAATTCAACAAAAGCTTGATTTGAATGGTTGGATTATTTTGTAAATGTGTTAGTGTCCACAGTCAGGGCTTTCTGAACTCCAAATAATATGACATTGGGGGTTCTAACATTTCCTTATTCTGAAACAGCGAGAAGGGTTCTTGATGTTCTCTAGGCCATTTTAAGTTTCTCTCCTGACATACCTCAGACAAGATCCTTTCAGCAAAGCCATGGACCCTCACAGACCTCTAGCCCCAGCTTTGTTTCGAAACGTAAAGCTCCCAGAGGCCAGTCTTCTTTAAGAACATAGGCCACTGCGTGGAATGCTTTGAGGTGTTGCATCGCATTCTGTGTGCTTAAAAGCCCTCAAGTGGAAAACTCAGATCAGTCGCAAAGAACCAGCCTTTTGTTGACAGCCAACTTCTCCATGCAATTTCTATCTGTTCTTTACTGCTAGAGCAGCATGAAGTCAGTGCTGAAAAAAAAGTAAGCTTTATGTCTTTGTTGCTTTTTCAGTTTCTGTTTGGGGCCTTGGTGCTGTGTTAATGAAAGACTCATGGGAAATATAACAGCTGGTGCTGGTACCCAGAGCAGAAGAGCTACAATTGATTGGAACATGGAGGGCTCCTTGTAGGTGCTATAAATTGCATTGTCGGGTTAGTGTGAAGTTACTAAAATAATACCTAAGTCTGTTTCCTCAACCATTTGAAGCTAATATCCAGTCCGTGGAGATGAAAAAACTGAAGAGGAGGGGGCGGGAGGCAATGAATGTTCAGTTGGAACAAGAAATGGAATAAATGACTCTGAATGAACTAGTGCTTCTTTTCTCCTCATAAAACTTATTTGGTTTAGTCTTATGTTTTTCATGCTTTGAATATTAAAATACAGAAAAATGGTCATTTGAAGACATGTGTTAGATAGGACTTTCATTCAAGATGGAAGAATGAAACTATTTGAACACATATTCTTACTGCTGGATATTAAGATGACAAATTTGAGATGTTCAGTCAACTCTTTTGAAAGACAGAATAGAAAGAGAGACAAAGGTGATGTTCTAAAGGCAAAATTAAAACAGAGAACTACTTTCACTTGGTCAATTATTTCAGGGCAAGAGATAAGTATCCTCATTAAGAACCAGCACCATAAAAAGCACTTTCAGTGAGGAAATTAAACAAGAAAGGAGGTAGGGAAAGCAGGAAGTAGAGGCTGTGGAAAATGTTTCTAAATTTTTTAATTATTCATTTCATTTCCTGGAAAGAAATGGCTACCCAGTGGTGGGTTGGTCTAGTTTAATGTTTACTTCAAAATACATTTTTATTGCCTAAACTTTATTAACAGGATCAAAACTACCAAGGAAACATGAATGAACATTAAAAAATTTGGACTTTCTGAGTATTAGTGGCTGTGTTAAAGGGAGAAGATATTGTCTAATTTTTCTCTTCACTTTTTCTAAGTGATAAGAGTTTGGCTTGAGTAGTTAATGTGAACAAAAAAATCAAATGGGCCAGAGGTAATTCAAGTAACACCTTTTTTTTTCTCTCTATTATAGAGAGTTTGCTTGACTTTATAAGGGAAGTAAATTGAATTATCTATACCTGACCTCAGATGGTGGAAAATCATCTAACTCCCACCTCCCTGAATCCTTACACTCATTTTCATGTTTCTTTTTAAGACAGTTTCTATATATATCAGACAAGAGGGGTGATCACTCTTGCCCACAGCCACCTTCTTAAAGAGCCTAGCCTCAATAACAGAGGTGTTGGCACTTAGGGGTGGGAAAGGGGAAATTTCCATCTGACCTTTCAGTATATCCCTTTTCTGAAAGTGACTTTTTCAGTGTGAAATCTCTGATGTGGTTGCATTTGACTGAAGCTGTTCTTATTTTTAGTCCATTTTACAGTGAAGCCAAATTTAATATCAATGTGCCTGTATGTAGGGGGAGGGATAGCAGTTTGACTGGCTGAACTGTTAATGAAGTTCAATCATAATCACCATGTCTTTGGTCTGGACCTTGGTTTTCTGGGAGGTAAAGATGGAGATAATATCTGACTTAATACTTGGCAGTAATATTTATAAAGCAACGATATCGCTTCAATCATTGTTATTGCTACTACTTCTAGGCTGTGTACAGATTCAGAATTAAGAAACTTATGAACTCTTATTGCAGTCTGGAACAATACACTTAGCCTTTCTGGAAGTGCCTTTATGCAACAAATACAAGTCATTTTAACTTTGTTTTAAGACACATTATTCTACCAGCCATTGACCTTGAAGGGCTGGCCAAAAATAGCATAACTAACAAGAAAACATCAGAATCAGGCAGGAGAAGCCTATGATCTAATTCTCTGCTTGCTGTGTTTATTTCCTAAATGGAAGTCACCACATTCCCCTATCCTCGGACAGTGTGCTGAACTCATATGTATTTATGACATATTATTCAACAGTAACAATAATATGCTGGCTGGGACTCATGCCAATTGACATGAAATGACACCTTTAAGTGTTATAAGGGATGGTCTCCCATCTCTATTTTGCTCTTGTTCATAAAATCCAACTAATTGCCTCTGGGTTTTTGAAAGAAGCAGCAGAAGCCAGGTGGAGCTGCTAAAAAAAATGCTGATTGGAACTTTTGGGGGCAGATGTCTTGATTGCACAGAGGCTGAGGAATCAGACAGAGAGATACAATGGAGTTAATTTATAACCCTTGGAATTGGTGGAGGCTTTGCCAAGTTATGGGCAAGACCAGTGCTTCTCAAGCCTTAATGGGCTTATGGATTATCCAAGGATCTTGTTAAGATTCAGATTTAGATTGAGCAGGTCTGGGAGAGGACTTCAGACTCTGCATTTTTAACAAGCTCCTGGGTGATGCTGAGAACTGTCCTTTAAGTAGCAAGAGATACAGTGGCTACTGGGAGTTTCTTGGTAAAGGAAGAAAATGTGGGCCAAGGGGTATGGAGAGAAAAGACTGGGGAAGGGATCCTGGGTGGAAAGTTGAGGCATAGTCCCTGAGGCTGGCTGAAGGGCAGGGGGACTGGGTTTTCAGAAAGCACATCTAGTGCCAGGTGAGCCAAGACCTGTGGGGCAGAGTAGGCCAGGCTGGCCCTCTTAAGAAATTCTTCTGGTGAGGCAATTTGTATCAGACCAACGTGTGCAGGATCAGTACAGATATCAGAATGGCCCCTCCTAGTTTGAAACCTCTTTCCACGGGTGGAATGGGACCCAATAGCCTTTAAAACTGATGGGAGAACCCATGTTGAAACTCTTTTTGTCAGTAAAGGGTAATAATTACAGAGAAGAGTTCTTGGAGTCAGGCCTGGGTTCAAGACCCAGGTCCATTAGTTACGTGCTGTTTCTGGCAAGGTTAACCTCTCTAAACCTCAGTTTTCTCACTGGCAAAATAATGCTTACCAGCTGGTTATTCAAATGTAGTTCTCTTTATATGCAAGAGATCCTAAGCATAATCTTGTTCTGTCAATTTTTTAGAACCGATTTCTCACTTACAGCCCTGGCCTCTTAAGGTAGGTTACACAAAGAACCTTTCCTTTCATGAATATATTATTTTGGATCCTGCACTTGGAATTCAAACTTCATTATATTTATTACAAAGTCCCTGGCTGAGCAGATGAATATGGCTTTTAAGTCTGTTTCTAATCTATAGAATGTCCTAAAATGAGAATAAGCTTGATATGTTTCAGGGACAGAAAGACATCTAGCCTGGCTCAAGCAGTGTAAATAAGAAAGAGTGATATGGGATGAGGTCTGAGAGACAGGTAGGAATGAGACAGTATAGGGCTGTGTAAGCCATGAAAAAGGTTTGAATTTTATTAAAGCAGCAAGGGTACAATTGAGATCATTTAGGCACCTAATGATTAAAAGGAAGTAATGATGATACCTAACATCTTTATTACCTTATTGAAGGGTTACCCTGTGCCAGGCATGGTGCTAAGTGTTTATATATATTAACTTTTAACCCTACATTAACCACAGGAGGTGGGTACTATTTTTATGTTATTATTTTTGATTAGGGCCTCACTCTGTGGCCCAGGCTGGATCATGGCTCACTGCAGCCTCATCTCTGGGGTGCAAGTGATCTTCCCATCTCAGCCCCCCAGGTAGTTGGGACTACAGGCATACACCGTCATTCCCAGCTAAGTTTTAATTTGTTTTGTTTTTGTAGAGATAAGATCTCACTATGTTGCCCATGCTGGTCTCTAATTCATGGGCTCAAGTGGTCCACCCTCCTTGGGATTAAAAGTGTGAGCCACTGTGCCTGGCTGTGGATACTATTATTACAGGTTGAGTATCACTTATCCAAATTGCTGGAGGACACATAAGTGTTTCCAAGTTTGCATTGTTTTAGATTTTGGAATATTTGCATATACATAATGAGATATCTGGGGGATGGGACCCAAGTCTAAACATGATATTCGTTTATATTTCATATCCACCTTATACACATAGCTCAAAGGTAATATTACATAATTTTTAAATAATGTTTTGTGCATGAAACAAAGTTTCAACTCTTCTTTTACTGTGACCCATCACATGAAGTCAGGTGTGGAATTTTCCACTGTGGTGTCATGTCGGCACTCAAAAAGTTTTGAATTCTAGAGCATTTTGGATTTTGGATTTTGGATTTTGGATTTTTGGATTGGGGATGCTTAAACTGTACCTCCTTTTTGTAGACGAGTCATTTGAGGTTTAGGAGGTTAATTAAATGCCCAAGGTCACTCAGCTGGTAATTAAAAGGAAGCAAGATACCATCACACTGTAGTCCTTCTAAATCCTCTCCAGCCGGTTTCCAGCCATTGTTTCAACGTGGGCTTGTTTAATTTGCAGTTAGTACTGCTGGTTATGGTAACTTGAGGCTGCCAGTCACACAAGCTCCCATGCAGCAATGGATGTGAACATAAACTGGATGCAGTTGGGGCCTTCTTGGCAGTTCTGGGAGAAGCACGAGCATCTTCTCACCTGGACCATCATGGCATTTTCTCCGTCTGCACATCTCTGTGTGTGAAAGTGTCCAAGTGTGTATATCTTCTTTATGCCTCTAAAATTCCTTCCCCTGGGCCACGGTGAATCACTGCTTTTCATTAGATGGTGTAATTAATCCATTTGCCCATTGGTGCCTCTGAGCAATATTCCCTCACCGGGCACATCTGTTCCTATGAATCTGCAGCAAGCAGGACCAATCTTTTAGGGATCACAGGCACTAGGAGAGACTTGTTTTTTTTATGTCCACACATTTCTCTCTTACTCCCTGGGGTAGTTAGCTGCCTTTATGTGGGTTAACAGGGAGATGCAATATTCCTGAGTGTTTGGGGGCGATTTTGAAGGGCAGTGCCATTGAAAGGCCTCCTGGAGTGGATGAAAGATGATGACAGGCATAAATTTTATGGATCAGATCAAGGGTCTCTTTTACAACACACAGTCCTTAGAGTTTCACCGCCGCTCATGAATGCAACTAATACAGGAGATTGTGAAGATAGGTTACCAGTGGGAAGGAGGCCCAGGTTTCTGATTCTGCAGGCCCCATGCTTCATTCACAAAGTTGAAAGAGCCACTCTCTAAATTCAAAGGGAAGCAGCTGTCACAGAGAACTCAAAGGGCAAATCTGAGACCCCACTCAGAGTTGGCAGAAGACAGCAGGATCAAACTTCTCTCCCGGGCCCCAACTTATGAAAACTATCGCTATTGTATGGCTTGTAGGAATTGGCATATGAGGATATTTCATCAGCAGTATCAAAACAATGAGGATAAAAATCATCACTGCATACTGAAGCCCTGGCATTTATGAGATGCAGGCATCGTTTCTGGGAAGGGTGGGAGCACATAATGCCCATTATCCTCTTAGTAATTGCCTTGGTCCCCAAGGATCCTAATGGGGAAGGGGCTTAATGAGCTTTGGCTCCCTAGAAAAAAAGAACTGAAAGAAAATAGCTGTTGTTCTGAATATAACCATAATGATGCCCAGAACTGAAAACTCTGGAGTTACATAGGAAAGGGTATCCATGACTGGTGAGAGGGAGACTCTATTACCAGAAGACTTATTTCAATATGAAAATAATATATAGTGTAAGCCAAAAAGTATCTGAGACAGATCTCCATCAACTTAGAAGTTTATTTTGCCAGTTAAGGATCATAACCCATGACATAGTCTCAGGAGCTCCTGAGAACATGTGCTGAAGGCAGTTGGGTTATAGCTTGGTTTTATATGTTTTAGGGAGACATAAGACATCAATCAAGGTATGTGAGATATACAGTAGTTAGGTCCGGAGAGGCCAAACAACTTGAAGAGGGGAGGGGTTGCTTATAGGTCATAGGTGAATTCAAAGATTTTCAAATTGGCGATTGGTTGAAAGGGTTAAACTCTGCCTAAAAAGTTGAAGTCAGCTTGAGGTAAGGGTTAGGGGGTGGTGGTTGTGGAAGCCAAGGTTTTTATCATGTAGACAAGCCTCCAGGTAGCAGGCTTCAGAGAGAATAGATGTGAATGTCTCTTACCAAAGGTATCAGACTGTTTGGAGAGACCTGGTAAAGGAAGCAGATTCTCTACAGAATGCTAACTTTCCCCCACAAGAAACAGCTTTGCAGGGCCATTTCAAAACGTGTCAAGTAAGCATATTTTAGGGTCAAAAAACTTCAGTTTCTTTCAGGGCCCTGCTATCTGTCATGTGATGCTATAATAGTGAGGTTGAAATTTGGTGTCTTATGGCTACAGAGAGTCTGTTCAGTCAGACAGACTCCAACCCCATCTCTGCCCCCCACCTTTCCATCATGACCTGAACTAGATTCTCAGGTTTCATTGTGTCCCCTTGGCTGAGAGGAAGACCCATTCAATCAGTGGGAGGGGCTTAGAATTTTATTGTCATTTATTAGCATTACCAAAATACATAGAAAACACCAGCTGCATTCAGCACTTATTTATTGAGCATGTAGTAGGGACAAGCACTATTCTAGGCACGAAAGGTGCAGCCATGAATATGACAAAATGCTTGTTATCGTGGTTTTATGGTCCACGGTGGGGAAGATAATAAGCGAATCAGTAAATAAAGAAAACATAGAGTGGTAAGTGCTCTACATGGAAACCACTTTAAGGTAGGATGAGAGAGAGTGAGGGGGTGTGGCTAAGGAAGGCCTCTTTAAGGAGATGACCTTGAAGCTGATGTCTGAATGTCAAGGAAGAACCAAATCTACAAAGTTGAGGGGAAGAGCATTCCAGGCAGAGAAACAGCTCTCAGGCACTAAGGTGAGAGAGGTTGGTATATTTCAGGAACAGAAAGACACTGGCTTGTGTAAACCAAAAATAAAATTCTAAGGTCCCCCAGCCATCTGAATGGACCTCTCCTCTTGGCCAGGACACTCCAAAGTTAACCTGAAAAACTGGCTCAGGCCACGACAAGACGAGGGGGTGGGACATGCCTCATTATACCCTCCCCACTTTTGAAATTTAGAAAAAGCTGACCAGCATTCAACATCAACACAGACCTTAAGTCTAATTAGAAACATTTACAACCTGTGCTCTCTGAGGCCTGCTACTTGGAGTCTTCATCTGCATGATAAAACTTTGATCTCCACAACCCCTTATCATAACACAGACATTACTTTCTATTGATAGTAACGCTTTTGACCAATTGCCAATCAGAAAATTTTCAAATCTTCCTATAATCTGGAAGCCCTCCTTCTCCTTACAGGCCTTTCCAGACCAAACCAATGTATATCTTACATGTATTTGATTGATGTCTCATGTCTCCCTGTAGTGTATAAAACTAGGCTGTGCCCTGACCACCTTGGGTACATGTTCTCAGGATCTCTTGAGGGCTGTGCCATGGGCCATGGTCTCTCATATTTGACTCAAAATAAATCTCTTCAAATATTTTACAGAGCTTGACTCTTTTTGTCGACACCTGGTTTAGGAGGCTGAGAAAGAATGATACAGCATGACATGAGCAGCAGGCAGGGGCCAGATCACAGAGGGCTATGTAAGCCATGGCAAGGCATTGAGTTTTACTATAAAGAAGTTAGGAAGCTACTGAGGGGCAGAAAGCAGAAAAATCACATGGCCAGATGAGTATAGTGTTTTGGAAACTTTTCATTTTGATATGATTTCAAACTTACAAAAAATTTGCAAGAACAGTGAAATGGTTTGGCTCTGTGTCCCTACCCAAATCTCACCCTGAATTGTAATAATTCCCACATGTGAAGGGTGGGACCAGGTGGAGGTAATTGAATCATGGGGGTTATTTCCCCCATGCCGTTCTCGTGATAGTGAGTGAGTTCTCACGAGATCGATGGTTTTATAAGCATCTTGCATTTCCCCTGCTGGCTCTCATTCTCTCCCCTGCCACCCTGTGAAGAGGTGCCTTCTGCCATGATTGTAAGTTTCTGAGGCCTCCCCAGCCATGTGGACCTGTGAGTATTGTTTGTCCCAATACTGGTGATGTTAGCTTTGATCACTTGCTTAAGGCGATGTTCCCCAAGTCTGTCCTCTGTAAAGTGACTAATTTTCCCTTTGTAATTAATAAGTCATTCCTGAGGAGTTTCTTTGAGACTATGTAAATATCCTATTGCTCATCAAACTTTTACTAGTTTTAGCACCCATTGATGAATTTCTAAATACATCACTTCTATGTTTATTATTTGGAATTCAACTATAAGGAAGAGCTTTCCTTTCTTCCATTTATTGTGTTAAAAAGAGATCATAGGAAAGTAAAAATGAAGCAAGGAAATCAGTTAGTAGGTTGTTGAAGTATGCCACAGGAGAGGTAATAATGGCTTCTACCAATGTGTGTTGGCAGAGGATGGAGATAAATGGATAGATTCAGCCTATGTTTTAAGGTGAACTTGAGAGTTTTGTCAATGGTTTGCATGTGAGGGTGATGCAAAGAAAGTTATCAAGGATAGTTTCTAGATTTTTGTCATAAGCAAATGGTACCATTTAATGGCTCCAGTTGGTGGTACCATGATGGTGCCATATATCGAGATAGAGAAGACTGGTGGAGGAACTTTGGGAGGGAAAATCAAAAATTTTGATTGGGCAGAAGTTTCAGATACTTGCTTAACATCCATGTGGCAGTGCCAAGGAGTTCAAATAGCTGGTGCGAGGGAGAGGGAGTGATGGGTATATACATAATATTTAAAGCCACGACACTGAGTGAGACTAATGAGTGCAGACGAAGAAGAGGTCAGAGCACAAATCCTGAGCTACTTGAAGAATCAGAAGTCAGGAAAATGAAGCAAATTTGGCAAAAGTGCTGGACAAGAGGCAATTAGCAAGGGGGAAGCAGAACCAGGAGAGTGTGTTGCTGGGTAGGAGAAAAAAGGATTTTAAAAGGAGGGAGTGGCAAAGGCTGCCGACTTCTGCTGAGAGCTCAAGTGTGATGAGGACAGGGCTTGCAGGTTGGACTCTGCAGCATAAAGAGCGAAGGGGCTGGAACTCAGCAGAAGTGGGTTGAGGGGAGAATGCGAGGTGAGGAAGTGGAGGCAGTGATAATAATCAAGGAGTTTAGGAAGGTTTGCTGTGAAGGAGAACAAAGTAAAATGGTGGGAGCTGGGCAGGAATACATGGTCAAGAGAGTTAATCTTTTTTCTTTCTATTATTTAATGTGAGAGGTAAAGGATCATACTATCTGTTAGAGAAAGTAAAATGGGTGATGCTGAAGAGAAGAAAGAGAGAAACAAAGTCCCTGGGAAGGATGATGGGAGCTGAAAAGTGGTTGGTTTCTGTGGGACACTTGATCCATAGTAATAAGAAAAGGTCATCAGGTCCGTAGGGTGGTGGTGGGGATGCAACATGATGAGGGAGGTCTTTTTGGTTGTTTCAGTTTTGTTGATGAAGTGTGAGGCAAGGTCGCCAGCTAGAATTGGAGTGGGGACAATGTGAAGAGAGATGTGAAATAGTTAGTCTGAAGAATGAAAGAGTTAAGAGATGTGGAGAGTGTATAGGACTATGAGGCATCACTGAAGGCCAGTCTGAGATTTGTGGCCATGAATTAGTGAAACTTGTCAGGAAGTTGGGTTAAAAGAAAGTTAAAAATAACATGTGTGTCTCACACCACTGCTCTCAAAGCACTTTATTTATTTATTTATCTGAGATGGAGTCTCACTCTGTAGCCCAGGCTGAAGTGCAATGTTGCAATCTTGGCTCACTGCAACCTCTGCCTCCCAGGTTCAAGAGATTCTCCTGCCTCAGCCTCCTGAGTAGCTGGGATTACAGGCAGCTGCCACCAGGCCCGGCTAACTCTTTTTTGTATTTTTAGTAGAGGCGGGGTTTCACCATGTTGGCCAGGCTGTTCTTGAACTCCTGACTTCAAGTGATCTGCCGCCTCAGCCTCCCAAAGTGCTGGGATTACAGGCGTGAGCCACCGTGCCCGGCCTCAGAGCACTTCTGACATGCGCTAGCTTGTCTAGTCATCATATAAACTCCCTGGGTGTGGGAAGGTACCTCCCCTTCATAGATGTGCAAACTATAGCTTAAAGAGATTATGTTTCCAGCCTGAGCCACATAAAACATCTGACTCCAAAACCTGTGCTCCTTCCATCACACCAGCAGCTATGGAAGTGACTTTACAACAAATACAGTCACAGAAACAAGTAAAGTGTAATTCAGATCCACTGCTGGTTTTAAATGATTTGATAGGCTGGGAGTGGGGTGGCTCATGCCTGTAATCCCAGGACTTTGGGGTGCCTAGGAGGGTGGATCACTTGAGGTCAGGAGTTTGAGACCAGCCTGGCCAACATGGTGAAACCCCATCTCTACTAAAAATACAAAAAATTAGCCGGGCGTGATGGCAGGTGCCTGTAATTCCAGCTACTTGGGAGACCAAAGCAGGAGAATCACTTGAATCCGGGAGGCGGAGGTTGCAGTGAGCCGAGATCATGCCATTGTACTCTAGCCTGGGTGACAAGGGTGAAACTCTGTCTCAAACAAACAAAAAAAGAAATGAAAAGAAAAGGATTTGATAGACCGACAGATGAGGCTGAAACAGAATGTGACTGGAGGGTTTATTGCTGGTGATTCATGATAGGATAATTGTTACAAAGATTCTTACAACATGTCTCAGAGAAAAATATGGTTGACAAATATGGATAATAAATGGTGCTCACAGAGCACAGTGGTTAAGAGGGTGGACTTTAGCATCAGCCACATGTAGGTTCAAAGCCTGGCTCTACCACTTACTGGCTTTGGGACTTCGGGCAAGTAATTTAACTTCTCAAACTCAGTTTACTCATCTGTAAAATGGTCATAATAACAGTACCTTCTCCCACTGAGTTGTAGTGAGGATTAAATAAAATAATTCATATAAAGAATAGAGCATAGTCATTGGTATACAGTTAGAACTCTTCGAAGCTATACCATTATTACTACTAGTGAAAACTAAAAATGCAATGTAAAGATGGGTTGCCATAAATTGCACCAACAGATATTATATTGTGAATCCTACTAATTATTTTTCAAAGGTGGGTTGATGAAGGAATTAACACAGTACTCCACGTTTTTTTTTTTTTTTTTTGGAGACAGGGTCTCACTGTGTCACCTAGACTAAAGTGCAGTGGTGTGACCACAGCTCACTGTAACCTTGAACTCCTGGGCTCAAGCGATCCTCCTGACTCAGCCTCCTGAATAGCTAGAACTGCAAACGTGTGTTACCACTCCTGGCTTTTTTTTTTTTTTGGAAGAGACAAGGTTTTGCTATATTTGCCCTGGCTGTTCTTGAACTCCCGGTCTCAAGTGATCTTTCTGCCTCAGCTTCCCAAAGCTCTAGAATTACAGGCATGAGCCACCATGTCTGGTCTCCATGTATTATTATACTGGCATTAATAAGTCACTCCTAAGATTTTTTAGCAATAACTTCTACTGATTATATTAGAATCGAAGCTTAATTGACAAGCCAACAGATTTGTCCCATTAAACAAACATTTTGCTACTGGATAAAACAAAAAACAAAAATCCTCCAGATATTTATACATATTTATTTTATGCACGTAAATGTCTCATTTAAAATCTATTCAGGAAATATAAGCAAGGGGGTAACTCTGACAGAGAAGCTACAGATAGTGTAAAAAAATTTAAAATTCAGAGGAAAACATGCAGTGGGTCAGCAATGTGAGGGATTCTCATCTTGCCATATGGATACTTTACATTGTGAGGGATGCAACACACTATAGCAACCTTTCAAAAGGCGAAGAGTCAGTCGCCTGCCTATCATCAAGAGAGCTCTGCTCTGCCATATGTGATTATGTTGGGCTTAGCTCATGGGACGTATACTAGCATATGAATTTCTATCATGGTTAACTGAGTTAGTAAAATAAGATAATAATGCAGCAATTCTGGTATTTCTGGTCCCTGCACAGAAATATCAGAATTCAACACAGGTTGAATGAGGTTAATCTAGACCATGTGCTGTGTAAAATTAAAGTAGAAACCTGTATAATTTACAGTAGAGGGTTGCATATAAATTCTGTGTTTTATGAAGCTTGATAACTTTTTGTAATTATGTACAATAATTCTGTGTTTTATGAAGCTTGATAACTTTTTGTAACTATGTACAATAATTCTGTTGAGTTAAAATAATAGAGCTATGCCAGGCTGCCCATAAAGCTATTGTACCTTTCCAACCTGACTCTTGGAGGAGTTAGTTATGTAGAAGACAGAGTCTGCTGAGCTTGGGTCCCTGTTAGGGAGGGCTCCATTGTAGTTCTCCTTTGGTACACAGGTAACTGGGGAGCTTTAAAATTTTGTAATGCCCTGCCCTCACTGGAGGTGTGTGAAGCTGGAAGCTCTGGGGTTAGAGCCCAGGCATGGGTGTGTTTAAAAGATTCCACTGTGATTATGATGCACATGTGCACACTAAAGGTCAAGAATTGCATCTAAAGCAAATTTCTCAGATTTAATAAACTGCTATATAAATATATGTGTATATACACACATTCATAGATACATATTCATTTTCACTAAAATAGTTAGGATTATCTAATGTCTACAAAACTAATGCTCTTGAGAGTGTGATTAGGAAGTCAAAGTGACTGTGAGTTTTTCTGGTACGTCAGCAAGGTATTTTAGAAGCTTGTCACAAAACTCTTTATCAGATAAGAACGTTTTCAGCAGTAAGCAACAGAAAGCCCATCTGAGTCACTGAAATAGATAGAAAGGTATTTTTTCTTACAAAACTAAAAAGTCTGGGCCGGGCACGGTGGCTCACACCTGTAATCCCAGCACTTGGGAGGTCACGGCGGGCAGATCACGTGAGGTCACGAGTTCGAGACCAGCCTGGCCAACATGGTGAAATCCCATCTCTACCAAAAATACAAAAATTAGCTGGGCGTGGTGGTGGGTTCCTGTAATCCTAGCTACTCGGGTGGCTGAGGCAGGAGAATCGCTTGAACCTGGGAGGCAGAGGTTGTAGTGAGCCGAGATCACGCCATTGCACTCCAGCCTGGGTGACAGAGCAAGACTCCATCTCAAAAAAACAAAACAAAACAAAACAAAACAAAACAAAACACAAAAGTCTGAAAGTAGGCAGCTCAAGGCTGATGCAACAGCTCAACGATGTTGGTAAGAACCTAAGGCCTTTTTTCGTTCTCTTCTGATACCCTAACCACGTTGGCTCATGACTTCATGGGTACAACGTGGCCATGTTAGCTCCATGCCTCATGCCTCCATTCATGGCAGGAGGAAGGAAAGTAAAAGTTGCACTAGCCATGTTTTTATCAAGAAAGAAGCTCTTTGCCCACATCTTTTTGGCCAGAACTATATCTTATGGCAATCTTTTGCTGGAAAAGTGGCTATTTAGCTTTTCTTGTCCCCACAATGGAAAAGAAAGAAAAAGGAATGAGGGTTAGCAATGGCCAGCCCACACTGATGACCACATTTTGTAGGTCTTTCTGCATAATCTATTAACTTGCTTCTCTGGCATTGGGGAAAGTGTCTGAATATACCTTCCCAGATCATTCCATTTTTCTTACTACTTTCATTACTGCCACTATTTTTATTTAAAATGGCAACAGAAGCTGCAACTGCCATTTATTGACTACCTACTGTGTACCCGGCATTGTGCTAGCTGACTTTTCTACCTTGCTTCCAATCCAGTTACAATAATCCCCACTGCAAGATGATCACTGTCCTTATTTCACAGATAGGAAACTGAGGCTTAGAGATGGTAAATGATTTGCCCACGACTATATATGAGGAAATTACAGAGTTAGGATTTGAACTTGAGTTTACATGGCTCTAAAGCCTATGCTTTTCCCAACAGAGTCACTGCCTGTATACCTCCTACAAAAATAGGCTGGAGTAATCTACACAGGAAAGAATATACATTTTTCATAATCCCTACACGTTCTTTTTATAGAGGCTTCAAGTATTACTCACTTGCTGCTCCCTTACAACTCCCTGATGTCATTTAAGAGAAAAAGTGTCATCCTGATGTTGAAGATATCACCCGAGTGCTGTCTGGAACTGAGTGGGGGCAGCCAGTTCACCCTGGGACTCTCCACCGGCCCCTGAGTACAGCAGTCCCCTGTGTTCTTGTGCATCTACAGGATGACGCATTGCTTGGCAGGTTCTTATTCATCTTTCCAGGAACTCAGAGAGGTCTCTGGGAAATATGGGAGGCAAACAGTTTGAAAAGCGAAAGTGCTATGGTCATATTACTTCTACAGAAAGCAGCTTTACAGTGGCAAGGTGAAGCCCAGGTTCCTGGGAGGGGCCCAAACTGGACAATGGTAAAATGAGCAGTGAGCAGCATGTGGCAAATTGGCAGCCCTGGGTTCCACGCTTCTGCACGGCACAGGGAGTGGACCTACTTGAGGCAGAGGGTCCCGGCTTGTTGAAGTCTGATCTTTGGGCTTTGTGCCAAGGTGCAGCAGACAGAACTTCCGGTGGCTCCTCAGATGGAACTTTCTGTAGACAGAGAGCCAGCTGCACTTGGGAATCTTTCCTTCTGCTCCAGAAAACCTATGGGGATATTTTTCTACTGGGTTTATAAAGCCAAGGTCCCCTAGCTTTACAGACCAATCTCTCAGGGCCTTGGGATTCTCCAAAATGCTTCTGAAGTCTTTGCTGTATGGTCCCTTGAACAGTCAGAGGTCACACGTGGGTGGAGGCAGCCTCTGAGGGATCTGCTTCAAACCATGGAAGGGAAGCCCAGGTAAATATAACAAGATCTGCAGGCTAGTCAATGCTTAGTATTCTCTTGAGACTCAAAGGCAAATCAGAAGACATTTTCCTAATTTTGACTCGTGCAAATCTTCAGTGTTGCTTGTGATTGTATGCATTAATTGTTTACTGTCAGGAGGCAGACAATCATGGGTGACCCAGGGACAATGCATCTTCTGTTTACCAACAAGCTCCCAGGAGGCTCTAGCTCCCTTAGGCTGGTGTGAGCCAGAATGGGACTTTCTTTCAGGTTTGGATGGCTTTGGGCAGGCGGCCCCCATAAAAAAGCCCTGGGGACTTGGAGCCATAAACATGCACACACTCTTCCTTTGGCCATGGCAAACAAAGAACATCCTTTAGTTTCACTCTGTCTCCACCTTGCCTGCAGCATCTTTCTCCACCAGCAAGGAGTTCCACACGTCAAGACTTTAGTGTCTGCTGCCTGCAAATCCTGTAAAACGGGAAGTGCAGGGGAGAGATTTCCGTACTCAGAGGTCAGCCTAGAGCTCTGCCATGACCTCACAGCCATAGTAAGCTACATCAAACTCCAGAAGAGTCTCACATTACTTGCTTCTAATAATGGGGCCCTGACATTTCTAAATTCATCAATTTATAACTATCACTTCTCTCCTTTTCAAAGGGTAACAATTCAGATAAGGTTGTAAATATATGAGGGTCCTCTGAGCTCATCCTCCAGACTCAAAATTCTTTCAGGCTTTTCTTGCAAAGCAGTGGAGGACTTGGGGTTTATCAAATTTTCCATTCCTATTTTTGTTTTTCCCCTTACAAGGAAATAACCCAAATCGCATAGCTTTTGCCATTATGTCCTCCAATATGTCTCATCCCTTATTCCCTCTCAAGCCCTTAATTCTCTGTGACTTTTTGCTCTTTCAAGGAGAAAATCCTTAGGGTAGGGATGAGAAAGGAGTTCACTTGTCCTGCAAATGGGCCACCCTGCCCCAGAGGCAGGAACAGCCTGTCAGTTGGGGATGTGGTGCATAATTTTCAGTCATTCTGAGTCAATATGCATTCAGCAAGTTTCCTTACAATATCACCATTTCTAGCCTCTTGTCTTCAGCAATTCAGCAGGAAATTAGCAGCACACCGCCTTCCCACAAATGTGGCAGGATTGCGGGGTGAGGGTGGGGGGCGAGGTGTCTGGTTTACCACAGACTTCCAACAGGCAAGTCACCTGAACAGCTTAATTTGAGTACAACTTAAAAAAAAAAAAGCAAGCTATAAAGTCATTGCAGGCACTCTAGCAGTAAGAACAGAGGGTCCCTAAATCCCCTAGTGGAAGATACATTTGGAGATGTCTTTCCAGCTAAGGATAACTCCCTCTTCTCTGGGAATGGCTTTCACCTTTCCACCCCATCCAGAAACCATGCTTGCTTCGTGGGACCCTGTCTTCCCTAGTGACAGTTGATTGAACCTGAGGTGGACACCTGGGGGTTTCCAAGTCAGTCTCTGTGGTGACCAGAAGTCTTTCCTCAAGTCTTACCTTCTCCCTGGGGTTTACTCTGCCCATGTTTAAAAGTGCATCCTGCCCACAGCACCCCTACCTCCTGCTCCAGATCCCCTCTTACTCCACCCCATCCTTCTTTCTCTACAACCCTTATAATCTAACAAGCTATAAGTGCTCATTGGTTACACTCGTGGTCTACCTCTCCTACTAGAATGTAGCTTTGTTCCTGATGCAGCCCAAGCACCCACGCCAGTGCCTGCCACTACGATACACAAAAATTAGTAGTATCCCAGCACTTTGGGAGGCTGAGGTGGGCGGATCACTTGAGGTCAGGAGTTTGAGACCAGCCTGGCCAACATGGTGAAACCCTGTCTCTACTAAAAATACAAAATTATCTAGGCATGGTGGCTCATGCCTGTAATCCCAGCTACTCGGGAGGCTGAGGCAGGAGAATCACTTGAAACTGGAAGGTGGAGGTTGCGGTGAGCTGAGATCGCACCTAGCCGAGATCGTGCCATTGCACTCCAGCCTTGGCAACAAGAATGAAACCTCGTCTGGAAAAAAAAAAAAGTTAATAGTTAAATAAATGAATTGGAGTTAGGGTGGTCATATCCTATTCTATGGTTCAGAGGCCAACAGGAGAGCAGAGCCTTTTCCCAGAGCTCCAATCCTTTCTTGAGTCCAGGCTTCCCTCCTGCCCTTAGATTTCATGAGTTCTTGTAGTAAATTGTCTCCTTTTCCCCCTTAAGCTAGCTGTAGTTAGTTTCTATGACTAGCAACAAGGGGCTTGCCTAAGTAAACAGACAGACAGAAATCCCAGGCTTCCTAGAACTTACATTCTAGTGGAGATGAGTTTGAGAAACACTAAGGGGACCAACATGGCAGGGGCCCAGTAAACAGGAGAGAAAAGTAGTGGGAGGACCAGGAAGCAAATGAGCAGGGTGGAGCCCTGTGGATACTTGTAGGACTTTGCCTTTTGGCCTGAGTAAGATAGAAAGCCACTGCAGGTTTTGAGCAGTTTTGTATTTTAAAAGGGTCCGGCTGGCTCTTGTAAGAGCTCAGCCTAAGGATTGTGGTCGGCAGGGTGGAAGCAGGAATTCCAGTAAGGAGCCCCTGCAATAATCCAGGAGACAGAAGGTGGCCCTGAACAGGGTGGCAGCTGAGGAGAGGGCTGAGAAATGGCCCAGTTCTTCACAAAGAAGGCAGAGCTAACACCTCCAACACCTGAGGCCCCATTCTCTGGAATAGTAGAGTGTGTATTTTGCTGTGTTGGAGCAGCTGGGCTTTTGATCCACTGTATCCTGCCGAATCCCCAGCCCACGCCCTCCCCGTCCCCCAGCCGTGGCCTCTCCTTCCACTTGGTGGGGCTGAGCACACACCACTAAGTAAAATCCTGTACAAGGCTGCACATCCCTTTCCACCTCGAGTCCTCTTGTGGGCTGTTTGCTGAAAGGGAAGACTTTTCCTTCTTTGGATGTGCATGTGTGAAATAGACCTTGAGTGGCAGATTTGGATCTAGTCCTGTGCTTGGCTCTGATTCAGTCCTCAGTTTTCTCATCTGTGAAATGAGAGGCCTGATCTCCAGGATCACTCATGAGCTCTCATAGGCTATAATTCTGAGGCTCTGAGGACTGAGTGAGTCCATCACTGAACCCAGGTAAACCAAAGGTTGCATCCTCCGTCATAAAATAAGTAATAAATCACTGCAGTGGTTCCTGGAATGATTCAAGGAGCTCAGCCTTGCCTGGGGCCCACAGCTACTAGCCATGAAAATGGTCTGTGATATATTAATAGCTGGAAAGAAGACAGGTTACAGAAATGGACGCTTATGTTACATTTACGTAAACAAACAAAATAAGGTCCATGAAATAATCCTAGTTTTAGCAAGGGTCCTCTCTGCAAAGCAAAGTTATAGACTTAATTTTTTTCCTTGAACTTTTCTACATTTTCCAAATCTTTTAATATGATTTAATAGATGCATGTATATATGCATAAGTTACATACATTCATACTGTGGTCTTTATTTTTTTTTCCTCTTTTGATTGTTCCTTCCTGCCCCTTTTCATTCTACACCTTCACTATCCATACCCCAACCCAGTCCCCACTGTGATAGCCCAGAAAGCCATTGTCTACAATCAACATCAGTACTACTTTGGCAGTCACACAGCAGTCAATCATTAATTCATTTATTTTAAAAAGTGACAGCAAGTCACAGCCTCAAAGCCTCCACCTAACATGGGAATCATTCTGGCTCTGACCCATTTTTGATGGGGAAAGGAGTAGATGACCAAACCTGAGACAAGAGCATGGGGAGATTTTTGTTTCTTGTTTCCTGAATGAGAGTGAAAAACCCTAGGAATAGGCCAGGCACAGTGGCTCATGCCTGTAATCCCAACACTTAGGGAGGCTGAGGCGGGAGGATCACTTGAGGTCAGGAGTTTGAGACCAGCCTGGCCAACATGGTGAAATCCTGTTTCTAAAAAATACAAAAATTAGCCAGGCCTAGTGGTGCACGCCTGAATCCCAGCTACTAGGGAGGCTGAGTCAAGAGAATCACTTGAACCTAAGAGGCAGAGGTTGCAGTGAGCTGAGATGGCACCACTGCACTTCAGCATGGGCAACAGAGTGAGACCCTGCCCCAAAAACAAACCAAAATAAAACCCCTAGGAATAATAATTGGCTCCCGTTTGTAACATAAGCAGACAACAGAAAGTGAGTAGCTTTAGGCTTTCCTATCAGCCTTTGACTCAGGGCAAACGACCATGGGACATGCAGCTCCTTAACATATAGTTTTGCTAAGGAACTAGGAAGGCCACATGTGTGAGATTGGGACTGAGGGGTTGGGTGGTAGCATGCCACTTCCTGAGCCATGCTGCCCTACAACTTTATTATAGAAACTGCGAAATGGTTAGGAGATACCCAATCGGTCAGTCACTCTAGCCCAAAAAGCCAGGCTGGGTGGCAGGTAAGCCTTCCCCAGTGAGGAACAGGATGTGTGGGAGGCCCCATGTAACTGGGCAGGATGTTCACTGGGTCACTTCCTGCCAAGGAGAGTTACCTTGATGAGACTCAGAGCACTAAACTCAGGGCTATCCCAGTCCTCTGAATCTGCTCCAGAACACATATTTTTATATGTGCATATATTCACATGTATGTGTCTGTGTCTATTTTTTTCCTTCTTCCCTTTCACATCTCTGACTGGGACTTTGCTGGTGGTGAGAAGAAATGCTTGTGTCAACTGAAAGGCAGGAACATCACATGTGGCAGCTGCTGGGTGCCCAGAAACAGGGCTCCAGGAAAAGGTGCAGACAGTGGGGACAGATGAGCTGAAGGCCTTGAAATTCCACAGTCCACCAGGAGGAAGTAGATAGAAACACAGATCGTAGCCATGAGGGACCCCAGAGGACATTCATTCTAGCCCCTGTCTTTGCAGGTGAGGGAATACACCCAGAGATGTTAGGAAAACCCCACTCTTCAGTAGCTCAATGACCACAGATTAGACCCACACACGTCTGCCTTCTTCAGTGAGAAGTGATGGTTTTTATTAAGAAGAGAGGAATTAAGAAGACATATATTCTTCTTCTGTCATAAGAAAACAATTTTTGTTTTGTTTTGTTTTGTTTTGTTTTTTGAGAGGGAGTCTTGTTCTGTCATCCAGGCTGGAGTGCAGTAGTGTGATCTCGGCTCACTATAGCCTCTGCTTCCCAAGTTCAAGTGATTCTCCTGCCTCAGCCTCCCGAGTACCTGGGATTACAGGCACACACCACCATGCCTAGCTAATTTTTGTATTTTTATTAGAGATGGGGTTTCACCATGTTGGCCAGGCTGGTCTCAAACTCCTGACCTCAGGTGATCCGCCCGCCTTGGCCTCCCAAAGTGCTGGGATTACAGGCATGAGCCACTGCACCCGGTCACAAATTGTATTGATTTCCTGAAGGCAAACTCGAATTGTTATGAATCCCTTTTCCTTTTCTGAACTGAAAAGTAAATCGTTCTTCATCTTTCTGTGGGTGGGGAAAGGTTGAATGTGTTTACGCATAGGCTCTGCAAGATAAATCGCCCGTGGATCTTATCTTCAGAGCCTTCTGAGTGGAGTCAGAACTTTATCTTGTGGTTTGGGTTTTTCATTCTTGGTAACTTAGTATTATTTTGGGAAAACCTAAGGAAGTGGATAGGCCTGAAAAGCAATCTTTCCCAACATCTTGATTTGGAGACATGCATACCCCAAAGCTGGGATTCTTGGCAACACCGCAGCAGGGGCACACTGTTACCAGCCGGGAGTCTCCTGCAGGTTATAAAATACAGCAGGGGATTTCCTCCCCTTTCTGAAAGCCCACTGGGTCAATAGATCCTGGGTTAACAGTTTTGAAATATTTATATATAGGGAAATCTCCTTAATTTGCACTTCTCAAAGAAGACCTGACAGAACTGATTTAAAAGAAAAGTAGAAGTACAAGTTGTAAAAAATAAAAATAAGGCAGGTACCAGAATCTTGTAATTAATCTACCCAATTCCTAGTACTTAAGACTTAATATTTAGCAGAGTTTCATTAAAGAGATTTGGTATCAATTGTTTGAAGTACAGGTACCCTTAAATAGTGCTAAAATACCTCTCTACTCTTACTAATTAAAAAAAAACTATCAAGTTGTTAGTAAGATATTTTATTCCTAGAGATGGGCCTGTGAAATAGAATTATCACAGACTCCACATCCTGTTCAAAGTGTTTGAGAAATATTTTCTGGAGAACCTTCACATGATCTCTGTATTCTGAGATGTCCTTGCTTTTCAAATAGTGGTAAACAGATAATATTTGTTTTTTGTTTTTTAATTACAGGACAGGTATTAGTCAGGGTTCTCTAGAGGGGCAGAACTAATAGGATAGATGTATATATGAAAGGGAGTTTATTAAGGAGTATTGACTCACACGGTCACAAGGTGAAGTCTCACAATAGGCCGTCTGCAAGTTGAGGAGAAAGGAAGCCAGTGGTGGATCAGTCCAAGTCCCAAAACCTCAAAAGTAGGGAAGTTGACAGTGCAGCCTTCAGTCTGTGGCCAAAGGCCCGAGAGCCCCTGGCAAACCACTGGTGTAAGTCCAAGAGTCCAAAAGCTGAAGAACCTGGGGTCCGATGTTTGAGGGCAGGAAGCATCCAGCATGAGAGAAAGGTGAAGGCTGGAAGACTCAGCAAGTCTGCCCTTCCATCTTCTCTTGCCAACTTTATTCTAGCTGAGCTGGCAGCTGATTAGATGGTGCCCACCCAGATTGAGGGTAGATCTGCCTCTTCCAGTCACTGACTCACATGTTAATCTCCTCTGGCAGCACACTCACAGACACACCCAGGAACAATGCTTTGCATCCTTCAATCAAGTTGACACTCAGTATTAACCATCACAAGGTCCTCTTGGAAAATAAATCATGGATGGAATAATAAAGGAAACCACACTTTTGAGCCATCCCTTGTTCTTAGTTGTCACCTGGCTGTAGAAATATAGGAGGGGCAGTATATTCCCATGAGTCAGATAAGAAAATGGTAAATTTGGATGCTTCATATGCAAAAGCAGTGTCTCCATCGATCCCTCCATGGGCAGGAAAATCACTGCATTGCTTCTGCCCAGAGTCATTCTCCCACCACTCCACTCTTGAGTTCCCTGTGACCCATCACATCCACCGGCAGGGATGGGAGCAGGGAGTCTGTGACTGCACACACCCCTTATCTCAGTGGAAGCCAAATGACCCTAAGAAGTATCATCTCCTCAGCGTTGTCCCCATTATCACCCTTGTCTAAAAATGGTATGCTGTGTTTGAACATTGTTTTAAAAAGGATTTTCTCTAGAAGACATACTGGCCTTTTTAGAAAACAGCTTCTGGCATGCACCAAGATATTTTGTGACTCTCAGCTCTTTGAGAAGGCAGTGTGTCTCAGAAAGCCAGCGGTAAAAGCGATGGTTGCTAAGGGAACAATTGAATTGCTGACACTGAGACATGTAATGTGACTGAAAACTCTTTTTTTCTTCTCCTGCCACATGGAAAAGAAAGCAGATGAGTCAGAGGTAATGGTGGACTGTCCTTTCTGGCTGTTACGAAAGCTGAAAGGACCTAATAGCCTCTTAGTTAGCCTAAAGGGGAAGAGCCTCCTGGTAGTTAAAATTGACAAAAGCTGCTTGCAAGTTGTGGATAAGTTAGTGAAGGCTGGGGCTGAAACTGTGACTCAGAGTGAGTTGAAAAGAAAAAGAGCCACCTACGAACGAGACTGACATTCGACCATAGCTGATAACAAAATGCAGAAAGCACTACCTAGTCATATAGAGATATATGTACCTTTGAACACCGTCTCCTAAATACTTTGAAATATTTTTTAATTGTATGATTCATTCACTCATCTACCATTCAATTGCCATTTGGGGGAGTCCTCTTTTTTCAAACCCCTTTTTTGAGGTATAATTTACATACCTTAAAATTCATCCCTGTAGCTGTATAGTTTAATGATTTTGGGGGGTAACTTTTTAGAGTTCTACATCCCCCCAATCCAGTTTTAGAACATCTCATCTCACCAAAATGTTCCCTTTTGCCATTCACAGTCGATCCTTCCTCTTAGCCCCAAGCAACTACTGATGTGCTTTCTAGTTCTATAGATTTGTATTTTCTAGAAATTTTATCTAAATGGAATCATATGATCTACAGTCTTTTGTGTCAGGCTTATTTCATTTTGCATAATGCTTTTGCGGTTCATCCATGTTGTACCATGTATTGGTAGTTCATTCTTTCAATGCTGAATAATATTTCATTGTGTGGATATATCCCATTTTGTACATCCATTCACCAGTAGATGGACATTTGGGTTGTTTTCAGTTTAGAGCGATTATGAATAATGCTCATATGAACATTTATGTACAAGTTTTTGTGTAGACATGTTTTCATTTCTTGTGGGTACACAGCTAGGAGTACAATTACTGGGTAATATGTAAGTGTATGCTTAACTTTCTAAGAAACTGCCAAACTGCTTTCCAAAGTGGTTTTATCATTTACATTCCCATCAGTAATATGTGAGAGTTCCTGTTCCTCCACATCCTCTATGTTTGGTATTGTCAGTCTTTTTGATTACAGCCATTCTAATGAGTGTGTAGTAGTATTTTATTGCTATTTTCTATTGCATAATTCAATTCAATTTCATAACTGTAATGACTAATGGTGTTGGTTATCTTTTCATGTCCTAAATGTTTCTTATTAAGAAAAATATTTGAAATAATACAATTTTGAAGGGAAAATCTGAAAACCATAAAGCACATGTCTAAATATTCTCCATCAGAATTTGCAGAACAGTGTTTCTCATTGCAAACTATGTGCATTAGAATTACCCAGAGTGTTTGTTAAACATTCAAATCTCCCCCAGCCTACAGAACCAATACCTGGGGTAGGGGCTCTAGGGCCCACATTTTAATTTTTTAAAATTTTTTGTAGAGATGGGGTCTTACTTGTTGTCCAGGCTGGTCTTGAAATCCTGGGCTCAAGTGATCTTCCCACCTTGGCCTCCCAATGTTCTGGGATTACAGGCATGAGTCACCACACCCATCCAGAGCCCACACTCTTACTACTTCCATCGCTGATGGGTGATTCTTATGCACACTGGAGTTTGTGAGTCACCTCCCTAAACCCAAGGCACTTTTGCTAGCTTGGTGACCATTGCACTGACTGCAGGTTCAAGAATCACTGTCTCAGAGATAAGTAACCCTGTACGACAGGGGTCCCCAACCCCGGGCCGTGATGGCGGTGAGTGGCGGGTGAGCATTACCACCTGAGCACTGCCTCCTGCCAGATCAGCACCAGCATTCATTTCTCATAGGAGTGAGAACACTACTGTGAACTGTGCATACAAGGGCTCTAGGCTGTACACTCCTTATGAGAATCTAATGCCTGATGATTTGAAGTGGATGATTTTCATCTGGGAACCATCTCCTTCCCTATAACCCATATGTGGAAAAATGGTCTTCCATGAAACTGGTCCCTGGTGCCAAAAAGGTTGGGGTCCAATGCTATAAAGGACACCTTTGCCCCAAGCATAATGAACTCAGTGTGTAAACCTTCAGGGAAAACCATTTTTCTGACTCTAGGACAAAATGGAATTCATCAGACACAATGTATGTAATCCTTGTGTCCTGGAAGTATACAAAGAAATGCAACAACTTTGTTCTTCCCTCCCTTATAAGTGGACTAGAGGAACACAGACCAGAGAATGTATGTAGGCTAAGTGCCCTGAGTTCAAATCATGAAAACACTAGTAATTTTTGACAAGATAACACTGTTTTCAGTGTTATTCCCAGAAGCAAGGTTTTAACTTTATCATCAGATCCACTAAAAGCTTGTCAGTAAATGGCTTCAGTCCTTTCTCTGCAGGACTATGGGTCTAGTGGCCCAAGCTGGATGAAGGCATCTTAATCATGTCACCAGGTCCACAGATATTTATCTGTTAAGGTTGGCTGACCTAAATGATTTAAAAACTGCTCTTAGACCCAGAGTTCATTATGATCAGTGGGTCATGCATTATGCATAAGTTTGTAAGTGCTTTTGCTGTAACACACACAATAAGAACAAAAATCCAAAATGCCATGACCACTATGGGCTTTGGGAGGAGATTTTACTTTGAAAAGAAGGGTTGGTGGCTTAAAGGGAAACACTCTTTGTACCTCATGATGATGGCTCCAAGCAGAAAGTGTTAATAAAACCAGAAGAAAAGGGTTCAAAGGGTTCAAAAGAGCTTGAAGTGGGGCTGGGGCTGGTGGCCTGTAATCTTAACAAGACACCGCTTTTCTTTCCGTAAGAAGTCAGGCTAAAAAGAAATCTTCCAATTTGTACTTCAAACCAGTTTTAAATACATCAGGAAAAAATACATATACACACAACAAACCTCCCGCCCAGACACCCTTCCCCTGGCTGGTCATTCTATTTGGAGGGTCTGTGGGTGGCATCCTGTGCAGCCGATACATCATTGTGCTACTTGCCATATCTCCAGGGACACATAGGATACTCACACGTGATGACAGGACAGGATGCGGACTCTACCTGTGCTCTTTGGGGGACCATTTCCCTACAAATGGCTACTTGGAGGCATTGTGAAGTAGGATTGCTTTGTAGGAACCCAGAAATGCCAACGTTTATGGAACTACCAGGCACAAATTACTTGGCACTGCAAATTGGAACAATTAGCAAACCTTTGTGATGAAGGAATGCTGAACGTGAAACAACTTGAGAGTAGAATAAAAATGGACCCATTGTTCTTTGACTCAACTAAGTGCACATAATATATTCAGTCTGCTTTTGCCAAACCATATATTTATCTCTGCTGTTTGAGAGTGAGAGTGGGACTACTCCCAAGGCCCATTAGCCCCAGCCCTGGCCCTTACCAACTTGGAATGAAAGGAACAAGCAGTTCCTTCAAATGGATGAGAACTAGCTCCATTGCACAATATCTTGTACACAAGTCAAATGATGCCAATAACATTAGGTTAGTTTTTGTAATGGCCACAGATTTTTATAGAAATCCGTGATAGAGAAATGGGCCATCTGAAATAATGCCATTTAGTAATGTGACTTTTTCCCCTTTTAGATAAGTCCAAATTATGGACATACTGTTCCCTGTATTTGCCCAGATGGTAAACGAGACATGTTGGTTGGAAGTGAGCTTTAAAATTGGCACATAATTAGAATCTCTGTCCTACTAAAATAAAAATATCGAGTAGCTTGTTAATACTTTAACATTTTCTAACGACCACAAAACCTTCTTCTGGCTTGTCTCTATCTATATTATTTTTAAATGTCACCTATAGAATTATTGATGACCACCGTCTGGGGGATGAGTAACCAGTGACTTAAAGCTGCTGTCAGAGCTTGAAAACACTGTAAAGATCATCTTGGCCTCTCTTCCCTTCCTGCAGGTCAGGCGAACCCTCATCTTCTGACGTCTTGTCCAGGCCTCACCCTACGTTATAGGGTCTTAAGTATGTGCAAAGAATGATATTTGAGAGCTGAGCGAGGCTGCACAGCCTTTTGTGTTATTCAACAGCGAGGGACTTCGTTTGGGCATTGTTTTGTTCTGTTACCTCTTTCCTTGTCTCTCTCTTATGCTCTGCATTTTTTTTTCCTTTGAAAGTTATTTTTGCTATAACACAAATATTCTCTTTTATCCCTCAAACTTTTCTAATTCTTGGCAGTCCTCTTGGTATTTATGTTTATAAAGTCATTTCTGTTTCAATTGTGGACTCCTTTCATGTTAAGACTCTCAAAATTAAAAAAAAAATTTTGGTAACTTTAAAATTTTGAACTCATTTCAGAATTCCTGAAAAGCTGCAAAAATAATACAAAGAATTCCCACATGCTCTGTACCCAGGTTCTCCAACAGTTGATTTCCCCATTTGCTCTATCATTTTCTCTCCATGTGTATCTACATTATTAGTTTTGTGTCTGAATGATTTCAAAGTAAGTTATAGCACGATGCTGCTTTACTCATACATACTTCAGTGTATCTCACGATAAAAAGTATTGCACTTCAGTGCTGAAAAAAGAAAAAGGAGATAAGCAAAAGAAGGTAATTAAAATCCATCTGGAATCTCACCACCCAGAAATAAACATTTTGCTGTCTATTCTTCCACTTCTTTTCCATGCATATATTCACATTTCTTATACAAATGTGATATTGTACATGCAATCTTGAGCCCTGCTGTTAGAGGCAGCATAGTGGGGTGGAAGAGCTCTGGTTCTGGAGTCACTCTGGGTTCAGATCCTGAGTGTACCACTCACTAGCTGTGTTCGTTTCCTGTGGCTCCCATAACAAGTTACCACAAACCAGGTGGCTTAAAACAACAGAAATTTAATCTCATAGTTCAGGAGGCCAGAAGTGTAAGATCCAAGTGCTGGCAGAGTTGGTTCCTGTTGGAGGGTCTGAGAGTGAGTCTGTCCCCTGCCTGTCTCCTGGCTTCCGATGACTGCTGGCAACCTTTTACATTCCTTGGCTTGGAAGCATGTGACTCCAATTTCTCTTCCATCTTCACCTGGACTTCTACTCTGTGTCTCTGTGTTTCTCTAGTCACTCTTTCCTTTGTCACATAAGGACACCAGTCATTGAGTTTAGGGCCCACCCTAAATCTAGGGCGATTTCATCTCAAGATCTTTAACGAGTTATATCTGGAAAGACCCCCATTTCCAAATAAGGTCACATTCTGGGTTGTGGGTGGATATGGATTTGGGGGAGGGGAGCCATTGTTTATCTTGCTACCCTGGCTTTGTGTCCATGGACAAGGAACTTTACTTCTCTGAGTACTTTACACTCTAAGTGTAATTTCCCCAGGGTATTTTAAGGATTAAATGTGATAATAATACACATAAAGCAATTAATAACACCTAGCACATAGTAAGCATTCAATAAATGCTAGTTATTGACTATGGCAATAATACAGTTAACATCATTTATTTGACCAATAGCCTATTGATTATTTAGGAGTTTTTTTTCCCATTTTTATTATTATAGACAAGCTCCTAGTGGGCACTCTTGTGACTATACAATTTTTTTTACATATTTATGATCATTTCCTTAGCATAAATCTCTAGGAGTGGTTTGCAAAATGTTAAGCCTTTTAATTTAACAATTCTTGGCAAGGCACAGTGGCTCGTGCTTATAATCCCAGCACTGTAGGAGGCTGAGGCAGGAGGATCAGTTGAGCCCAGGAGTTTGAGACCAGCCTGGGCAACATAAGGAGACCCCTATTTCTACAAAAAATACAAAAATTAGCTGGGTGTGTTGGCTCATCCCTGTAGTCCCAGTTAGTTGAGAGGTGGAGGTGGGAGGATCACCTGAGCCTGGGAGGCTGGGGCTGCACTTCAGCCTGGGTGACAAAGTGAGACCTTGTCTCCAAACAAGCAAACAAAAAATTCCTTTTTGCACTGCATGGTTTGATGATTGGCTTTTGTTGCCCAATTTGTGAAATTATCTTTTGCACAGCAGTCTGGAGATCCAGCTTAGATTTCCCCAAATTATCATTCCTGGAAACACATTATGCTGAAGGTCTGAGAATGCTAGTGCTTGTTCACCAGCTGATTCTCCTGATGGTAACTCACAGAGGCCCGAGAGATGGGACAACGGCGTATCACGGGGAACCAAGGCCGGGCAGGCACAGGAGAGGTGCCTGATCTGAAACAAAGTCACTGGATTTTGCAAAGCAGTTTTGAACACTCAGGTAGACGGTAAACCACAACAACCGTGGCAGGAAAACAGCCCACCACAAATAAAAGCCTAAAACCCCAGCTGACTCTGTTCATGCCTTAATAAGAAATTGCTCAGCAGTTCAAATGCCCTGGTTCAAAGCCCTCCCTACAAGGCGAGGAACCTGAGGCCATTGTTCCGGGTAACCCTCAGGCCATGGGTGATTTTGAACAGATTGCACAAGGGCACAGGGTGTTTTAGACACCTTCATCTTTGTCAGTCCTGAACCCTCCCTCTTCCTTCTCCTCAGCCCAGAGGTGCTGTGGGATGAGTAGAAAAAGGAAAGGGCCCTAGTGTTCCCAGCTGAAGTCAGAGGACTTCGGTTTCCTTTTTATTTATTTATTTTTTTGAGATGGAGTCTTCCTCTGTCACCTAGGCTGGAGTGCAGTGGTGTGATCTCGGCTCACTGCAACCATCACCTCCTAGGTTCAAGCAGTTCTCCTGCCTCAGCCTCCCAAGTAGCTGGGATTACAGGCACCTGATACCACACTGAGCTTCTTTGTGTGTGTGTGTGTGTGTGTGTGTGTGTGTGTGTGTGTGTGTGTGTACTTTTAGTAGAGACAGGGTTTCACCATATTGGCCAGACTGGACTCGAACTCCCGACCTCAGGTGATCTGCCCGTCTCAGCCTTCCAAAGTGCTTGGATTACAGGTGTGAGCCACCACGCACAGCCTGGTTTCCAATTTTAACTTTGCTTTTTATCATATCAGAATGAAGAGAGTTCCATCCAAATGCACCAGCAAACCAGGTCATAAAGGAGATGACAGAAGGCACCTGTGCACTAAGGCAGTGGCACATGACAGTAACATTTCCTTCTGCAGCAAATACATGAACCTTTAGTCAGCTTGTTTTGACCACAGTTAGAAAATATTACCAGTGTAGTGACCACAAATGGTATTTGAAAACATCTCGACGGTTTGGAGATCCACCTCCCACATATTTATACAGCCTGTCCTCCACCTCCCACATAAAACTACTTTTCTTTTGTTTGACATTCTTTTTTGAAATAACGTTTGAAATCGTTCAAAGTCATGAACTTGGAGGTGAGTAGGTCTAGCTGAAAATCTATATTTAGCTTTGCAGCAGGCTTGTAAAAACTTGTTTTTATTTTGATTGTTGTGGGTTTGCACCCCTGGAGTTTCATTTTGACTTTTAGGGTTAAGTAAGTTTCAAAATGAAATGCATCCAGTTGTCAAATTTTCCCCCAGGTTTTAAGTTTTAAAACGGAGGTCTCTCTTATTTCATAAGTTTTAACTATTAGTTTTTTTCCCCCAAATTCCTCTCCTCTCCCTCTGGTACCCTGATAATCCCCTTCCTCCTATAAGTGTAATCCTTTCCTCTTGCCTCCTTATTACCTTGGGAAACAATAAGTAGAGGCCAGAGGAACACCCTTGTTTTAGGTGTCAAAGAGCTGAGCTCATATTCTTGCTACTGGGTGGTGAAGGAAACTTGAGATTGCTGCCTCAGTTTCCCCTTTGGAAAAAGGGGATGCAAATAAGAGCTCCCCTCTATTTCTTAAAGGTGCCATGACTGGAAAACCAAGTTGAACTTGACTGAAAATTAAGGAACAACATTCCTCCTAAGTACAAACTGTCACGATGGTGAGGGATTCATTACCCAATGACTTCCATAAGTATTTGCAGCCTCAGGCCCTGGCACTGGAAGCTACAAATAGGATTCCTGCTACCCAAGGAAGGTATAGCCTCAGATAGGTAGGTACTCTGATTGGCAAAGAGAAGAATAAATTATTAAGCCAGTCTGCGAAGCCATAATAAGGTGAATGAGCTAATGGCACTCTATATTTCTTCCATTATCACATTGTATTGGGACTTTTTAAATGTCTGTTAAACATGAGGCAAGATGTTTCATAAACTAAAGCTACATTCAGCTTGTATTCATTTCGTATTGCTGTCGTAACAAGTTACCATAAACACAGTGACTTTAAGTACACACAAATTCACTATCTTATGGTTCACACAAATTCACTATCTTACGGTTCTGGAAGTTGGAATTCCAAGATCAGTTTTACTGGGTCAAAATCAAGGTGTTAGCAGGGCTGTGTTCCTTCTGGAGACTCCAGAGGAGAATCTGTGTCCTGGCCTTTCCCAGGGGCTACAGGCTGCCTGTATTCCTTGGATCGTGGTCCTCAGCTCTCTAACCCATATTCCTGCCTCCCTCTCAGAAGAATCTTTGTGATTACATCAGGCCTGCCTGGATAATCCAGGATAATCGTCTCATCTCAAGATCCTTAACCCAATCACACTTGCAAAATCCCTTTTGCCACGTAAGCTAACATATTCAGAGGTTCTGGGGATTGGGATATAAACATCTTTGGAGGACTCAATATTCAGCCTAGACAAGCTATGAAAGCATGGACTTGATCTGCCTTGCTCACTGTTGATCCTAGTACTTGGCACACACCTTCTTCCTAGTAGGCACTTGATTAATGTAAATAGAATGAATGAAAGGAATAGATTATGTCTGGTTTTGGCAGTTCGGTACATTAGATGCTTATTGTGTACCTACTATGAGCCACACCCATAGGGGTGCAGAGCTGTCCTGGAGCATACAGTCTGACTGGCAGACAGTCAAGGAGAAAATTGAAACAAGTAAAAGTAAATCCTGGTGTCCAGAAGCCCAGGAGAGCCAGGGCATCATAACAATTCTGTTTGCACTCTTGGAATTTCTTTCTTTATCGGTTGGCTGCTGCCTTCTCTAAGAATTCTTTGAACACATCCCCTTGGCAAATGTGATTAATGATATTTAGATTTATTTACTTCTAGCTTTTTTTTTCTGATGTGCTAAGGGTCTGTACTGGAGAATCATTAAAAGAATTAACAATTAAGTTTCTGCAGAACCTCCTCATCCCCACCCTCTGCCCAGCATACGGAAAGGTCAGGTGGCTCGAAGGAGGTCAGAACCAAAGTTCAGAAATACAGAAAAGCTTAAAGGGATTTCCTGAGCTAGCCTGGGAACCTAAGCACTGTCATTCACTGGTTTTAAGTGTAAATGTGTTTCAAATTTCAAATAGTAGCAATACACTTGGCATTTCAGAACATAACTGCTAGCAAGTTATATGCTGCCTGCTTGTGCACCAAGGTCCAAAAACTGCTTCTCTGTGTTTCAATTGAAGATGACTCAGGTGAATTACAGAACATCATATGGTTGAAATTCCTTTTATATGTGGTCTTCTGGGTTTCAGAAGGGCTGTCCACATGCAGGCCTTCTAAAGAGCCCACCACCAGTTTCCTGTATACCCCAGCCTTGGGGCTTTTTGCCATCTCTCTGCTTTTCTTCTTTCCTTTTTAATCTCTCCGTTATTAAACAGTCAGAAATGGGCTGGGGGTGGTGGCTCATGCCTGTAATCCCAGCGCTTTGGGAAGCCGAGGTGGTTGGATCACTTGAGGCCAGGA
The DNA here is from genome assembly GCF_028858775.2 of Pan troglodytes. Taxonomy (NCBI): domain Eukaryota; kingdom Metazoa; phylum Chordata; class Mammalia; order Primates; family Hominidae; genus Pan; species Pan troglodytes. The sequence goes on from NC_072403.2 coordinate 102,481,165, forward strand.
GTTCAAGACAAGCCTGGCCAACAGGGCAAAACCCTATCTTTACTAAAAATACAAAAATTAGCTGGGCGTGGTGGCAGGTGCCTGTAATCCCAGCTACTCGGGAGGCTGAGGCAGGAGAATTGCTTGAAGCTGGGAGGCAGAGGTTGCAGTGAGCTGAGATCACACCACTGCACACCAGCCTGGGCGACAGAACGAGACTCCACCTAAAAAAATAAAAAAGTTAACAGTGAGAAACGGAGTCCCCTTTGTCTGGATGGGGAGCGGCTGGCTGGAGGAGGATGTCAATGGGAGACCGAGGGGAGACAGCTGCCGAGACTGCAGCAGTCATGGAGGGCAGGACAGAGGTGGACGTGGGAGCACTAGTGGACAGGCCATGTGTACATGGAGGATACTCAAAAGGCAAGGACTGCCTGACACTTGCAAACCCGCACCAACCACCTCCTGCCTCTAGGGCGCCAGGCTCTTGAAGAAATATATACTTACCCATTTTTGAAAGGTTGACGGGTCTTCTGAGCGTTTGAAGGGGTATTTTCTGTTGTTCAATTGTGAACACATTTGGTTGCAGTTTTGAAGGCTTTTCCTCTAGAACTTTTCATGTCCTATTAGCTGATAACACTCCTGAGCATGAATGTCTCTGTGCTACTGCCCTCTAGGTGTGTTGGAAAAAATAGAGTGCTAATCCCACGCACCTGCTTTCAATTCGGCCCACATGAGTTTGGTGCCGGAGGTTTGTTCACTCTGAATATTTATATGCAATCTTCAAAACCTGCATTTTTTTACGCTAACACATCTCTGCTGTCGGCATCTTAATGTATACACACACACACACACACACACACACATCGGGGCTCCATAGTCCTACCATTTGTGTTCTCAAAGGGAAGAGTTGGCGAGGGTGAGCTAGGATGACCACTAGATGACAGTATATAAAACACCTCTTAGGTGCTCAGGTGAACGAAGTTTGAATACTGCCCAGAGCTGCGATTCCCAGATTCTGATCTGTAAAATTTTTTAAAAAGGAAAAGAAGGCCCAGTGCCTGTAATACCAGCACTTTGGGAGGTTAAAGTGGAATAATTGCTTGAGTACAATTTGAGACCAGTCATAGTGAGACCCCATCTCTACAAAAAAGAAAAAATTAGCCAGGTGTGGTGGCACACACCTGTGGGCCCAGCTTCTTGGGAGGCTGAGGTGGGAGGATTGATTGAGCCTGGAGGTTGTGGCTGCAGTGAGCCGTGATCACACTGTGTGGGCAACAAAACGAGACTCTGGGCATTCCAGCTTGGGCAACAAAATGACACCCTGCCTTAAAAAAAAGAAAAAGAAAAAGAAAACAGGAGAGAGCCACTGGCTTGCCAAGTTTTTATTTTGCCAGGGGACATCATTAGATATAAATCAACTTCCACTCCTCCCTAAGAGAAACATTTTAGTCATGAAGAAATAGGAAGGACAGAATCTCAAAACAAGAAATTATCTTGTAAATCTCAAAGTAGCTTTATGAAAAACTTACCACATTGTTCTTTTGTGCCCATTTTGATGCAGACCAGTGAAAGAATCATCATGAACAAGCATTTGGGAAATAAACCTAGAGGAAGATTTATAATTCCAGGTTGTGTTTCCATGAGTGAAATTAAGATAATCGATCTTGCACTATGTTATCTTCAAAATGAATCTAAGAGCTAAGTAAAGTTTCAGTCCAGAGGCACAAAGAAGAAACAGGGGTTGGCATTTGATAAAACTCATGCTATGGTCTGAATGTCCCCCAAATTCATGTGTTGAAACAATCTGCACTGCATTGTCTTAAGAGATGGGGCCTTTGGGAAGTGGTTAAGTAGTGAGAGCTCCACCCTCATGAAGGGTTTAGTGCCTTATAAGAGGGTTGGAAGGAGCCAGCTTAGACTCCTCTGTTGCTCTTCCACCAGGTGACAACACCTAGATGGCCTCATCTATGAGGAAGGAATGAGCCTTCATCAGACACTGAACCTGCCAGCACCTTGATCTTGGACTTCCCAACCTCCAGAACTGGGAGAAATAAATTCCTTTTCTTTATAAATTACCCAGTCTCAGGTATTTTGTTATAGCAGCCGAAATGGACTAGGACACTCACTAAGATGAGGCAAGCACACAGCAATCGCTGCATATGTACTGGGTGTGTTGCTGAGCCACCGCTCCCTCCGCTTCATCTGGGCCATCTCAGCCTTCTGTTTGTCAGGAACAAAACTGATGATTGCTAAGCCTCCTTGGCCCTAGGGATGGGGCTGTTGAGCTGAACCTCCACTGAACCAGGCCTGTAGGAACTGCATTCAGGTCCCAGGCTGGTGGGGAGGGTCAGCTCAGGCTCTCCCTACTGCCATCTTGCTTGACCTCACCAAAGAATTCTGAACCAGAACATGGGTGTGCAACCTTCTGTGGCAGAGATGGGAGAAGTGAGATGCTATGCCCTGTTAAACAATGTGCTAAACACTAATATCACGAGTCAAATTCTAACTTTCAATTAGAAAGCCCAGATTTCAAATTCTGGGGCTTGGGCAAGTCACTTCACCTTTCTAATATTCAGCCTTCTTGTTTGAAAATAGGGCCATTCGTAACACCTACCTCTCATAGCCATTGTGAGATTAAATGAGGTAATCTACATAAAGTATATAATGTAGCACTTAACTGTGTGTTCAATGTGCATTAACTAATATTAATAACATTGGTGCAGGGTGCTCCTTTCTAGAGGCAAGCAGGCTGGATGATCCTAAAAGATGCTTTGAGATGCGTGCTAAACATCATGTTTTGGAAGAAATTTGCTGCCAGTAAATCCCTACCTCTGAGTCTCTGGTTTCGTTTTAACAGCTCGTACTCTACAGGTGGTCACAACGCGGAAGGGATTAGAGTGTTTGCAGCCTGGGGAGTTGCTTCTGTAGTTGAGGAGATCTGGAGAGTCGCCTTCTGGATCGAGTGGCCCTGCTTATTCATAAGGATGGAAATGACTTGGTATTTAAACAGTGGGGAGTCCAGTTAAGCTCTCCTCTCATTGACTATATTCAAGATCCCATAGTAGGTATCTCCCCAGCAAAACTACACAGCCTCTGGTGAGGCTGGAGAGCACAGAGAAAACTCCAGATTACCAAACACACTGACAGTGACACCACACACTGGAGCTGTGCGGTGACTCACCCTGCCTGGGTAGGAAAACTCTCCCGTCACTGCTGTGAGCAGGCAACGTTAAGGGGTCCTTGGAAGGCTGTGCTTGTACTGCCATCTAGTGGTTTAAAAAAGTAAGGCTCGCTTTGGGAAGGGTCCTGGATCCCGTAGTCCGAGCTGTGCAGTCAATCACTAAGCACTAGCATCTTCCTCATGAAAATTTAGTAAGATGAATATTTTATTGAACACTTGGCATGCTAATTTCCTAATTTAATTTCATCATTCCCCCCACAAAGCACTGAAAAGTTTGTGTGAGAGTCAAAATAGAGTGAAGAGCGCCAGCCTAGGAGTTCGAAGGCTCCTTTGAGTGACAACTCCCAATATAACTTGGAGGAAGTGGCTTAAACCTTCTGTTTTCTCTAGGAAAAAAATGGAAGTTAATTCCCCAAGTGTACCTCTCAGTAAATGGCTGGGAGGTTGAAATGTGGAGCCACTTGTTCTCCTCTTTCTAACATGCTGCTTCCCTGGCCCCATGTTCTCTGGCTTCTAAGCACACGTTCTTTGCATTTCTTTTTAATTTCTGAATTTCAGGGAAGTAGTCTTTATCTATGGAGACCCTTTGGTTTCGGAATGTGGGTTTTTCCCTTGAATCAACTGCCCCAAGAATATCAAACAATGCTTACATGGGCCTGTTCTCTGTGGGTGCTTTTCTCCTTGACATAGCAACAGTTACACCAGCTCTACCCCAAAATGTGCCAAGCTCTTGATACACAAAATTTGGGTGTTGTGTTGAAGTGATAGGTTCAAGATCCTAAGGGTCAATAGTCTGTAAACCTACTGTTAGGGAATTTTAAACTTCTCCAGTGTGGTGTGTGAGCGCAAAGGAGCATAGGACAGGAACTCCAAAGACCTTGGTCTACTCTCCAAGTAGACCTTTGATTCTGGGCTCCTCACTTAACATCAGCACCTTCATCTGTAAAATGGGACTATATAATAAGAACTTGTCAGGATTGCTAAGGCGATCCAGTGAGGTAATGTTTGAGACAGTTATGTGTAAAGCAGAGAGGCCTGTACTGGTGTTAGTTACTGTCTTTACGATTGTTTCCTCATTTGGCACCTCTTCTATAGCAATTACGGTACTGGATTTGGGGTAACCACCACTACCTCAGGTTTACTAGGTGTATGTGTTTTTCCCTTCCAGATTTACTGTATTTAAACAATTGATGGATCCACCTACTGTCCTTATTTGAAGATGATGTAGTCACAGCCTATGTGGTTTTGTGAGCCAGCAAAGAATAGTTTAATGGTTCAATTAGCTCCTTGAGGAGATACATGGTGGTTGAGATATGCCAAATAAGCAGCATGCAACCTCTGTGGGGAGAAAAGAAGTCAGCCGACTTCTTGTGAAGACACAGCTTCCTGCAGAGCCAGATGTAGCTCGCGTTTTCCTCTTGCTTGTTCCCAATAGCAGTGCTCAGGGGGGATAAACTTTACTTAACCTAATTAATTTTAATCACAGCTTTCAAATCTCATACTGTGAAAAGAATTACAAATTGGAATACATTAATAGAAGCCATAGTTTATGCTGCAAGCTAATCATGAAATGTGCATTTACATTTTCTGCATGAGTTTGCAATTACCATTAAAATAAAATTCCGTTATATCCTTTTAAATTACCAAAATGTGAAGAGCAGATTGAGCCAGGCCCATTTTTGTGCTACGTTACTAGAGGAGTGTCTAAATTCCCAAGAATTAGATGGCTTCCTCCATCTGAGTTGCAGTGAGGAATGATTTCCAGTTGTCTGCTTTGGGCAATTTCCGTTTTTAAATAAAAATCTTTTAAACTGATTGTACAAATGTCTCACCCGCTTTAACAAGTAGCCCTTTAAATTTAGTACAGAGAAGAAATTTCATGTGTATGTAAAAATTATGTGTGTGTATACATACGTATATCTACATATGAATGATATATGCATGTAATTTTTCATTTAAGTTCCATGTAAATTTTCATGGAGGTATACATGGAAGTAAATGCCAGCTGGTTCCTCAGAGGATCTGAGGCATTTAGAGGAAACACGGAGGGTATAAAAATAAAATTTTAATAAAGAATTAGCTCCCAAATTAGAATAGAATGGCGAGACGTCTGCAGAGTCAGCATGACTTCTATGTGTGGAGGACTTGGCAGTTTTGCCCCTCTTTCACACGCGTCATCTTGCTCGGTCCTCGCAGCAATGATCCTGAGGTGGGCAGCACAGGTGTGATTTGATTGTCTCCATTTTACAGATGAGGAGACTGAGAGCACATCAGTGAGGAGCAGAGTGGGTCTGTCAACTCCAGGCGGAGACTCTTTCGGCAGGGAGGCTCCCTCCATCTAGAGACACAATTTTTAAACTATCAGAACTCAGTAAGGAGGGACAAGTAGGGATAAGCAGTGACTGACCACCTGTTAACATCATCCTGATACCTAAATAAAAGTGATGTAAAACACCATGGGGTGAATGTGCCTTCATAATAAGTTATGCGGCTTTGGCTGGTTTGTTTGGCCACCTCGCTGGACTTACTCAGACTTTGGATTTTCAGAAATATTTTATATACAATTATGCCTGAGAATGTTCCTAGCATACTGCTGACTGGTTGTTAAGCATGTGCAGAAATAGCATCCCACAACAACAATGTGAGGAAGGGAAGGTAATATCTTTTCCTCACTCGTGGAATGAGGGCCTTCGGACCTACTTCAGAGGAAGGTCAGATAATTCTTTCATGGCCTGCTTCAGGGGAGAATGGCAGGAAAAGGTCAAAGAGACCTTCCTGCTTCTGTTTTCTTAAATGCTGAGGTGCTATGTATTGCAGTAGCATGTCTTGAGGCTCATGATCATCAACAACAACCACCACAACAACAATAATAGTAAATAGCAGCTACCAAGTGTTGATTGCTTACTATGTTCTAGACACCTTGTCATGTGATAGTCTTTCCCATTTAGTTCTCTGTTGATATGGTTTGACTCTGTGTCCCCACCCAAATCTCACCTTGAATTGTAATCCCCATAGGATCACCACATGTTTAGGGAGAAACCTGGTGGGGAATGATTGGATTATGGGGAGAGTTTCCCCATGGGCCTCGCTGGTGATAGTGAGTGAGTTCTCACGAGATCTGATGATTTCATAAGAGGCTCTTCCCCTTTCACTCATTTGCTGTCTCTCTTGCCTGCCACCATGTAAGATGTGACTTTGCTTCTCTCTCACCTTCCACTATGATTGTAAGTTTCCTGAGGCCTCCCCAGCCATGCGGAACTATGAGTCAATTAAACCTCTTTCCTTTATAAATTACCCAGTCTTGGGTATGTCTTTATAGCAGTGTGATAATGAACTAATACATCTATCTTCTTTTATCTCAGGTAAATATTCCATTTCTGCCAAGATGCCCACCAACCAGTGCATGCCAAGACTGTGAGGCACCATGAATCCCTGGCTGGCTCACATGAAGGCAAATCCCCTTCAGGACCAGGAAGGCCCAGGCCACTTTGTCCAAAGGTGGTCCAGATCCAGATACTCAGGTCTTCTTTAGATGTCACCTTCTCTTGACCTGCTTTCTCTTGGCCTAGCACCTCTTTCAGTCACCACTGATAACACTTGCTTTCAGATTCAGATATCTAAAGACCCTCCCCTAGGGCATAATGTCCTGTCTCATCCATCTTTATGAAGATAGTGCACAGTGGGGGTGGGGGGTACCTGAAAGACCTGGGCTTTCAGATTGTGCAGACCTGGGTGTGAGCTGGGCTCCACTGTGTGCCAGCTGAGATTGAATGATTTGCTGAACTGCTCTGCACTTCAAGTTTCTCATCTGTTAGCAGGGATTTAAAATCTGTTTTGCAAGGATGTTGTGTGGAGATGAAATGTGACATCTATGTGATGCATGCAAACAGTCCCTGGCACATAATCATTGCTTGATGCCGTGACTCAGAGGCTCTGCCTGGGCCCTTGCCCAAGCTCTTCCATCCTTTTTATGTCCCTTAGTATCTTTCTTAGCGCCTATCATAGGAGATATCTGGGCAAGCACCAGCCCCATTCCACAATTTCTACCTCCTTTCTCCCCACTTTCACCCTCCAATTCTGGGTCTGTGGACTTAAGTTACATACTAGTCAGCTCTCTGCCAGCTCTGAGGGCCTGGCTGGACTCCTGCTGGATGGGACCCTGTGCCTTGGGTGCAGGGAGGATTTGGACAGTCTTCCAGCAGCCTCTGCACCACTGGCCACGGAGTTGAGGGCAGTGGATCCCTATGGTTCATCTCAGTTGCTGTGCCATCAAGACTGGGGGGCAAGGCGGGGAGCGAGTGGATTAGATCTCAATATTCAAGTGTGGTCTGTAGACCGGCAGCACTGGCATCACCTTGGAGCTTGTTAGAAATGATAAATCTTGGCCCACTGAATCAGAATCTTCATCTTAACAAGATTTCCATTCATTCCTTCTGAGCCCTGGGTTGGCCCCCAGTGGGCAAGTGCCCCTCAAGTCACTACACAGGAGAACTGTGGACAAGGTAATTCTTCCCTCCAAGGTCAGCAAAGGTATCTGCAAATCCTTTAGTAGGGGTGTATGTGTTTAAAACACTCACAAAGTCTAATTTATTTATGCAGGAATCATTTTTAAATTTCTTTCCGGATTGTTAAGGTAAACCTTTGAATCCTCAGACCGATATATGATGTAGGATGTGGCTGGCCTTGCTTCATGTATAGAAGTCACACCCCACAATAACAATGTAGGGGAGGGAAGGTCATATCTTTTCCTCACCCATGGAACGAGGGCCTTATGACCTACTTCAGAGGAAGCTCAGAGAATTCTTTTACGGCCTGCTGAGGTTAGCGGGCCTGTGCCCATGCCATTCAGTAAAGTCTCCCGGAACCATACCCACTCTGACGCTTTCTCATTACGGAGACAGAATCACACACACACACACACACACACACACACACACACAGGCCATGACATGATATTTTCCACCCTAGAACCTGTGCTTATATGTTATCTCTTCTGCCTGGGATGTCCTTGCTGTCCTTTGGGTGAATTTTAGTCATCCTTTAAGTTTCATTTAAAGAGACAGCTCAGCCACAGTGCCCTATGTAAGATGGCTGTGTGATGGTGTTTCTGCTGTTACCACGTTGCATTCCAGTGTTCTGTTGATGGTGTGATCACCTCCTGGAAACACTGAACTCAGTGAGGGCAAGGTCTGTGTTGTATTTATTCATCTTTGTATCTCCAACACCCAGCACAATGACAGGCACGCTGGAGATGCCCCATAAATGCTTATTGCATACACAGAAAAAAGCTTAGCTTGCTATGATGGCTTTTCATTTCGTCCTTTGAAGTTTAATCAGAATAAAAGAAAATAACTGCAGACTCTAAACGTTTGGAAAGTTTCTGTAAAACCTTACAACCCAAATGGAAAAAAAAAAAAAGATCAAAGGGAAATTAGACAGCAATTTGTTTTAAAAAAAATGTAGTGGCATTTTAATTAGAGAATATTCTTCTCATTGAAATGAGAAACTCCCAGGGAAATACTTGATATGTTAGAGTCTCCCTCCTCACATTTTTTTCTCCAGCTATTATGGGACCTGCTGAGCAGGCTTTGTGAAGGAAAGCTCCTAGGATGCTGCACAATGAAGACACTCAGCACTTACACAGCGCTCTGCTCTTGCCACAATTAAGCCTTTCACTTCTCCCGGCCCTGCAGCGGGGGAAACCCGAGTTATTTACTGAATTTGCTGGCTAGAAGGCCCTGAGGATAAATGACTTGTTCAAGCCTAGGCAACTGGACTGTCACAGGCAGAATTCAGAGTTTTGGACCTGTTTCTTATGTCAAGCAGTTTGTTCTGACCTCAGAAGGGAATCCCTTTTTAATAAGCAATGCACATGGACCCCAAAGAGTCCCCAGAAGGTGGTCGTTTGGAGGGGATCACTGGATATCACAAATCGGTAACATTTTTGAAACTCAATATGGGGATGACTGTAGGATTGCCATCTTTTAATCTTGCTAATTAGGAATATGAAGAAAATATATGGCCGGAATTATGCCTTAAAGAAAATAAATGTCTTATACTAAAAAATAAGGAATTGTTTCAGAATAAAGCCCAGGTTTTTTTGTTGAATATATTTAGTTTTATTAAAAACACAGCACATTGTAGTTATTTTTATCATTTTACAGGAGACCAATGAAAACTGGCAGTTTAGTGTTTGGAACCACTGTTTTTAACTAAATATGCTAGATCCATATTTTCTGTAGAAACCCCAAAGCCAACCTTCTCTAGCAGAAAAGTGAGTTAAGATTCACCTGCTGGCATTCCACGCCCAGGGCAGTCACCCACTTCCTCTTTCCACAACTGTGGAAGTAGGCGTTACTTGACATTCTGAAAGTACGTCAGAAAGTAATCCTGACAGCACTTTCTGTAATTGGTGTGTTGTTGCTGTGCTTCATGCTCACTAGAGAGAGAAGATGGAAGACTAAGGAAGCCTCGATGCAATCTTTCCTACTGAGTTTTAGGTAGGAGTAGGTGATACAGTTTGTCTGTGTCCCCATCCAAATCTCATCTTGAATTGTAACTTCCACAATTCCCAAGTGTTGTGGGAGGGACCTGGTGGGAGGTGGTTGAATCATGGGGACAGGTCTTTCTTGCACTGTTCTCATGATGGTGAATAAGTCTCACAAGATCTGATCATTTTATAAAGAGGAGTTTGCCTGCACAAGCTCTCTCTCTTTGCCTGCTGCCATCCATGTAAGATGTGACTTGCTCCTCCTTGCCTTCTGCCATGACTGTGAGGCCTCCCCAGCCATGTGGAATTTAAGTCCAAAAAACCCCCTTTTCCTGTATAAATTGTCCAGTCTTGAGTATGTCTTTATCAGCAGTGTGAAAGCAAAGCAAAACTTTTGAGCTGAGGATTTTATCCTTTGGTGTACTATACTCCACAGGGGAAACAGAAAGAGGTTGAGGCTGCAGTGAGCTATGATAGGGTCACTGCCCTCCAGCCTGGGTGACAGAGTGAGACTCTGTCTCTTCAAAAAAAGGTAAAAAAAAAAAAATTTAAAAATCTCCCTAAACTCTATGTACAAGCTATCCTTCTACCCTCCAATCTGTCCTAGGTGTGGGCCAAACTGACTTTGGGAGAAATTTACAGTTTGAAAGATAATAACACTTCCCAAAAACAAAACCACCCGTGTAAAACTAATAAAAGGCCACCAGGTTAAGAGGATGGGCGAGGTCACAAGGTTTGCAACATCCCCAATTACTCATGTAATTAATGTCACTATTGTAGAACCTAAGACTGGCCTTTTGAGATCTTTTCAGGCTTTTGCATTACTGATGACTGGATGGCCCCACCTGGACCTGTGACTCAACCAGTTCTGTGGCCTCAACCCAGAAGGGGACTCAGCACATGAGGACCATTTTCCACACCCCTATGATTGCATCCCCCACCAATCAGCAGCACCCTTTCCCTAGGCGCCTGCCCACCAAACTACCTGAAAAACCCCCAACCTTCCAGCTTCTGGAGAGATTGATTCGAGTAATAACTCCAGCCCCTGCTTGGTGTGGCCAGTCTCACCTCAATTAAACTCTTTCTTTATTGCAATGCCATGGTGTCAGTGGATTGATTTTGTCTGTACAGCAGGCAGGAAGAACCTGTGGGGCGATTACATGAAGGAGGACAATTATGGATTTTTCTTTTATGTTTTCTAACTTTTGTTACTGTATTTATATTACTTTTAGAATTTTAAGTAATTTTGTAATGATGAAGAAATGAGAAAAATTGAGGAATTACACCTTACTGATTGAATTTTCCAAAGATGGTCACAAGGTTGCTCCTGCTACACGCTCCTCTTCCCATGGGACCTTAACACTCCTCCTTTGAGCTCCTCCCCCAAACCTAGACAGACCCTTGTAACTGCCTCAACTGAACATAGTAGAAGTGATGTTACTGGAAAGGGGTCCTGATCCAGACCCCAAGAAGAGAGGGTTCTTGGACTTCGCACAAGAAAGAATTTGGGGCGAGTTCATAGAGGGAAGTGAAAGCAAATTTATTAAGAAAGTAAAGGAGCAAAAGAATGGCTACTTGCAGGAAAAGGATGGGCAATTTCCAGAACTGAGGGTTCCTCCCATTTTTAGACGATATAAGGTAACTTCTTGACATTGCCCTGGCATTTGTAAATGGTCATGGTGCTGGTGGGAGTGCCTTTTAGCATGCAAATGCATTATAATTAATGTATAATGAGCAGTGAGGATGACCAGAGGTCATTTTCATCACCATCTTGGTTTTGGCAGGTTTTGGCTGGCTTCTTTGCTGCATGCTGTTTTATTAACAAGGTCTTTGTGACTTGTATCTTGTGCTGACCTCCTATCTCATCCTATGACTAAAAATGCCTAACCTCCTGAGAATGCAGCCCAGTGGGTCTCAGCCTTATTTTACCCAGCTCCTATTCAAGAGGAAGTCACTCTGGTTCCAAGGCCTCTGGCAGTGACACAATGTAACTTGTGAGGCTAGTGTTCAATACAGTTTATAGGAGCTCACTATTTTGGACTGAGCTCCTGTAGACTCAACAGACCAAACCAAAACAGCATCATTCGTGCCAAAGTTTCATATCACCACACCAATATTTGTCTGACCTCCCCAGGAATCAGGAAAGAGAGAGAAATAATAGCCAAATTCTGAAACAGATCACTTTGGGCCAGCAGGATAAGAAAATCCACTCTGCTTTACAAGGAAAGTAGCTTTGAAATGACCAATCTGCTTTTTGTTCCTTGTTTCCGCCTTTTGTGGCCTTTTTCTCTCTGTAAATACTCACTGCCCATGTTGCAGAGTGGAGTTCTTGGAACCTTTTCTTGTTCTGAGGGTTACTCAATTCTCAAGTCATTCTTTGCTCTAATATACTCTGTTAAATTTATTTTGGGTAAAGTTTTTCTTCTATCATTAGATTGTAAAAATTCTATATACTTCTGCTTGGCACCTTGGGATGTGGCCCTTTGATGTGGCTGCCATATTATGAGGAAGTGCAAAGCAGCTGCCCACATGGAGGGTCCACAGGTAGGTGTTCCGATTGACCGCCCAGGTGAGGACCCAGAATCAAGTGCTGGACACATAAGTGAAGAAACCTCCAGATGATTCCAGCTCCCAGCTGTTGAGTCTTTGAGTCTTTCCAGAGGGGGCCTCAGATGCCATGGAGCAGACACAGCTGTCCCTTCTGTACCAAAGTCAAATTGCTGCTACATGGAATCCCTCATTCTAAGCATCATTAACTGGCTGTTTTGTACCATTAAGGATTGTGGTTTGTTTCACAGAAGTATATGTATATTATAACTCTCTTTTAGTAAGAGCAAGCAAGCAAAGCAAAAATAAAACCCAACACTCCTGAACATCTGCATATATATTTTTTAATGTAAAAAACGTTATGTTAAAATATACATAAGGTTTAACTTTTTAACCCCTTTTAAGTACACAGATTTATAGCATTAAGTATGTTCACACTGTTGCACAACCATTACCACAGTCTGTCTCTGGAATTTTTTCCAACTTCCCAAACTGCAACTCTATACTCATGAAACAATAACTGTCTAATCCCCTTCCCAGAACTCTTGGTGAGCACCATTTAACTTTCTGTTTCTATAAATTTGACTACTCTAGAAACCTCTTGTAAGTGGAGTCATATGGTGTTTGTCCTCTTGTGACTGGCTTATTTCACTTAGCCTAATATAGGTTCATCCCTGTTGAAGCATGTGTCAGAACTTCCTTTATTTTTAAAGCTGAATAATATTCCACTGTATGTATATACAAACTCCTGGGCTCAAGTGATCCTTCCCCTCAACCTCCCAACATGCAGGGATTATAGGCGTGAGCCCATGCACCCGGCCCCATTTTCTTTATATCTATTCATCCATCAATGGACACTTGGTTTGCTTCCACCTTTCGGCTACTGTGAATAATGCTGCTATAAATATGGGTATATAAATGGGGTTTGAAGTCTCTGTTTTTAGTTCTTTTGGTTATATATCCAGAAGTACAGTTGCTGGATTACATGGTAATTCCGTTTTTAATTTTTTGAAGAGCTGTCATACTGTTTCCTATTGTAGCTGCCCCATTTTATATTCCCACCAGCAGTGCACAAGGCTTCCAATTTCTTCTCATCACCAATACTTGTTATAATTTTTTTTTTTTTTATAAAAGCCACCCTAAAGTATGTGAAGTGATATCTTGGTGTGAGAGCTCATTTTGATTCACATTTTCCTAATGACTAGTGATGTTGATCATGTTCTCATGTGTTTATTGGCCATTTGTATATCTTCTTTGGATAAATGCTTATTCAAGCCCTTTGCCCATTTTTAAATTAAGTTGTTTGGTTTTTGTTTGGAAATATTCTTTTAAATGTATATATAGACAAGGCAGAGGTATAGAAACAACAGGCTGTTACCTCAGAGGTTGTGTGTTGAGGTGGAAGAGGAGCAAACATGATTCCTTTCTGCCTCTTGTGAAATTGTACTGGAGGGCTCCACGTATTACCAGCATGTGTCACTAACTGAATAAAGAAAAACAATTTAAAGAAATTATCAGTAAAAAGTCACCTTGCTGCTCCCTCTCCCTCTCCCTCTCCCCTCTTTCCACAGTCTCCCTCTGATGCCGAGCCGAAGCTGGACGGTACTGCTGCCATCTCAGCTCACTGCAACCTCCCTGCCCGATTCTCCTGCCTCAGCCTGCCGAGTGCCTGCGATTGCAGGCGCGCACCGCCACGCCTGACTGGTTTTCGTATTTTTTTGGTGGAGACAGGGTTTCGATGTGTCGGCCGGGCTGGTCTCCAGCTCCTAACCGCGAGTGATCTGCCAGCCTCGGCCTCCCGAGGTGCCGGGATTGCAGACGGAGTCTCGTTAACTCAGTGCTCAATGGCGCCCAGGCTGGAGTGCAGTGGCGTGATCTCGGCTTGCTACAACCACCTCCCAGCCGCCTGCCTTGGCCTCCCTAAGTGCCGAGATTGCAGCCTCTGCCTGGCAGCCACCCTGTCTGGGAAGTGAGGAGCGTCTCCGCCTGACCGCCCATCATCTGGGATGTGAGGAGCCCCTCTGCCTGGCTGCCCAGTCTGGAAAGTGAGGAGCGTCTCTGCCCGGCCGCCATCCCATCTAGGAAGTGAGGAGCGCCTCTTCCCGGCCGCCATCACATCTGGGAAGTGAGGAGCGTCTCTGCCTGGCCGCCCATCGTCTGAGATGTGGGGAGCACCTCTGCCCTGCCGCCCCGTCCGGGATGTGAGGAGCGTCTCTGCCCGGCCACCCCATCTGAGAAGTGAGGAGACCCTCTGCCTGGCAACCGCCCTGTCTGAGAAGTGAGGAGCCCCTCCGCCCGGCAGCCACCCCATCTGAGAAGTGAGGAGCGTCCTCCCTCCTCGTCCGGGAGGGAGGTGGGGGGGTCAGCCCCCCGCCCAGCCAGCCGCCCCGTCCGGGAGGTGAGGGGCGCCTCTGCCCGGCCGCCCCTACCGGGAAGTGAGGAGCCCCTCTGCCCGGCCAGCCGCCCCGTCCGGGAGGGAGGTGGGGGGGTCAGCCCCCCACCTGGCCAGCCGCCCCGTCCGGGAGGTGAGGGGTGCCTCTGCCCGGCCGCCCCTACTGGGAAGTGAGGAGCCCCTCTGCTCGGCCAGCCGCCCCGTCCGGGAGGGAGGTGGGGGGGTCAGCCCCCCGCCCGGCCAGCCGCCCTGTCCGGGAGGTGAGGGGTGCCTCTGCCCGGCCGCCCCTACCGGGAAGTGAGGAGCCCCTCTGCCCGGCCAGCCGCCCCGTCCGGGAGGGAGGTGGGGGGGGGTCAGCCCCTCGCTGGGCCAGCCACCCCGCACCGTCGGGGAAGTGAGGGGCGCCTCTGCCCGGCCGCCCCTACTGGGAAGTGAGGAGCTCCTCTGCCCGGCCACCACCCCATCTGGGAGGTGTACTCAACAGCTCATTGAGAACGGGCCATGAAGACAATGGTGGTTTTGTGGAATAGAAAGGGGGGAAAGGTGGGGAAAAGATTGAGAAATCGGATGGTTGCCGTGTCTGTGTAGAAAGAGGTAGACATGGGAGACTTTTCATTTTGTTCTGTACTAAGAAAAATTCTTCTGCCTTGGGATCCTGTTGATCTGTGACCTTACCCCCAACCCTGTGCTCTCTGAAACATGTGCTGTATCCACTCAGGGTTGAATGGATTAAGGGCGGTGCAAGATGTGCTTTGTTAAACAGATGCTTGAAGGCAGCATGTTCGTTAAGAGTCATCACCACTCCCTAATCTCAAGTACCCAGGGACACAAACACTGCGGAAGGCCGCAGGGTCCTCTGCCTAGGAAAACCAGGGAACTTTGTTCACTTGTTTATCTGCTGACCTTCCCTCCACTATTGTCCTGTGACCCTGCCAAATCCCCCTCTGCGAGAAACACCCAAGAATGATCAATTTAAAAAAAAAAAAAAAAAAAGTCACCTTGCTTAAGTATCTCAAAATATCTAACTTGAAGTTTTTTTTAATGGTACAGCCAAGGAAATGAAATAATCTTGAGTTGAATCTTCACACAGATTTCATTGGTAAAATTTTAATAATGAGAAGAAAACTTCCCTTCATTGTTCTAGTCACAGATCCTTGGCCTGCCTTTTCCACCTCCTCCCTCCTCCCTTCTGGAAAGAGCTCAGACTAAGAGAAGAGCCTGTCTCTCTTTAAAGAGACTATTTGTTTCCATGGTAACTTGCCTTCTTCATCTTCAGAGCTGTAAACTAGGAAATTCCATTAGAGGCTTATCCGGGCAGTTGCTTTTGAAATGGTGTCTGATATTAGCTGTCTGCTTCATTCACCTTTGCTGCTTAGTAATCTTTTGAATTTGGTGATTTTGTTTCTATCAAATGAAGAGAGTAAAATAAAACAATACGAAGCTGATTATAATCGGTCTTGTTGGGCCAGCTGTGCATTCTTGTTAGGTCCTGTGGTGGGGCTGTCATGGTGTGGCCTCCTAGGTGACTGTGACCTGTGCAGCCTAGGCGCCATGGAGCCCTGCACACAGAGCTGGCCTGATTCAAGATGCACCATTTCATCTGGAGAAGAAATAGGAACCAACTCTGTTGTCAAAAGTGACTTTGATTGTTAGTAGATTTCAAGTTTTATCTGTAGGATTCTGATTTGGGCACATGGAGATGCTAATACTGCTGGCTGTGAAAATATAGCTGCAAATAAAGCAAATAACCAGATTACCTGAGGCTGATGATTTTAATTTTTCTAGTAGTATCTATGATTATAAAGCTGCATTTATTGACCATTGACATAGAAGGTTTGGGGGATTTTTATTGACCAGCATGGTTTACATGCATGAAATCTATATCATTTTTTGTTTCTCCAGATCCATAAAGGACATTTAAACAACAGTTAATAAACATAGAAAATATCTTGAAATCACCTTTTCTATTCAGGAAGTTCAGCTACTTTATTCCTCTTGATAACAACTTCATCTGATTATATTGACAAAAATAACATTACATTTGGTTTTCCTTTTATTTATTTATTTATTTAGACATGGGGTCTCACTCTGTTGTCCAGGCTGGAGTGCAGTGGCATGATCATGGCTTACTGCAGCCTTGAATTCCTCGGCTCAATCGATCCTCCTTCCTTGGCTTCCCAAAATGTTGGGATTACAGGTATGAGCTACTGCACCTGGCCTGGTTTTCCTTTTTTTAAAAAAGCTAATTGCTGGCCAGGTGTGGTGGCTCATGCCTGTAATCCCAGCACTTTGGGAGGCTGAGGTGGGTGGATCACAAGGTCAGGAGTTCGAGACCAGCCTGGCCAACATGGTGAAACCCTGTCTCTACTAAAGATAAAAAAAATTAGCTGGGCATGGTGTTGCGTGCCTGTAATCCCAGCTACCTGGGAAGCTGAGGCAGGACAATCGCTTGAACCCAGGAGGCGGAGGTTGCAGTGAGCCAAAATCACACCACTGCACTCCAGCCTGGGTGAGAGGGTGAGACTCCATCTCAAAAAAACAAAACAAAACAAAAACAAACAAACAAAAAAACACACACACAAAAAGCTAACTGCTGATCAATAGTATACTTCCAACTTTTGAACACATTTCCTAGGTAAAATATTTATATTTAAAAGAATGTTTAGATTGAATCATGAAAAGGTTCTGGAGATGGATGGTGGTGGTGGTTGTACCACAATATGAATGTACATAATGTTACTGAACCGTACAGTTGAAAGTGGTTGAATGGTAAATTTTCTGTTATGTATATTTTATCACAATAAACATAATATTCAGAATTTTACAACTGGCAAATATGAAAGTATCTGCAATTGCTATGGAAAAGCATGTTAACTGATACACAATTGGATGAGAATCTTAGGCTCTTAGCATCTTATGTAGCTTTCCTTCCTCCTTAAACTTAGACTTCCAAGAAAATTCCAAATTTTGGTTTCCTTCATCCTTTTCAGTTTTGAAGCAATTTGAATGCATACTTCCTTTTTCCCATGAGAGAGCATAAAAATACTGTATTTCGTAGCCCTTATCTCTGGAGACATTTTTGTATTCCTTTGTTCCAATCATTGCCTTGGAGAAGTTCACTGTCTCATAAGAGGAATCACAAAACAAGAATCATCTCAGAATTGTAGGGATCTCTGTGCAAATTTGTCTAACATCTTACCAAGGCAGATGTCTTAGTCTGTTTTGTGCTGTCATGGTAGAATACCTGAGACTGGGCAATTTATAAAGAACAGAGATTTGTGTCTTACAGTTCTGGAGGCTGAGAAGTCTGAGGTTGAGGGGCCCACATTCTGTCCAGTGATGAGTAGCTTGTCTACTCCTAGGCTGCCCATTCCACTCTGATCAGGCTCATTTACTAAACATTCACTGAACAGTTTGTCTTGACATTGTGTGAGGTTACTGGAGATACCAAAGGGAGCAAGATGGACGTGGTCCGACTCTCATAAAGCTTACATTAGAATGCTCTTCTATTTTTTTTAATTGAAACTTTGTCTATTTACCTTAGGCTCATTCATTCTAGTTATGACCTCAGAGTCATAAAGAATGCACAGCACTGTGCACTGTGCCAAAAGCCCTATTGCCTTCATTTCTTTTACTCCTCACCAGAATCCTATGAGGCAGGGAACATCACTGTCTCAATTTCACCACTGAAGAAACTAAGACTTAAAAGGGTAGGTATCTTGCCCAATATCATATAGCTAGTATCTGTTTCTCCATTCACATTAATTAATCATTCATTCATTCAACAAACATTGGTTGAGAATCTACTATATGCTTTGGCAATGTTGAGAAAACTTGATAGCTGCCCTTAAAAACTCACAGCTCAATGGGGGAAGAAGTCAAGCAAACAGGTCTACTGCAGTGTGCTGTGCTGTGTGAGGGAGCTGTGCTCTGCGGCGATAACAGCTAGCAGGTTGGTCTCTCACCTGGTCGAAGAGTCCAGTCAGGCTCCTGATTAGCACAGTGGCCCCTATCGGTCTCTGTTGCACCTCGTCCCTCCAATCCACCCACCACCCTGCATCTGAAGTGATCTGTCTAGACTCACAGTCAAGATCTGTCTAGACTGATCTGTCGCATTCACTCATTTTTCATTCAGCTAACAAATATTTTTGAGTATCTACTTTGTTAGCCCTTGGAGACACAATGGTGAATAAACCAGACTTGGCTGGGACCTTCACAGAGCTTGCAAGGCAGGTAAGAAACAGAAACAGGGAGATGCATAGAATCATTAAAAAAAGAAAAAAAAAAGTTGGAAGGCATATAGCCACTGTGGAAGACAGTTTGGAGGTTTCTCAAAATGTTAAGCATAGTGTTACTAAATGACCAGCAATTCCACTCTTAGGTATATACTCGGAAGAATTGGAAACAGGTACTCAAACACATATATCTACAACACATGAAGGTTCATAGCAGCACTAGTCACAATAGCCAAAAGGAAGAAAGAATCCAGATGTCCATCAAGGATGAATGCATAAGCAAAATGTGGTCTATTCTTACAATGAATGTTACTGAGTCATAGGAAGGAAGGAAGTACTGATACAGGCTAAACAGAGATGAACTTCAAAAATATTATGCTAAGTGAAATAAGCTAGACACAGAAGGTTACATAAGATAGGATTCCTTTTAAATAAAATGTCTAGAACAGGTAAAGCCATAGAGACAGAAAGTAGATTGGTGGTTTCCAGGGGTTGGGGGCAGGAGGAAATAAGGAATGACTGCTTAATGGGTATATGGTTTTATTTTGGTGTGATGAAAACATTCTCGAACTAAATAGAAATGGTAGTTGTATAACAATCTGAGTGTACTAAATGCCACCCTGAATTATATACTTTAACATGGTTAATTTTCTGTTATGTGAATTTCATCTCAATTAAAAAAAAATGTATAACAAGGGGCTTAAATTAGATTGGGGATCAAGGATGGTTTTGAGCTGAGACCTAAAGACTGAGCAAGAGCTAGCTAGAAGGATGTAGAGAAGAACATGTCCCTGGCAAGAGGAAGAGGGTATGGGGGTGGAACTGAAGGGGAGGCAGGGGCCAGATGTGGTACAGCTTTGTAGGCCATGCAACATGTCCCCAGTCTTACCCCAAATGCCTTGGGAAATACCATGACAGAACAGTCTATCTGTTCTCAAGTTCATTCTTCCTGCTCTGTGGAAATGGCCCGCAGGGGCACAATCACAGCAGCTACAGGGAAGGACAGTGGTGACCAAGGCTCCCTGGGGCTGTCAATTTAGTCCATATCCCTACAAGGGACACACAAGGCTCCACGACCTAGTCCCTCCCCAGGTCCCCTGGCTCGTCTCTCCCTCTGCCTACCTCACACTCTCTGCTGTAGCCATAGAAAGTTCAAGAGGTGAGCTCTTTTTCTTCAGGCCTTGGAATAATCTGCTCCTCCTTGGGAATGTTTCCCCATATTTGCCTGGCCAAGTTCTCTCCAATCTTCAGCATTCTGCTAAGGCATCACTTTCTTCCAGATGTTGTCCTGGCTCCAGGCTGTAATACTGCCTGACTTTGAAGCACCTTCCAGCACTTTGAGCCTAACTCTATCACAGTGCCTATCACAGCGGGTGGTCACAGCTTGCTTTATCCCCCTGAATTTTTTCCATTCAGTAACGAATTCCTTAGGGCAGAAACTCATTTGTTTTGGTGTCACTAGTACATGCGCCTGAGTAAATTAATGAATTCTTTCAAGAGAAATGAATTAGAATGCAAGTGGTGCTCCTCGATTTTCCCTTGAGTTCTTGTTTAACCCCCTCTCTTTTTTTTCCTGAGGATGTTCGTTTCCATCTCCCAGAGATACTGCCCCTTATTGAAGTGCTTGCCTCTTCCCACTTTTCAGAACATCTCCATCCTTATAAAATTTGAATTATGTTTTAGTTCTCCAAACTTTTCAGTGGTGAACAAGCCTCTCACCATTACTTTCCTTTGTAAAGAGAACACATTGGAAAACGTTGAAATGCTTTTTAGTAGAAAATTTTCCCTCATTTTTCGTGATCACATTTCCAGTTCTTTAATCTGAAAACTGCCAGTTTTTAACTGATTTCTTAATCAAGATATTATAATTCTAATGAACATCTCATGCTCAGATTATAAGTGCTGGCCAATGTTTTTACTCTTTTGGGGAAAAAAAATTCATAAAAAAAATTCATTTCAATGTTTTTCAGGACCTTTACATTTTCTCAAAACATTCACCTATTATCTCCCCTGGAGTGGTATTCAGACCTCAGCATAATGTTGAGTCCAGAGCTAAACTGCCCACATTGATCCCACCTCTGCCACTCACTAGCTAAGTAACATTAGGCAAACTGTTTCACCTCCCCATGGCTTTGTGTGGTAGGGAGCAAACATAGTATTTTGCTCACCCATCAGGTGCACAGCTGAGACGCCTATAACAAAAGATAGATTAACAAGAGAAAAGGCCAGGAACGGTGGCTCAAGCCTGTAATTCCAGCACTTTGGGAGGCTGAGGCGGTCGGATTGCTTGAGCTCAGGAGTTGCAGACCAGCCTGGGCAATGTGGTGAAACCCCAGCCCTACAAAAAATACAAAAAATTAGCCAAGTGTGGTGGCACATGCCTGTGGTCCCAGCTGCTAGAGAGGCTGAGGTGGGAGGATCGCTTGAGCCCAGGAGGTCAAGGCTGCAGCAAGCTGAGATCGCGCCACTGCACTCCAGCCCGGGCAACAGAGCGAGACCCAGTCTAAAAACAAATGAACAAAAACAATAGAAAAGCATACAAACTTGTTTAATATAAGTTTTATGTGGCAAGGGAGCTTTCAGAAATGAAGACTTCAAGAAACAGGGAAATACGGGTGTAGTAGTCTTCCCTAATCCATGGTTTCAGTCACCCGAGGTCAACCATGGCCTGAAGGTATTAAGTGGAAAATTCCAGAAATAAGCAATTCATGTTTTCAACTGTGCAGTCTTCTGAGTGTTTCACCTAGGATGTGAAACATCCTTTTGTCCAATGTATTCACCTCATCACAAGGAGAAGGTGAGTATATTAAAATGTTTTGAGAGACTACATTCCCATAACTTTTATTAGTTGTATTTTTCTTATTCTTCTATATTATTATCAGTTATTGCTGTTAATCTCTTACTGTGCCTAATTTATACATTTAACTTGTCATAGGTATGTATGTACAGAAAAAACCCCAGTGTATATACAGTTCAGTATTATCCATGGTTTCAAGCATCCACTGGGGATGTTGGAATGTATCTCCATGAGTAAGAGGGGGCTCTGTATTTTTATGGATAGTTGTAAGGAAGTATGACTGGAGGACAAAAGGCTATGGTCTAATGGTAATAGACTGCGGGAGCGGGGGGTGGAATTTAGCAAGGCCTGTTTCTTCAGTCTTCTCTTGTCTTCTTTCCTTTCTTCCGGGTATAGGGAGGGCCCTTCTGAAATGAGAGTTTTACGACCGATTTTCAGGGGAAGGTTAGTGAGGTTTAATGGCCCATTTCAGGGGAAAGAGGGTGAGGGAAGATCAGAGCGTGACCTTCTGCTTTTGCGGTTTTCTCAATTTCCTTCAAGTCTAAAATATATAGTATGACAAGATGACGTATTCTGGGGTAGCGTGTTCTGAACTCCGTCAGTGTCCTCATTTGTAAACTGGGGAGAATAATGTTACCTAACTCAGAAAGATCTTGTGATCACAAAGTTCATACTTGTAATACACTCAGAACAGTGGCTGGTAATTGCATCAGCAACAAATCCCATCTGAGGAAGGGGAAACAACAGGAGCTTGCAGCTGCGGCTGCTGGGACCTCCTGTCTGCACAACCCCACCTACTCCTTTATCTGCTGAGTGAAGACAGGTCAGTCGACGTCGGGCCCAGGAAGACTGCTGCTGTCAGGGGAGCACACTCCAGTCACCCACAGGAGCAAAACACATCCTTCTGGAATCACAATAGCCTTGGGAACCTTGGTTCAGTTATCATAGCCATGATGTTGGTCGAACAGATAAAAATATTCTCTTGAATCCCTAGCCTGTTTGAAAAAAATCACCACCTATCAAAAGAAAGGAGAAAAGAACATTCCCTGACATTATAGCTTAAACTTAATTTTCATATCAATTAAGCCTTTAATTGATATAAAAGAATCTAGGACAGTATTAGGAATAATTAGGAATGGAAAGTATTTTTTGGGGGGATGATTTTTTTTTCTTTAAGCAAAACCTACATGATAGAGACATTTTTTATTCTATCCACTTTTGGATTAACCTTCAGTTTATTGAGCAATTATACTCTGCTCACCTGAAAAAGTAGAAGTAGTTATAACTTAAATATAATGGGTAATAGAATGAGGGATTTAATCAGACTAGAAGCCATGTAAGGGATAAAGTCATTTGGCCTAGATGCCATCTGCTGGGTACTATGATGTTACTCAGGGGGCAAGACATGGAGCCAGGCACCTCTCTGGGGTTAAACAAGGGTTGGGGAAGGAAAGGTCAGCAAACTCAGCTGAAGGTCAGGAAAGAAGTTTATCCAGGCAGGAGGACTCTGGTGTCCAGAGAGCAAGGTGCTCAGTAGAAGGTAATGGTGTGATCATTCAGGCAAGCAGCTGACCTTGGAAAGGTCCAGCAGAGGGTGACAGGGTCTCATGAGCTGCTGGATGGGACATCTGGGAACAGACCATATTTGTCCAGACAAGCATGGAATTGCCCAGCCCAAGAAGGATGGGTGAGGTGCTAAGAGGGTCCTTACCAATAGAATGGGGTGTATAAAATTCCAGATTCCATGATGGGCATTGATGGGTTTAGGGCCAGCAAGGGCAAGATCAAGGCAGGACTCCAACCTTAAAGGGAAGTAGTCATCCTATGAGGGTACAAGCTCAGAGTCAGATCAGCAGTACGGAGAAGCCGATGGTAAGTCCCTGCATGGCCCACATCCCCCATCTGTGGATAGGACTGAGCCAAGCACATGAACAATCACGGCAGGACATGGTGGTATAGGAAGGGCTCTCCTTGACTCCTGGCATCAGTTAGGCATACTTTCAGCTACTAGTGGCTGAAAACCTGAGTTGCTGTAGCTTACTGCAAAGGGACATTTATTGCTTCCTTAAGAAGTTAGATGTGTGATCTCAAGATTGCTGGTGCAGCTCATCGAGGTCATTCCCATTCTCCACTCCTTCAGCCGCATTTGGGCTCTTTGTCACCTTCATACATGATAGTTGCAGACATTAGGTCCTCACAGCACATCCTAAAAAGGAAGGACAGGTGGGAGCAAGAGCTTGCTTCCTCCCAAGCCTCTGCCTGATTGTTTGGAAAAAGAAGGCTCCATCAGAAGCCTCCCAGCAGCCTGCCCCACAAGTACTCATTGGCCAAATGTGGGTCACTCAGCTACTCTGATTTGCAACAGGAGCCGGAAGTGCAAATCTTGTGTTTCTAGCCTCTACAGAGTGAGGTAGGCAAGGGGTAAGGGTGAGAGAGATGGTGGTAGCCAATAATCTTTCTTCTCCTTTTCCCTTTAATTTGAGCAGCACTCTAGATTCTCCTTCCTGTTTCCTTGTCAGAAGTACACAGAATTGCTTTGGATACTTTAGGGAAATAATGGTGTTGATTTTCTTATAGGTTTACAGCTCATTCCTCCCTCTGAGATTGACCAACCATGATTCTTCAGGGCCAGATGTTGGAGCATATGAGACCTGCCACCACACCTTGTGGCCCATGGCAGCACAAGACAGCATTCCTCTACACTCTCTGTTGTGGAAAATGGCCAAGTCCTCATAGTCCAAAGAGAGTCGATTTCAGGCCACTGAGTTCTTCACTTGTACCTTCTCCCTCCCGTCATCCCAATCCATGTCCTTGTACAGAAAAAGCCCAAGGATTTTTTTTTTTAAGGCAAGTATATAACAATGAGGCAAGAATTTCCTTAACTGGTAATCGGATGGACATTTAAATGCTGAAAAGACCAGTCCCTGAAGCCTAAAATGGTACCAAAAACAGCTGAGCAAGAAGGCAGGGATTGCAGAACTTGGGTGCATCTTGGGGGAAAGAAATAAAGGGGCCACAGGGCAGCTGGTGTAGAATAAAGATACTTTCAGACATATAATGAATTTAAAAATTTACCTCACTTGTGCCCTTTCTGATGAAGCCACTGGGCAAAATCAGTGAATGAAGGAGTAAGCCATGAAAAAGAAAGACATGAACTCCAGGAAATAGGGATCCATCCCAGGAAAACAGCAAAAGGAAGTCACAAGATGATAGCTCAGCACCGGCCTAGAGAGAGTTTGTATTGGAGGTGGAGGAATTGCATGGGGCAGCTGCAGAAAGATGTCTTTGCAGGAGAAATGGATCTGAGAGGTCTGGTGTTTGAGCAGTCTGGTGTTGAAAAATTTTTGATAGGTGTGGGTGATACATGCGTTGAAGCACTTATTTAAAAAGGTGATAAATCTATAGGCAAATGAAAAAGGTACTAGGAGAAAACAAATAATTTTAAGAGAAAGGCAATATAATTATTTTGTTATTCCATTCAGGCTTTTACAAAAAAATACCATAGATCGGGTGGCTTATAAATAACAGAAATTTATTTCACACAGTTCTGGCAGACTTGGCTTCTGGTGAGGACATGCTTCCTGGTTCATAGTTGCCATCTTCTCACTGTGTCCTCACATGGTAGAAGGGTGAGGGAGTTCTCCAGGGTCTCTTTTTTATAAGGGAACCAATCCCATTCACCAGGGCTCCACATTCATGAACTAATCAACCTCCCAAAGGTCCTGCCTTCAAATGGCATCACCTTGGGGATTGAGATTTCAATATATAAATATTGGGGGGACAGAAACATTCAGACCATTGCAATCACAGTAATACATTACTTGAATCAGCAGTAAACATAATTTATATAGTCATAAGCTCGATATTATAAAATAATAATGCAATATTTACTGTGATCGACTCTAACATTGTGATCCAGTTCTATAGGGATAAAAGGGTAGAGGAGATGGCAGAGGTGTGCGTTAACCAGCTAAATCCTCCATTACTATCGTGTTAGTCAAAAATTTGGTGTGCAAAAGTGATACATCAGGAAATAGCAGTATAAGCATGTTATTTACAAATATGGGGTAAATAGAAGAAATGGTTTGAGAAATGGTTTAGTCAAAATATTGGTGTGCAAAATTGATAAATGAGGCAACAGCAGTATAAGCATGTTATTTACACATATGGGTAAATAGAAGAAATGGTTTCAGAGCAGGAGGTTTGACAGCAGCTGCTCATTTTGTAAAAAAAATTGATTAAAAAACTATGTGCATGAATTATCTTAAAAATTAAAATTCACCATTAAAAGACATTTAAAAAGTAAGGCAAATTGTTAGTTTACTAAGTTGTATTCTGCTTCTTGGTTTGAGGCTTCTCCAAACCTGTGGCCAGGCCACCATGCATGTGCCATAAAATCATGACCCTTAATGAGCTGACCCAGCAGGCAGAGGTGGAAGAACTTGTCAGCATTTCTGGGCTTGTTTTGCCCTTGTGTTAAACAGAGCCAAGTTCTGAGGAGTTTTAATTAAGCTCACATTGGGAATGAAGGTGGAGCGGGGGGACTGGGAGAAAAGATGGAAACCCCATTCCTTGTTACAGCATGCCTTGTCATGCATTATTGCTTACGTGGCAATGATCCGCCCTACTCGGCTATCACAGGGGAAATTAGCATATGTAAATACGAAACTCGGGATTACAAAAGGTCCTTGAATGTTCAAAGTGATTAGTGTTCAACTTAATCTTCAGGGATATTTATGCCACGTTAATAACTGAAGGGATATTCTGTAAATGACTCATTTAGTCGTAGCGTACATTTATGGTTTTACATAAATAATCCTACAATTTATGGTGGTTACAGTATTAAGTTCAATTTTTACTTATGTTTAGAAGCAGCTGTTTTTCTCGGTGTCCCTCAGGTTTATACGACAAGACTTACAATGGGTCATATGTTGTATCTGGGAATGCTACCCTGCCATTTTATCCGAGAGACTTGCCAGTGAGCTGGTATTGCCTACACATCCCTTTACAGAGTAGCAGTAACTTGGCACAAGGACTCTTCCTGCTGTCCTAGAGATCTTCCACTGGGAGCCTGACCCTTACCTTTGTTCCCAGGATATTTACTGATTCTTAAATCAAGGTAATGTTTTCAAGATGACTGTGAAGAATTTATGTTAATACTGTTGTAACTGTGAGAAGATTTAGAATCTTTTCTAAAAGGAGGAATAAACAAATTCACATTAATTCTATTTTTCTCCCAACTTTTTTTTTTTTTTTTTTTTGAGAAGGAGTCTTGCTCTGTCGCCCAGGCTGGAGTGGAGTGGCATGCGTGATCTCTGCTCACTGCAAGCTCCGCCTCCCAGGTTCATGCCATTCTCTCGCCTCAGCCTCCCACGTAGCTGGGACTACAGGTGCCCGCCACCATGCCTGGCTAATTTTTTGTATTTTTTTAGTAGAGACAGGGTTTCACTGTGTTAGCCAGTATGGTCTCGATTTCCTGACCTCGTGATCTGCCCACCTCGGCCTCCCAAAGTGCTGGGATTACAGGCGTGAGCCACCACGCCCGGCCTCTCCCACCGTTTGATACATTTTTATCATAAACACCTGAAGTATGTGTAACAGAGGAAATGAATTATCCCTAGTGGAGAATGGAGATGATAATATTAACAATACTGAAAGATTACAGGCATTTGGAATTGGATCTGGGCTATTCCTCTGCGTATACATATATAAATCACATTTACATATATGTGTGTGTATATGTGTATATATACACATAAAAGGATCACTAAAAATGTTATTCATAAAAGCAATTAAAGGGAGCATATCCACATGTTCTCAAAACCAGCTTAAAAGAGGGACAGTCTTGTGAGATGAAAGGTCACATTTTAGTGGCTAATAAAATGCCCCACTCCTAACTGCCAGCAGTATAAGAGAATTTGGAACAAAGGTGGTAAAGGAGATCTTTTAAGTAATAAATATTTAATTAGTGGTCCCATTTGGCTTTTTGAAAGTATAAAATAATGACCGGGCATGGTGGCTCAAGCCTGTAATCCCAGCTCTTTGGGTGGCCAAGGTGGAGGATTACTTGAGCCCAGAAGTTTGAGATCAGCCTGGGCAACATAGGGAAACTCGGTTTTTACAAAAAATTGAAAAATTAGCTGGGTGTGGTGGCATGTGCCTGTAGTCCCACCTATGTGGGAGGCTGAGGTGGAAGGATCACTTGAGTCCAGGAGGCTGAGGCTGCAGTGAGCCATGATTACACCACTGCACTCCAGCCTGGGCAAGAGGGAGCCCTTGTCTCAAAAAACAAAACAAAACAAAACAAAACAAACAAAAAATAAAAGGAAAAAAGTACAAAATAAGACATTTTTTCTCTCAAATAATCAAAGAATTGTCTCTGAGTTGGGGCAAACTTGGCTGTTTCATTTTGATGAACCTGCCTCTTGCTTATCCACGGAACAGTCTGCTACAACAGCCTGCTTGAATACTTTGCATTTCGGACCAACCACCTCCACATTCGTCATTATGACAGGTTGTTATTTACGGGGAATGGCAGGTTGTTGAAATCCTAAATGAAGCACTAAGGAATGAAGCTCTAAGGACCAATTATAGCAACAATGCTTAAACATTTCAGGCAGCAAAATTGGCTCAGCTACAAGCTTGTTTAGGCAAGAAAAAAATGCATATTTCCTATATTTTTGATTTATAGACCAACCCAAAGAGTGTGTGATTTCTGTTGATTTTAACATAAAGTCACCTAAATTAGGAGTATGCAGTTTTAACTGCAATAGTTGGCATGGCTAATATGGGAAAAAGTAGATTAACCCGATGCCTCCCAAATGTGCAAATATGCTAAGCCATGTTTAAAACTAAGGTATCTCTCTAGGGTAATTTTTCTGGTCTGCTGTGATGTCCCCAAGTGGCTGGCAAGTGTCATCTATTGGCAAGGCCTGAACAAGAGCACAGCAGGAAACTTTCCCTTTATCTGTTTGAATGAATGACTAAGCAAAGTTTAAAGGCCATTTCACTCTGCTCTTAAAGGTATGTGAGCATGAAGATGACATGCTCCTTTGGTTCCCAGTTTCAGTGTCTGATCAGTTAGGCATAAAGGTGCTTTTGTCTACACAGGTTTCATGTGTGTGTTCTGTTGATGAGTCTGTTGACAACTCCATAAACTAAGTGTCTCCAAGGCAGGCAGAGATTGAGATTTGTTTCTCAGAGATTAATGAATGTGCCTCCATTTCTTTCCCTCAAAAGAGACAATACCACTTCCTGTAGCTTTCCTTGCGTGCTTCAGATTGAAAACCTTATTGGGCTGCAGAAAGATTTATGATTCACATATATGTGGGTGGCTATTACTGTAGAATAATCTGGAAAACTGCTAGTCACAATTTGTTCCCTCTCAATGGTTACCGACTGATTCATTATGCTGGGCTCTTGTGTCTTCTCTCTTTCCTTCACATCTCTCCTCAAAATGTCAGATTCTTTGCCACACTATTTACAGGCTGTGGTAAATATAGCAGGTTGATATCAGGGTCACTTGTATTATATATGCTATAATGCCTACACCATGTATTTTTATGTCAAGTGATTAAGAAATGTATAAGAAAAATGGTAATAAGCTCTCCATCACCATCCACCCTTCCTGGGATAAACACTGTTAAGAGTATCCTTCTCTCTTGTTTTCTGTATTCATATGCATGTCATATTATAATTTTTTGTCTTGCTTAACAGTTTTTTTGACCTAAATAGTATATTTGCTCTTCAATGTCCTATTTTCATGTAGCAATAGGTCACAGACATCCATCTAGATCTCTGTATATAGATTGAATGCATTCCTTTAAAAAACATTAATTTACCATAATTGATTCAATCTTTCCCCTACTGATAGACATTTTTGTTGTTGAGGTTATTTTTTTAATAAAAAATTTGGGGGCCATTATACACAGTGTTTCAAATAACTTCTTGGTATCTATGTCTTTACATACAGATATTCTTAAGGCTATAGATTTTTCAAAGTAGGAATGTTGTGTCCAAGGGTATATTTTTACTTTTAATTGAGGCTTGTTTTGTTATATTTAATACTTTCTAAGTAATAAATATAACAAAATAATATAATATAATATATTATATTATATATTATATATAATATATAATAGATAATTTATTATATAACATAATATATTATATTATCTATTATATATCTACTATCATATATAATATATAATAAATGTAACAAAATTAATAATATATTAATACTTTCTAAGTAAAAACTATAACAAAACAAGTCCAAGATCTCTACACTAAAAACTACAAAACATTGCTGAGGGAAATTAGAAAAGATCTAACTAAATGGAGAAAATTCCTATGTTCATAGATTGGAAAATTCAACATTGTTAAGATGTCAATTTTCCCCAACTTGGGTCTATACATTTAAGGCAATCCCAATCAAAATCCCAATAGACATTTTTTTTTTTTTGGTAAAAATTAACAAGCTGATATTAAAATTTTTGCAGAAATTGCTAAATAATTTTTTAAAAAGAGCAAAATTGGAGGACTTACATTACTGATTTCAAGAGGTGCTATAAAGCTACAACATGAAAAAGCTACAACAATGGAGAAAAATAGTGAATTCACCAACAGACTCATATACACATGGTCAACTGATTCCAACAAAAGAAATAAGACAATTCAATGAGGAAAAGAAAGTCAATCAATAGTGCTGGAATACAACTGCATATCTGTACGGAAAAAAAATGAACATTGATTCTTACCTTAAACCAAATATAATAAATACTCAAAATGGATCACAGACCAAAATGTAAAAGCTCAACTATTAGGTTGGTGCAACAGCAATTGTGGTTTTTGCCATTAAAAGTAATTACTGTTGCACCAACCTAATAAGTAAGTTCTAGAAGGAACAGAAGGAAAAATCTTTGTGAGGGGTAGGCAAAGATTTTTTAAAACAGAACACAGGAAGCTTAAAATAAAAAATTAATAAATTGGACTTCATAAAAATTAAACCTTTTTCTCTTTGAAAAATATCAGTAAGAAAATAGAAAGGCAAGCAGAAAAGAAAATATTCACAGCACAGATATCAGACAACAAACTGTAACAAGAATATACCAAAGTCTTACACCTCAATATGAAGAAGGGAAACAACACAATTTTTTTAAATGGGCAAAATATTTTAAGACACTTCACCAAAGAAATTATATGAAAGAAAAGCCCAATAAACACATGCCAAGGGGCTAAAAGTAGTCATCAGGGAAATGCAAACTAAAACCACAATAAGGTCCCACCACACACCTATTAGAATGGTTAAAATGAAAAAGACTGACTATACCATGTGTGGGCAAGGATATGGAGCAAACGGAACTCTTATACACTGCTGCTGGGAATATAAAATTACATAGTACTTTGGAAAGGTATGGAAGTTTCTTGAAAAGTTAAACATATACCTATCATAAAACTCAGCTATTCTAAGTATTTACCCAAAAGAAATGAACACACATGTCTACATAACAACTTGTACACAAACATTAATATCAACTCTATTTTTGTAGGAGTGCCAAACTGGAAATAACTCAAAATATCCATCAATAGGTGACTAGATAAACAAAATTTGTTACATCGATACAATGGAATCCTGCTTTTAAAAAGGAAGAAACTATTAATATATGTTAATAACTTGGGTGAATATCAAATCATGCTGAGTGAAAAAGTCAGCCAAAAAGAGACTAAATCTTGTAAGATGAAATTCTATAAAATGCAAAATAATTACAGTTATAGAAGGCAGACCAGTAGTTGCTTGGGGATGAGGGTGGAGGAGAGATGGATTATCAGACGGAACAAGGAATCTTTTGGGATTGGGGAAACTCTCACATTCTTGATTGTGGTCATTTCACAGGAGAATACATTTTGTCAAAACCTATCAAACTGTACACTTTAAATGTGCAGTTTGCATATAAATTATACCTCAACCTTTGAGCATTTATTTCTTAAGAACTTTAAAATCATTTTGTCCAGTTCAAAATAAACCCAATCTCAACTCCATTGGATTTCCAATTGAAATTACTTTAAACAAATCCATAATCTATATGCATGTATATCTACACCAAATATTTAATATTGTCTTATCATTTAAGAAAATGTTAAATTCAGGTCTTGTTTTACATTATTTTCGAAGCCTTTTTACTTTTCTTCAGCCCTTTCTATTTCCGGATAAATGTTTTTCTTGATATTTTATAATTTTACTGCTCTTGCCACTAAGTTTTTAAAAATATCATTTTTTACTTCCGATTATTATAAAGAAAAACTACTGATTTTGATAGATATCAGATAGTCACTTTATCAAATTCTCTTATTAATTCTAACAGTATTTAAGCAGAGTCTCATGAACTATACAATTTTATATCCTGCAAACAAAAAAATTAATTTCCATCATTTACACTACTAACTTCTCATTTTTGAGGGCTTTTTTCATCGAGCTGAAACTTTTAAAAAATGTTAGATGATGATAGAAAGTGAATCTCTGCTTTGTTTCAGGCCCTAGTTATTTCACGTTTAATTAAAAAATGATAGTAGTCATTTTCACTAATTAATATGCTGTTGGTTTTGGTGAGTGTTCTTTATCAAGTTTGGGAAATCTCATTTTAATCCTGTTTTATTTGTGAATATTATCAAATGTCATTTGGTCATCTATTGATATAACTGTGTAGTTTCTCTAAATTAATTAATATGTCACATAATTGATTACATAATTCACCACATTGCTTACATAATTGTTTACATAATTAACGTTACATAATGAATACATAATGAATGAAAATGTTGCATTTGTATTATAAACCCTGCTTCTTGGTGTGTCAATCTTTTAATATTTTAAGGGATTCAATATGGACAGATTTCACCAATTGAACTATATCATGCCTTTTAATGGCTACATAGTATTACATGGTGTAGCTCTATTATAACTTATTTAACCCTGATTAATGAGTATTTAAGTTGTCTTTTTCTCTTTACTCAATGCTGTGATAAACCTAATTATAGTGTATCTCTAAAATTAGGTTTGTGCCAAAGTAATTGCGATTTTTGCCATTAAAAGTAACAACAGAAACCACAATTACTTTTGGCATTAATTTAATAATTTGGAGTTTTACATTTACTCTGTATCCCACATTTTCTTTATCCATTCATCTGCTGATGAGCACTCAGGCTGATTCCATATTTTGGCTATTTGAATAGTGCTGCAATAAACATGTGAGTGCAGATATCTCTCCAATATATTGATGTCTTTTCTTTTGTGTATATACCCAGCAGTGGAATTGCTGGGTCACATGGTAGCTTTATTTTCAGCTTTTTAAGGAACATCCGTACAGTTTTCCATAGTGGCTGTACTAATTTGCATTTCTATCTAAAATGCACATGGGTTCCTCATTTTCTATATCCTCACCAAACTGTTCCCTTTTTGATAAAAGCCATTTTTACTGGGGTGAGATGATATTACCCTGTGGCTTTGATTTGCATTTCTCTATGATTAGTGAGGTTGAGCATTGTTTAATATACCCATTTGTCACCTGTGTGTCTTTGAGAAATGTATATTCAGATCTTTTGCCCATTTTAAAATTGTATTGTTTTTTCCTATTGAGTTGTTTGAGCTCCTTGTGTACTCTGGTTACTAATCCCTTATTAGAGGAATAGTTTGCAAACATTTTCTCCCATTCTGTAGGTTGTATCTTTATTGTTTCATTTGTTGTGCAGAAGCTTTTTAGCTTGATGTAACCCCACTTACAAGATCACCCCAGTGGCATGATCTTGGCTCACTACAACCTCCATCTCCTGCACTAAGTGATCTTCCTATCAAAGCCTCCCAGGTAGCTGGGACTACAGGTGCATGCCACCATGCCCAGCTAACTTTTTTGTATTTTAATAATTTTTTTTTTTTTTTTTTTTGTATTTTAAGT
This sequence comes from Pan troglodytes, assembly GCF_028858775.2. Classification (NCBI taxonomy): domain Eukaryota; kingdom Metazoa; phylum Chordata; class Mammalia; order Primates; family Hominidae; genus Pan; species Pan troglodytes. The sequence goes on from NC_072403.2 coordinate 102,514,734, forward strand.
AGAGACGGGGTTTGGCCATGTTGCCAAGGCTGGTCTTGAACTCCTGGGGTCAAGCGATCCATCCGCCTCAGCCTCCCACAGTGCTGGGATTACAGGCATGAGCCAACGTGCCTGGACTTTGTCCTTCACTTTTGAGAGTTTGATTCTTATATACCTTGGGGTAGTCTTATTTGGGTTGAACCTGTTTGGTGTTCTCTGACCTTCCCGTATCTGCCTATTTATCTCTTACTCAAGTTTTAGAAAGGTTTCTGTTATTATTTCTTTGAATAAGCTTTCTACCCCTCACTCTTGCTCAACTCCCTCTTGAACACCAATAATTCTTAGATTTGGTCTTTTGAGGTAATTTTCCATATCTGGTATGTTACCTTCATTCTTTTACATTCTTTTTTCTCCTCTATTTTCAAACAGGCTATCTTTGCCTCCACTGAATTCCTTTTTCAGCTTGATCTATGTTGCTGTTGAAAGCCTCTAGTGAATTTTTTAATTCAGCAAATATTTCTCAATTCCAAGATGTTTTTTATTATTTCAATCTCTGTTAAATTTCTCTGATAAATTTCTGAATTGATTTTCTGTGTTATCTTGAGAATCACTGAGTTTCCTTATAACTGCTATTTTGCATTCTTGTTGAGTTCCCATATCACAGTCTTGTTTGGGTCCTGGTTCCTTATTTTGTCTGTTTGGGGGGTCACAGTTCCCTGTTTGCTTATGTTTCCTGTGGATATACATTTATGTCTTTGCATCAAAGCATTAGTTATTTACTCATCTTCTCTGTATGGCTTTTTTTTTTTTTTTTGGATACGTTTGTTAGAGATTTTTTTGCCATCGACCTACTGATTTTCCCCTAAGTCGCTGCCTCTTTTCTGGCACTAGATGGTGCCTTAACCCCAGGTTTGCCACCCACCCAAATGGGGACAGAAAAGTACCCAAAGGGGTATCTTGGTAGTGTGGAAGGCTGGCCAGGGGTTCACCCAGGGTGCCTGTGGAATGAACCTCATATACCCTGATGATGCCGAAAAGCCACTGATTTGGTGTTTCTTTTGGCTGAGTTACAGAGCTGCCAAGGCTTGCCTCCTGCCTTTGTCTTTGGATGACCTCAGGGGTATTTTTCCCTTCAGGCATTCTTGATGCTTCCCATGGGTTGAGGTAGGGACAGGTCTCCTGACAGGGAACTCAAGATGGTGGGGAAAGTGGTTGTTAACCTTAATCTCCTTTTCCAATGTAGAACTCTGAGCTGAGGGGTGAAATTTTGGGGGGAAGGGCATTGAGGACATGGAGGTCCAATTATCTGACTACTTGGAGTCTTTTCACTTCTCCATGGTTCTGGGAACTATCTCTTCTTTATATTTGAATTCTAGAATATTGCTGGTGATAATCTCGGCACTATATGTTTGTCTTTTTTTGTGTGTGGGGGTTAGTGGGGTGGGGAGTAAAGCAAGCTTGCTTCTGTGCTGCCATTTTGGAACCAGAAGTCTTGGTGGTTCTCACATTTGTGCAACCGAATCACTTGGGGAATTGGGAAAAAAGTTTTATCCCTGGTCCTACACTGTCATCGTGAAGCAGAATTTCCCCAGAATGTGTACTTTCTCCCATCAAACTCTGGGAGCAGAATTTCTCTCATCAAATCCATAGGAATACCTTTAGAATCCCCTCCTTTCAGATCCACCCTTACCTGGAGGGATCCAGGTTGGGGCCAATAGTGGGAGGAGAAATTCCAGCTCTTGTAGGATGAAGGCAAAGGCTCTAATTGTGTCCACGGCAAAGGGCCTGGGTACCTGGCCCATTAAGCTGTCCTGTGGAGTTCCCCATGCCAATAAAACTTGGTCAGAGTGTTGTCTAGGACTTCCCCACCTCTTGGTTTTTATTTTTATTGCACAGAAAACAGTAAGAAGGGAAAGAATTTTTAAAAGGGGAAAATCACCACAATGCCAACATCTGGACATTAACCACTTCACTTTTTAATTTTCTCTCAGTCTTTTGTAATTATTCCATTCAATGGCATTATTATTTCATTTATATTAAGGACCAAATATACTTTTGTGAATGAGCCTAGGAATCTAGCTCTCTTCCCTTTTATTAACAAGAAAATACACTCCAAGTTCTACACTAATTAAAAATGAGAGTTTTGTAGGGCTTAAGGCTTAGAAGACCTGGGTTTGAACTGGAGTCCATAATTTACTACCTGGGCAAACTTTCAAACTCCTCTGTGCTTCAGCTTACCTCTAAAGCAAGGGTCACATTTAAGAAATGCCTGAAACATAATATACACCTAATAAATGTTAGTTTCTTTCTCTTTGTCTTTGTTGACAATTCTAAGTTTGTTAACACCTATTTTATGCTTGTAAGTTAAATTTTGTTTTCTTTTCATAATGGACTTCCTACCAAAGTTTCTCTTCTAAGGGACACTGATACTGAATATTTAAATTATTTCAAATCTAGTTTCCAGCTAAGGTGTTTCAACTTAAAACACATTTTGAAGTTTTATTTTTCCAAGCTGCATCAATTATAAATACATGAAAATCTCCAGGTATGTGTACACCATATTGATCAGAGTTTTACATTAATGAAGATGCAAGTTACTTGTGCATTCTAGTGAGAGGCCAGGTTTTCCTGCTCCCCTTTTATTGTGGAGAGTGGGGAAGGAGGAAGTGGTCAAGGCAGTGGCCTATTTTCCTTCCCAAGGGAGTGTGACAGAGGCTATTCTTGTCTCCTATAACCTTTCAATCCTCCACCTGTAACTTAACTCTATCTGATCTCCTAAGCGAAGCATGTGGCTATCCATTATAGAGATGTTTCCCAGCCTCTCTGCAGCTAGGAGTGGCCATTTGACTATGTTCTGGTCAAAACATATGAGTGTAAATGATGTGCACCTTCACAATTCTTACCCTTTTCCTCTTCCCTTTGGCGGCAATGAAAATGTGTATAATTATACGACTTTAGTTTTTTATATGAGAAAAAAAGAACTGCTAACTTGTTTCAGCCATTACTTTGGGCAGCAGCCAAATTTACATCCTAGTGAATATAGAGAGATAGTGAACATGGTCTGAGGCACTGAGGTTAAGGAATTTTCTAATATGGATAAAAAAGAAAGCATAATAGGAAGAAATGTTCAGTGTAGGCCAAGGAAATCTATACTACTTCCTCAATCCTCCTAAACATAAAACTTGGAACCATGAATGCAAAGATAGTAAAACTGAAATCTGACAACATAATTCTAAGAATGTACTAATAGTATCATGGCCCCAATGTACAGAAGTAGATCTGCTTTGTAAGCATATAATTCATCCATTTCATATGCAGCTTAGATAATATTTTCATGGTACACGCAAAAGGAACAAGAGTGGTGCCAATTTTTCTAAGTAAGATGTCTATCACATTTTAGATGGATATTTAGTTAAGGACCTTTGTAGGAAACTGATTAAAAGCCAAAATGGTTCTAGAGCATGTGATGAGGCAATACCACCATTAATTCTACAACCAAAGTTACACCCAGTTTCAGGTTTCTTCAGTCTCTAGTCTGAATTTAGTAAATGAGCCAATCGATGATTAATGTAATCATTCCAGTAATAACTAAAGAAGAGGTATCCACAAATAGAAACACGCAAGAAGTCTGAAAAGTAACTGCATTTTGTAAGTTACTTTTGCTTTTCAGAAGATAAATATCCAGCATTTACTCAGTAATTTCTGGTGCTTTCAAAGCAATGATCCTGCTGCTATATGGCACTGATAAGATATCATTAACCATTAAATTAAAGGAAAAGTAATGCCTTTCATGACTTGGAAATTTGAAAGTACCATGACACTCAAATAGAGTTAAATAGCCATTCATTTCTCAAAAAAGCTTCACTTAAAAGTGGTCTTATGTATTTTGGAAGACTCAAGTTATGCGTAACATAGAACCTACTGATTTAAAGGCTGCCTAAAGTAACAGATGGGCAGGTCATTTAAACTGAAGTTCCGTTTTGATAGAACTGCATGGTAGGGGGTGTCGGAACCTCCAAGACCAGTGTCTAGTCATGGATGGAAAAGGAGCATAGAGCCTGGTGTTCAGTGTTACATGATCTGCCAATGCAAATATTATTTCTGCGTGCACCACCATATCAGGAAGGACCACTGACAGCATCTGTATGAGATAGTGTCAAACATTTTTACAAAGACTATCTTCACTGTTACTGAAAATATTGTTTTGCCAATTGTTCTGTGGCATAACAACCAACCTAGTCTTTCCTGGGATTTTGAGCAAGCAGAAAGCAGCTGCAACTTAAAAAAATAAAGAGAAAAACAACAGAAAACTTAAAATTCCTCTCAAAGGAATTACAAAAACTATTCAAGTGGGGGAAAAGGCTTAAGAAGTAAAGTACATATTTTAGGATTTCATTTATGTAAAACTGTAGAAAATGCAAACTAATCCATATTGTTAGAAAGCAGATCAGTGGTTGTCTGGGGACTGGGGTGAGAGAAGGGCTCAATTGCAAGGGTCAGGAGGGTACTTTTGGGGGTGGTAGACATACTGAGGATGTTGACTGCTGGTGTGGTTTCACAAGTGAATACATAAGTCAAAACTCTGTAAGCAGCACACTTTTACTTAAATGCTCACCAAATTCTGAGGTGATTTAGCTTTCACACTGACTTATTTGGCAGGTAGGATATCTGCATTTTAAAAAATTGGAGGCAGTTTATCATATATGAATTATACCCCAATTTAAAACAATGCAGATCTCCCACCTGCCAAATAATGTGAAAGCTAAATCACCTCAGAATTTGGAGAGCATTTAAAATTACAGCATGGCAAATTTGTTTAGATCATAGACTTGGGTTTTAAAAGACATGGGGGTGGGTCTCAATGTTGGCTTTGTTGCTATCTACAGAGCGGTCACAAAGCCCCTGCATCTTCTAGTTATAAGTTATCTCGTTCTATTCCTTTGTTTGCCATTCAGTCTAAGATTTTTCCTATGCTCTTCTTTGCATCATGGACTAATAGTGGCCACAGTGTCCCCATGCATGAGATTCTGCCTGAAACAGATGATGATGGAAAAGCAGACTCAGGCAGAAGTCTTAAGCTTTAGGAGCCTATTTTCCCATCTGTAAGATGGGAATACCATCTAACTACTGTGTGACTGAAATGGACATGTAACTTGGTATTGGTAATAGCAGTGCAGTTTATAATATATGATAAACAAATATTTATTAAAAGAATGAGCAAATGAATGGATGGATTTACTAAAATGAAGGTAGAGTTTATAAGAATGTGTGCATATGTTAGGGTTGGAAAGCCAGCAGGTTGATAAAGGAATGAAATACCTAATTTAACTTAGAAATACTCTAAGAAATCAGCTTTCTGATGAGAAGAATCACTTAGCGATGTATGACGTGTTGTGCTTCATACAAATTAGGACTCATGAAATTGTGAAGAGCTCCATTTAACACAAAATTTTGAAATGCAAGAGATGATGTGTTAACTGGCCAATTACCCAGCCTCTTAAAAACCATGATTATCGTACAAAAGTGACATTTCAGTTTTTAGTAGGTTCTGTGTAAGGTAAACACGGTGCTAGAGCAAAACACTTCGCAGCTCATTTGCTGATACAAGTCATTCACCACTTTTATGTACCAGTTTAGAATAGGAATCTGAATTTTATTAAAAACAAAAATAAATCTAAAAAGCTTCCTTCAGTTACAAATATGCACAAGAATTTCTGCATTACATCATTTGACATAAAATGTTCTGAATGACAGAAGTAGAAGTAGAACTTACTACCATTTGAAGACAGGAGTTGAGCGCTGAAAACCACACACATTTATAGAAAGAAACCAAAGTTTCACAGGGAAGACCTGTGATCTCTGGCTACAGGAGCTGAAATTAGGAACATGAAAGAAACTTGAAGAGAGAAGACATTCAATACTCTAAAATACTTCAGCAAAAATAGTCAAACATTTGTAAACAACTTGTAACAAATCTTTATATGTTGTGTTGCTATGCGGTAAATATTCTTAACTGATTATTATTCAACTCAAAAAAGTGATTTTTATTGCTCACGAATACTTCCCTCTAGATTAGATAAAAGCTTGCTTTCTTTTCCTGGAGTCAAGAGTAAAATGTAATTAGGGCTTACTCAGTGATTGTTTTTGAATTTCTTAGACTGGAGCATTCCAGCCACTTGCTTGGCTGTTTGCAATTTTCACCCAAAAAACGGTCAAAATAAATTGTAAAACCAGAACGAATAAGTTTGGCTCCTTGTTAACATTTTTATTTGCAGGATGGATGAGGAAACTGATGAAACTGGCTGTGGATTTTAATTATCCCTGGTATCTTTTTCTCCCATCTCCAAGGATCATCAGGACTTAAAAGCATGAAATTGACAACACAACTACTTAAAAACAGAGTAAGGCTGAACTGTACTCAATGTCCAGGGCAACTACAGTACTGAAAATCTCAAGGAACTTACTGTAAACAAACAAGCAACTGTTCAACAGCCTCTTGCATTTGGTACCATGACTAAAATCTACTATTTTCTTCCATTTACCTATCTGGATATTTTTATGAAATGACTACATGTAAAAACCATAATAAAATTTCCCTTTAAATGTGTTATAATACAGCAAAACACATCAATGACTATAAATAAAATCTGAAATCTCGAATGCTAAATCCTAATGGAAACATCAAGCCTTAGCATTCATGCTTGGATATCTCGTGCTGAGATAAAAGGCCTCTTTAAAGTGACTAGGTCCCTTTCAGTGGAGTGACAGATGTACATACAAGCAACAATGCTATGGAGGAGTCATGCTTTATCCTAGTCTACAGTTATTTTCTCTGCCAATTTTATTTTACTATTACTATGCTGAACCCAATATCTGTTTCAGCTAGGTAATCCAATTTGGGAACAATAACGCTCCTTTTATTTAAATTAAATGACAGAAGACATTTATTTCCAGGAAGCTTTCTAAAATAGCTTTTGAAGAAGCTAAAAATAACAGTTTAGTATTCACCTGTATTGCTTGTATACACAAGGAATTCATTACAAAACTCAGTGGTAGGAGGAAAAAATAATGGAAGAAAAAGTTACCTGCTTTAGCATTTTAAAGAATAGTTTTGATAACTTCTTAGATCTTGCTTATCTGAAATAGAGCAAAAACTACAATACAGTCATGATAGAATTCTAATAATCACAGCAATTAATGCTTTCATTTTGAACTTTTTCTTCATAAAACATTAACGCTATAAAAATCAGACTGATGACATCCTTATTTAAAAGACATCTTGTACTGGTATCAAAATGTGACTTATTTTAACACCAACTGAAAAAATATAGAGTTTGTATAGTCTATTATTTCAATGTCATTTTATTATTAAAGTTATTCTGAAGGTTTTGGTAGCAAAATTACTGTTAACAATATAAATACTCTGTAAGTGTTGAAATTCTCTTAAAAGTGTTGAAAGGCGGCAGGCATTCTAGAACGGGATTGTAAGGAAAATCAAATATTCCAATATCCAGGATAATCAGGACACTTGTTGAATTTATATTTACTTCTTTAATTTCCTTCTGATTTGCCTGGTTTATTTCTCATTTGGTATCATAAAAAGAAATCTAAGTCCAAGCCTTTTTTAGCTGGAGTAATTACTTCCATTTTCCATTATTTTTCTTCATTTTTTTTTTTCAAATACATGAGAAAACAATCCAAGAATCACTGCAGGAAGAAATGATCATTTAAGCTCAATCATGTTCTTTTGCCTTTTAATTTCATTTAAGAGATTAATATTAGAGTCATAAAAGCTTTACAGTTTCAACACACATACACACAATCACAGAATTAAAAATCTTTACTCCTTAAAAAAAATGAGTTCCATTTTGTTCAATGTATCACAATCAAATTTTAGTCTAACAAAATCCGGTAAAACTGCTTTCATTAAATAGAGCAGCTGCCACTTACCTTTACATATTTTACGGATGGAACTGAGTTCAGTACTGATCCAAGGATGCTGGCATCAAAGCCCTTACACTGAACTATCCCTAAAGGTTCCATATTTCCGTAATATACCACCAATCATTCTAAATTTATAATACCCTGTCTTTAACTTGGTATATACCATCTTTTGGGAAAAAAATTATTAATATTTTGAGATGAGATACAAGAATAAAGTCATTCTTGAGGTTCCACCTCTAATATGAAAAAATGGACGCTGTTTGCACATAGCAGCTAGTTTGATACCTCCTGTTCTGTTAGGCTAGCCTTCACACAATGAGCATGCATATACAGCCACAGTTCACTGCATCTGTTTTGAAGTTGCCAAGTGCTGCTCATTCAAGTCACAGATGCTACCATGTTATGCAATGAAACAGTAAAATTATATGTCCACCATGAGAAAAGGAAAATAAACAATGAAACAAATGCAGCAAATATAGGCAGTTGGCATTCAGAACACGCCAAAAAGCTAACACTCATGAATCGTCATTATAAGGTTTTCCTTTCCTTAAAAAAAAAGTCTTTCTTTGCATATTTCAAAATGTAACGGTCCCAGAGAATCATGAAGTGCCTTGTCGTTTCTGCTGCTGACTTCTGATGACCTCTAGTTGTTTTTTGCATTGCTGGTAGTAAGTAGAAAGGCTTTTGTTTTCATCTAAAAGCTTTTTATGTTCCTGTACCAGGCGAGATGTATTTTGCTGGTCCTTTTCATCCTGGTCCAGTTCTGCAACTAGTTCTTGCCTACAAACAAATACCACATAATATTACACATGATGGAAAAATTCATACCTTAGTAGCTGATGACAGAAGCTCAATTAATGAGAATTTTTATTCTTGGTTTATCATTTTGCATCTTAGGTACACTAATCAAATATAATTATGGGCTGGGATGGAACTCTCATCTACTTCTAGTGTAATCATACAAATAACATAATCCTTTTATTAAGTAACTGTACTTGGATAATTAGCGAAGCAGATAAAATGGTAAAATAAAAGTTTCAGAAAATTTCATTTTCTATCCTCTTTTTGTGTAGGAAGGATGAAAAAAGGCTGGGAAGGGTTCTATGTGGCTATGGGAAAATATCATGAAGTTTTTATCCTTCACATTCTACTTTTATACTGATTCACATTCTGAAGTCACAATCCTACTTAACTAGAGCAGAGAGTGGTAAGCTAATAGCAAATTTGCAATCTAATTAAAATAAATGCTATCCAATTTAAAGCTTTTTCCCATTTTAAAGCAGTGAGAAAAATGACAAAGTACCACTTCTTTTAAAACACTTAAATTTGCAACACTTTCAGGAAAGACCCTCATTCTTTTATAGTCTGATAAACTTATTTAAGTCCCTTTTATTTGGGAACTATTAAGTATTCCCGAAAAAGATGCATCTTTAGGCATTTCCTAAAGTGAGGTTGCTGGATATAAATGAATAATTAATAAAAAGTCCTCAAGCAAAATAACTACCTAATACTACTTCTGAAAGTATTTAAAATTGATTAAAACTGTCATAGTTTTCACAGCCAACACCCTAATCCACCATTTGTTTTTTTCCAGCATAGAATTCTTCTTTCAAATGATTAAAGTATGGCAAAAGTATAGGTTAAATAAGTGAAATAAGAAATCAAGCTTTTTCAACATAAAAGTGCCAGCAGTTTGATAATTACTTCTACGATTTCCAAACTGTAGTATTTAATTTCCTATTTAGGCTTACCTTTCAAATACCAGGTTGGTTCCATTTAAATCACTGTATCAATAAATTATGATAAAACAATTTTTTCTCTCTCTTTTTTGAAGTACATACAGAAAGCTTTTCGCAAATTCAGAAAAAAACAACTTTCATTTATTTAGATTAAAATTAATGAAGGGAATCCTATTATCATACATAAAGTTGCCAAAATTTTTTCCTTATCACTTCATTTTAGTTACCACCAACAATTCAGTTACCTAAGTATAAAATTTCATGAAGGTCATGCTTAAGAAAACTGAAGATACATACATATTTAAGAACTGTGAATGTAGTAGTAAGGAAATTAGGCTGGGTTTCTTTAAAAAGGGAGGAAGGCAGTTTCTATAACTCCTCAGAAAAACACTCAGTTATGAAATACAGTCTTTTAATAAGTCATCCAATTCTAAACATACACCTGGAAAAAATGTATCTACAAAAATGTTTCTAAGATAAGGCACAACTGAATGTTAATAAATCAAATTATTTTATCTATTTACAAGAAAACAATAAATCTTTATAATAATAAATCTAAACAGCTCTGAGAACATAAAACAACAAGTATAAAGCACCAGTTTATTTTCCATAGCACTAATATGATAGTCAAAAGGATTGAGTTTTGCATAAAAAATTTTTAGTAAAAGGGTGCTTAAAGCTTAAACAAGTTGAAAGTATACTTAATGATTAATTCTAAAAACTACGTTTTCATTGCACCTTATCATATTTTAAACTCAAAATACTAATGTATTTTTATTTTTATTCATAAAAAATAACTTACTTTCTCTGTAATAACAATGCAATTTCTGTTTGAACTTTCATATATTCTTGTGCCATTTTACAATGCTGTTCAAACACTGCCATAGATTCTTTGGAGTTTGGGCACGGTGCTAGAGGCTGAAAATAATCAGGAATGTTAAAACATAATTAAATCAAATTTCAATATCTAGCTAAGATGAGAGTTAAGACAGAGACTGTGATATATTTTTATAGCACTAAAGCAATGATCTTTTAAAAATAAGTGTTAAACCATGCCCTAGAAAATCTCAGTGTCCTTTTGTCAGAGTTAACTCAGCATTTAAATCTATTCTTGCTGTTTTAACAGTCTGTTACAGAGAATCATGATTGTTGGAGTTGTAGTCTCTGGTATGACATTTCAGGCTGCAAACAGGATCAAACTAAATGATGTTTATAGCCCTCATACTCATGAGGGGGCACTGAAGTATATTATTTACATTTTCAGTCACTATGAACATGAGAATGTATCACAAATGTATTAAATAGAAATAAGCTTATGAGTTTTGTTTTAATGCACTAAAATTAAAGAGTGAAAATGTAATGCTTAGCAGTACTAAAGAAAGATACTGGAGGATTTTAAGATGACTGAAAAGATAAGAATATGATTCTGCCAATTTAAAGTTTGATTAACTTAACCAAAAGAATTATTTTGATTTGATTCTAAAAAGTTTAAGGAGGCCAACTAAAAGGATAAATTAAGGAGTGACTATACAATGACAGGTAGCAACACAATTGTCAGCTTAAACTCTCTAAGAAGAAAAAAGTCAGCTTTCAATAAGAAAGTACTCCTTTACCTGTAGTTGGTGATCCAGTGTAAGATAAGCCATTGGGATGGAGTTATCTGATCCATTGGTATCTGGAATTCAAGCATGTATTTTATTGATTTTCTGTCACAAATAATTATAAACGAACAGCAAGAAAGCATGAATGAAATGCTTTTTTTCCCTAAAGTAAATAATATGTAAATTAAAAGTTATGGCTATTGGTAATTGAAGAGTCTATTTCTGAATTCTAAAGGTTAAAAAAAGATATTCAATTATCAGATATTAGAATGCAATCATATTCTCATACCTATAATTTAAGTTGGCTATAAACTGAATAGAACACAATATATTAGAGCTTCTAAGCTCTTAGTTAATTAAAAACAAAAACAGTGATATGAGACCTTTATATTTTAAATTCAGTCTTAATTGACCCTATCTAATCAAACTCCCCATCTCTTTTCTTTATCATGCTAAGTTTATTTTATAGAAGGCTATATCAACTCTGCTAATATCAATGTTCTTTAACAGGGAAAGGGAGAAAGCAGAGACACATTTTCTTCCAGTGGATCATTTTCAATTTATATAGATTATAATGTGACCTCCACCACTCATCCTGCCCTTCCCAGTAATAATCACTGCAGAAAACGAGATGTTGGTGATGAGAGTATATTACAAATACGAACAGTAAGGAACCAAAATGAGGTTGAAACCTGTGGCTCAATGTCATGCCGAAAACAGTTAAGTTGATTAATTCAAACAACCAGTCAATTTTATAAAATTATTTGAATAGAATGCTTTTGTTTATATTTCAAAAGAGGTAAAACTGCCATACAACTTGACTGAGATGCGTGGGACAGTCTCTTCTCAACATTAATGGTTATGTAGAACAGTTCCAGAAGTAAACAGAATAACTCTGAAGCAATACAGACTTTTCTACTTCAGAAGTAGTTGCTTTCCCACTGTTAGTAGACAAAAAAAGAGCTAAATGAGTGAGCTGTTCAGCCTTTTTCTGACGAATAAATCCTTTAAGGAGTGGTGTGGATAAAGGCAAGTCAGGAAGACAGCAGACGCACTGTATGCAATCCAAAAAAACTCAAGAAGGGTTGCTGGCTCAGTAATCTTCTAATTTATTGTCAACTGACAATCCAGGTGTTTTTTTTTTTTTTTGCTTTTGCTTTTGTTTTTGTTTTTTTAAAGCCACTGAGAACGTGCTCTCAAGAAACTCCAAAAGCTAATTAGCGAAATCAGACTAAATGAGACAGTGCGTGTGAGGAACACCATGCAAATGCTAGCGTATATTAAGCACTCAATACATGACGGTAGTTATCATTATTATTCATACTAAATGGAGAATTAGAAAGAACAATTTAAAATAGCATAATATGAATTCCATATTGAAAAAGTAATGTTTATTAAATATTGGAGGGCAATACAGAAAAACAGTAGAGACTTAAGGCACTTACCCTTAAGGCTCATACACAGTACTAACATAAATGTGTGTCTTTCTGAAGTGGCTAAACAAGAAATATACTTAATTTGTTATTTCTCTGACCAACTCTTCTCCCACCCCAACAGTAGTTTCAAACTACGCTCCCACATAAACACTGCTTTCCACGAAACTAAAACTGATTAAAAATGACTGATTTCCTCCTGATTTCCTAGAAAAATTTAAGTGTCTTGAAAAAGTTTCAATTTAAGATTTCCATTCCTATTATTCTTTCTTAAATCACTGATACATTATATATCTCATTATATCAGCACCCTGTATCTGATATGTATTTTAGAATTAAGTTTAATACATCAATGTTGCATGGTATTCTGGGAGTGGAAAAAAAGTCCAAGGATTGTGTTATTCAAATAATTAAAGCCCTTGTATGGTGGGGAACTTAAGGTCCTTCATTGAATTTCATCTTCTCTCTAAAAAAAGAAGTGGGATTTCACTTTCTCACTTTACACTAAATTGAAATTGAACTTCCAATCTCTACTAGCAATAATTGGTCACAGATCGGAAGATTATTTAATGAAAGTTTTTTGCGTGTGTGTGTGTGTGTGTGTGTGTGTATGTGTGTTTCAATTGCTAATCAAATCTAATTGCTTCTCCTGAATGTCAAAGCTCATGTTGGTTTGGTTAAATTAGGCAAACTCTCTTTTCTGACCCCTCAAACACAACACTTGTTACTATCTCATATTCTTTGAGTATGCATTCCCTTCAGTGGAATGCTGCCTTCTCCTTTCTGCTTTATGGCTAAAGAAAAGTCTCATCATTTTATGAAAAGGCCAGAGACGATGCCAAGTCTTGTTTAACTGATTTCTCTTACAACTATCAAAACACTCAGCTTGTACTATAAATTTAGTAAGTTATTATATAGTATAAGTTTATTTTTAATGTGTCAGTATTATGACTCTAACCAGACTGCAAGGAATGGGCCATGTCTTATACTTTATATTAATACATGTTTGCAAAGTACTAAGCACAGGTGAAAATTCTTTAGTGAGTTTCCCCCTCTGCGGCTCCCTCTACTGCGTCTAGATCTCTCTCTCACTAGATCCTCTCAGTATGTGTGTCTTTTTTAAGTACCCATTATATTATAAATAGGAACTGAAGAGTGCTTATTATCGGCTATGATTATTAAATTGTTATGCTCTTTAGCTTTCTCTGAAAATATACAAAAACCTCTCAAATTAAAAAAATTTAATTAGGTCACTTTAACTTACATTTACACTCTTAATTTTTTCCTTGGTCAGTGGGCCTTCAAAGAAAAAGACTTTACCTATCTGTTCCCTAATTTATTCTATTAGCTTGGTTATCAATATTTTTCTTACAAATACTGCAAAGCTGAATTAATTATAAACTTTGCCAGAGCATCCATTTTTAAAATGTATTCAAAATTATAGCCACACATGTGCAATATATTTCAAGACAAAGACAAAATTCAGCTGATATTGCAAATTATTTCTAGCAATTGGTATTTTGTGGTGTTTCTAGGTACAGAAAAAGAAAACAATGGGACGGGAGTTGGAAGGTAGAAGCAACATATGAAGCAGAAATGTAGCAGTTATGTGAGAGAGAGCCTTAAACATTTTTTATTTTACCCCCATGAAGTCACAATCTGCCACACTATTGACTGGCATATACAGATTAGTGTAGACTGAAGACAGGAGGCTCTGCTGAGTTGAGTACCAGACCCGGGCAAATGCTGTAATGTCAGAGAACGTACTCCCTTGCCAGGGGGTTCAGAAATCAAAAAGAGCTGCTATCACCTGAATGTTAATGATAAAACTGGGCAAGAGCATTGCCCTGTCTACCACTGGGGAGGAGCAAGTCTATAATGAATTCTACACATGTGCTGCGTAGTGGTGAATTCTCTGGACAGTCCTAGGTTGGGCTGTGCTAGGGGTGAAACAGGAGATTTTGCCGCCACTAAATTTAAACTTACTAAAACTAGAGAGTACACCCTGACTAAACATAGTTCTATCTTATATGACACACAGAAAAACCACCCAGTTAATTTTTTAAATTAAATTATAAACTTGACCAAACCACATCAGAAAACTATAAATACTTGAGTTGTATTTTAGTTTGTAAAGACAGAAAGCTGGCTTTTAAACTTCAATCTAATTGTTACTATTAATAACATAGTCAATCTTATATAAAATATCAAATGTTTTAATTTTCCAAGGGCTAAGAAATCATCTTTCCCTTCGTGACTTAATATAATGTAAATAAAAAATTTCATAAGTACACTTAAAAGCATTTATCAAGGTATTCTCTTAAAGTTAGGGAAAAGTTAATTCTACTATGGCACATCATTTCCTGTTTGTCCATAATGAAACGATGCCATCACTACCTTTAGGCAGGTAGACATTAATACTAATATTGTGAACAGTTAGTTATTCATGTTGGGGAGCTTTAATAACTCATCACAGGTTTCTAAAGGTCTAATAGAATATTTGTATAACTGAAAATGGTGTCTCTTATCAGTTAAAAACAATTCAAAAGGTCAATGGTCAGAATTTTTTTCAACTTAAGGTACACGACATCTCGTGTCCTTAAAAGATTGAGATGAAGATCATGAGGATGATTTTTACCATTCTCCGATTTTGGTTACTGAAAAAATGACTTTACTACTATCATCTAGTAGGATGAATCTAGTAGGAAAATCACAGGCTGAAGTATCAAGAATTCAATATGCTTCGCAACTGGAAAAAAACCCCAAACAGACAATCTTTAAAATACATGTTTAGTATCTGGATTAAAAAAAATACAGAAGGCAAGGCAGTCTCTGTCTCTGTATTCAAAATGGTATTTTAACATGTATTACTAAATAGTTTATTTAATATAAAAATCTAAACAACAGTATAATGCCTGCCTTTGTAAACATTAATGACATGGCCAAATGAATATAAACATGACTGATTCAACTTCATAAGTATGAAGAAACAGACTGGTCACCTGTGGAATCATCAGGGGTCCATGGATGACTTCGAGTTGGCTTTTCTGAGGTTGGTCCTGAGGTAGTAATCATTCTGACACTGGGACTGGATGACCTACTGCTCACCTACAGGAAGAAGTCACAGGAGAAACAAAATGTGATTTTTTGATTAAAAAACATGACAAGAGAACGTTTCCATTAAAAGGCAAGAAGAGACTTAGAGATCCCCCCAAAACTCTTGTAAACAACAAAATAAATCCTCTCATATATATGTAAAAATTTATATTCACTCACGCATGATACCTATTAAAAACTGATGAGCTTGCAAGAAACTAAGAAATACTCTGAGATTAGAAACAAAACAATATCAGGAAACTAGCAAGTGCTTAAGCTGACAGCCCTCGGAATTTCAACTAAACACCAATGGCCTAGAGCTACTGTTTTCACAGGCTGCTGCACTCAGAGGAATGGACCATAAAGCCTTGGGCCTTTGTAGGATGGAAGTAAGACTGGAGAAACCTCTGCTTAAAGCTGAAACTCAGCAAAGGCTTCACTCTCAGAGAAAAGGTCACTCAACTAGGAAAAAAAAAATCTGTCCTACAAAAGCAGACAGGAAACAAATTTGTCTCTCTTGGGTTAGTGGCTCTGGGTGGAAGGGAGAAATGTATTAACTGTGAATCCACAAAAAATTTCCAGATCGGGTGCAGGTTACAACAAATTCCAACCACAACAAATCCCCAGCATAAGAAATAGGAGGAAGCTCACAAATTGAGTTCAACATGGAACGTATACATTCAAATTCTAGGAAACAATCAACAGGAGACAGAAAAAGCAGCCAGAAGAAAGTAGAACAATATCTTCAAAGTGCTGAAAAATAACTGCCAGTCTAGAATTGTCTAGCCAACAAAATTTGAAGATAGAGGCCAAAATAACATTCTTAGATGGGCAAAAACTGAGTTTACCTTCCATACATTCTTACCACATAAGTTTTTCAAGCATGTATTTTTGGAAGAAGAAAAATTTTACTTGATAGAAGGATCAAGATGCAACAAGGAATAGTGATAAACAGGGAAATAAATCTACACACTGAACATTCAGTGACAGAAACAGTGAATTTATAGAATTATCAAACAAACAAGATGGCATTAAAATTATAATAACAATAGCACAAGCATGAAAAGCACTGACTTAAAACTCCTTGTTTTAAATATTGTTCAGGATGAGGGTACAGATCTTTACTAGGTTGGGCATGAATGTTAAAATTTCAAAGGTATTTACTAAAAGTAGTAATTAATATATAACTCCCAAACCAGAAAGAAAATAATAAAATGAAGAATAAATTTATTCAACTCAAAACTTGAAAGAAAAGAAAGAGAAATAAGAGAAAACATAAAATAAGAGAGCAAACTTATCAGTAACCACAATAAATGTAAATGAATTACTCTCCAGTTAAGATATTTAAAAAAAAATCAGATTGTCAGGATGAATTAAATGCTATTTATAAGAGACATATCTAATTTACAGAGACAGAGAAAACAGAAAGTTAAAGGATAAAAAAAGAAAACCAGGCAAAAACTACCCCAAATAAGGTACCTATATTAATATCAGAGAGAATATATTTTAGGGTCCAAAAAATTACTAGAGAAAGAGATAATATGATAAGTGGTTCAATTCAGAATACAACAATTCAAAATTTATTTTTTAAAAACTAATTTTTTTTGTAGAAATGGGTCTTACTATGTTGACCAGGCTTCTCTCAATCTCCTGGCCCCAAGTGACCCTCTTGCCTCAGTCTCCCTAAGTGCTGGGATTACAGGCATGAGCCACTGTGCCTGGCCAACGATTCAAAATTTATATGCTGTACATACAAATAGATAAATCAAAAAACTGCAAGGAAAAAGGACATATCCACCATCACAGTGAGATTTGTTTTTAAAGACAGGGTCTTGCTCTGTTGCCCAGGCCGGAGTGCAGTGGTACCATCATGGCTCACTGTACCCTCAAACTCCTGGGCTCAAGCGATCCTTCCATCTCAGCCTCCCGAGTAACTGGGACTACAGGCACACACAACTATCCCCAGTTAATTTTAAAATATTTTGTAGAGCCAGGGTCTTGCTACGTTCCCAGGCTGGTCTCTACCTCTTGGCCTCAAGTGATCCTCCCTCCACAGTTTCCCAAAGCACTGGGATTGCAGGTATAAGCCACTGTGCCTGGCCAACAATTCAAAATTTATATGCTGTACATATAAACAGATAAAGTAAAAAAGCTCAAGGATGTATCCTCAAACTCCTGGGCTCAAGTGATCCTCCTTGAGTAGCCTCCTGAGTAGCTGGGACTACAGTTACATGATATTGCACTTGGCTAATTTTTAAACTTTTTGTAGAGATGGGATCTTGTTATGTTGCCCAGGCTGACCTAACGGCTTCAAGAAATCCTCCCACCTTGGCCTCCCAAAGTGCTAGGATTACAGGTGTGAGCAACTGTGCCCAGCCCCACAGTAATATATTTTAATATTCTTCTGTAAATTATATAAAAGGAGACCAAAAAACAAAACAAAACACACACAGTAAAACTTGAACTCCATAAAAAACAAGCTTAATCTAAACATAAGTGACTTTACGCCTAGCAAATGAAGAATACACATTCTTTTTAAGCATTCATGGGACACTGATGAAAACTGATTATGTACTAAGCTATAAAGCAAATCTCAAAGTTAAAAAAAATTTCAGTATCATAATTTAATTACTTTTTATACTGATTTCAAAACCTTTAAAAATCTTTTGTTTTGAAAAACACTTCTAAATAACTCATTGGTCAAAGAAGAAAACAAAAGGGACATTAGAAAGTACTTAAACTGACTTTTAATGTGAATCATGCTAATACTTGGGGATGTGACTATAAGAGCATTTAGAGGAAAATATTTAATTCTAAATATATATATGAAAAAACCAGAAACACTGACAATTTATAAGCTAGAGATCTAACTTAGTTAATAAAAAGAATTTGCCTCCCAAAATGAAAAATAGTAAAAGATAGTATTTTGAAATCGGAGACAATACTATAAAAATGAACACATTCTTTAAAAAAAATTTTCAAAAATTCCTATACATTATAGAAAATACCAAGCACAGAGGAGGGTTTTACAGGTAAGTTCTATCATACATTCAAGATAAGGATTTTTCCAATCTTAAATTATCCTAAACAAAGAAAGAAGAAACTTTCTGACCCATTCTGTGAAGGCAGTAAAAATCAATACGTAAGGACAGTGTGAGAAAGAAAGTTACAACTGAACCTCACTTCCAAAAAAATAAAATAAAAATAAAAAGACACAAAAGTCAAAATTTCTAAAAATTATATTAGCAAATATAATGTGGCAGTGTAGAAGCAATAAAAACCATTTAAAAAGTTTAGTTTATCCAACTTTGCAAATGACTGCAAAGGTCACTCATCTGACATTAGGAAATTCCATTAATAAAATTAATCACATCAACAGATTAAAGGACAAAACCTCAACAGATGCAGAAAAAGCATTTGACAACATTTAACATCTACTTATAAAAAATACATTTAACAAACTTAAATTCCATGTATGAGGAAGAGAATTTCTTTTTCTTTCTCTTTTTTTTTGAGACAGGGTCTCGTTCTGTTGCCCAGGCTGGTGTGCAATGGCACCAACACAGCTCACTGCAACCTTGACCTCCTGGGCTCAAGTAATCCTCCCACCTCAGCCTCCTGAGTAGCTGGAACCACATGCTCACGGCACCATGCATGGCTAATTTTAAAAAAATATTTGTGTAGAGACGGGGTCTCGCCCATGTTGTGCAGGCTGGTCTTGAGCTCCTGGGCTCAAGCGATCCTCCTGCCTCAGCCTCCTAACGTGCTGGGATTACAGGTGTGAGCCCCTGTGCCCAGTGGGAAGAGGATTTCTTAATCAGATAAAAGGTATTTATGATATCTGGAAACATGATATATGACAGAACGTGGCACTGAGGGTTGGTGGGGAAATGACAGGGAAGGCCACAGGCGAGGAACACACAGGGACCAACCCCCACTGGGATTGCTAATGTTCCATTCCTTAAGCTGGGTGGTGGGTTCACAAGTGCTCATTTTATTATTTTCATAACTTATACATTATATACATTCTTGTCTATATATTTATATTTCATATATTAAAGCCTTTCAAAGGACACAGAAACTAAAATGGGTTTCATAAGGACTTTTTAAAAAGCACCCTTTTTTTCTTGATGTGTTACTGAGTACCAAAGAAGAGACTTAAAAAAGAACATGGAGTTATAGAAAATAAAATTTAAAATAAATTCATGAAGAATCTTATATCTAGCTTCAACATATATACAAACACTCAAATTCAAGACTGCAACAAGTAAAATGAAATGTAATACAAAAGTATCTTTGAGTAGAATCCATCGTATGTGAGTTCTAATTATGCTGTAATGTCTGCTTCAGATCACTTCAACCTCTCTTTATCTGGAGAGGGGTTGGGGCTGGGTTAAGAATGTGATGAGAAGTGTTCCATATAGTGCTAAAATTATATGATTTTAGGTCTTGAAAAGCCACAATGGATTCAGGATAGTAAACAGTGAGAGGTACTTTGTTTTCCTCTCATTTCTGTTTTTTTAAAAATAATTTTTAATTTTTGTGGGTACATAGTAGTACATATTTATGGGGTACACGAGATGTTTTGACACAGGCATGCAATGCATAATAATCACATCATGAAAAATGGGGTACCCATTCCCTCAAGCATTTATCCTTTGTGTTACAAACAATCTAATTATACTTTTAGTGAAAGGTACTTTCCTAACAATTTCAGAGAAAAAAATCATAAATTAACTTTGAAGAAAAACTGATGAAATATGACTTTCATTTTGGGTACCCATTGAAATTGCTTCAGAAATTCCAAAAAGCTTTTCTACACCATAACCAATTTTTAACTCCATATAAGATTGCTCGTTCTGTTCTTTTCTTCTCCTTGTTAATCCCTCCCCACTCCTGTAAGGCCCAGCTCAGGTTTTCTTCTACATTATGTGGTGATTCTTGCCACTTCTCTGGTTGTTTGTGTACAAGGCCAGACCTTGTGTTTGAGGACATGGAGTGCCTAACAGTGTACTGCAGGCAAAATGTTCGTTTACTGATTGTTACTGAATCAATTCTGAAATTCTCACTCTGGCATTCATGACTCTCCATCAGCAGGTTTACCTTGCCCATCTGGATTTTCTCTCCTCTTAAAATTCCTCATGCCCCTGTTTCCCTTGCAGTTTTTAATCCTGACCTCATATTCACCTAAAGATAATATGGTGTAGTGCACAGGGCATGTATAAAACTGAACCAGATAAAACTGGTGTTTTTGTAGAAAACTCAGCAACTTCACATGTTTCAGTCTAATACTTTGGAGACCTGGGGTTTATGTCTCCATTCTGCCACTTACAGCTGTGTGAACTTGTGTAAGTAACTCAGCCTCTCTGAGACTTAGGTTTCTCATTGATGAAGTGTGAATGAGAAAAAGTAGTAGCAGTAAGAAGTTGGGTGTTGGAGACAAGACAGCCCAGAGTTTGACTGTGCTCTGCCATTTCTAACTAGTACAGCTTTGGGTAACTTATTTTACCTCTAAGACTCAATAGGAAAATAAGGACAGTATTATCTATCTATAAGGTTATAAAAATTAAATGAAATGCTGTACATGAAATGTCTTCACACCAGATTTTTTTCTTCTTTGAATTTTGGCTGTATAGTCAGTTCCTACTTCAACTTGTGCCTGAAATTATAGTAGTCTCAAAGTTTTACTCCTCTTCAAAAGTATTATAACCTCTTAAGGGCAGAGACCATGTGTACTTTTTATATTGTACTTCCCAGGATCTGAGAAATTGCTGAATATATAATAAACACATAATAGATACTCATTGAATAAAATGAGAACACAAGCTATTAGCACTCAGATACAAGATTGGTGCTTAAGCTTATTTACCTTTAGTATATAAGAATAACAACGACATACACCAAAGAAAACCAGTGATGAAATGTTTCACTCTTACTTTTAGGATACTTTTACCCTTGATAAAGCAAGTATAGACATTATGAAATTATTCCTGAGTCTTTTTAACTTTCTTTGACTGAAAGCAAGTACACAAATTTGCCCATAGTTATAACTGCTATTATAAATCAAAAGCATTTTTCCTTCAAAGTGGTGGCAGACCAGGGTTTCAGAGTCAGTGTAATGCTAACGCACATTTTAAAAAGAGAAACACATGTTTGTGACATGTAAGAATCAGTATCAGTTGTGAGAAATCAACAAAATACAGTAGAAGTAATAATTAGGTTTTTAAAATGAGAATGGATTTAGTATATTTAAAAAAGAGGTCACTGAACAACTGCAATATTAAAACAAATAAGTTGGACCTAATAGGAATTTTATAGTACTCCTTAAGCTTCAATCTTTTGCAAAATGATTCTTTGCTACACCTTTCTTTTCACCTTCTACTTTCCAAGAAACTCTCAGCACCTTCTGTGCATGCTTGTTTGTCCCACTTGTAATTTCCAACAGCTATGAAACTAAGAAATATAAGGCTTGCACTTTTAGTGCAAGTTTCAAAACTGTCTTTAGACCAGCACAGAGTTAGATTTAAATTCATTAACTAATAAATAAATCTTTATATTTTAAGAAATGTGTATCTCAATAAATAAAAATATGCCAATATGTTTGTATAAAAAAACTAAGGAAATATTTAAAAACAAGGGATAAATGTAGTTTTTGAGTATGTGAATAATACAAGGCATAAATAAGAGGAACACATAACGTCTGACAATCAACAAAAAAACTCAAACTAGTTTGTGGCTGAATTTATGTTACTGCTTGTAACCAACTACTGAAGAAGTTTTTACAGTAGTTATTTTTTAAAATCACTGGTAAAATTCTGAGGGTCACAAATGCTCTCAAACTATTAAAACTCATTTAAGTTGCTCCTTCCTCTAAGACATTTACAATTACTTATTCTATCCCCACATTAATTGCAAAGTTTAAGAGATATAGGCAAACTTGACTTACCAAAAGAACTGGGTATGAAAGTCACAAGAGTATAGAAACGTGACACAGCAATTTAAGGCAGCAAAAGAATACTAAGCCAAATTTAAACCTCAGGGGCAGATTACCATCAGTAGACATGAACCAGAATTGGCCTTTGACCAGAAATTTATCCCTATATTTATAAAAAGGAATTGGAAGTTATTTTACAGACAAAAATAAAGCTCAGCTTTTAATATCTTACCTGAAAGACTGGGAAGATATTTTCATAAGTCAGGAATTTACACCCAGTGTTATTATTTAGACTGACATTTAAAAGCTATTTAATACCCTCAGAAATCTTAGTAGCTAAAATTATACAAGCACAAAACAAAGAGATGAAATGATGACTTCTATGATATTCTTGCTGAAGTAACATCTCAATAATATAAATATTTTTAAAATGGGTATAAGTTGGTAATGTGGATTTACATGGGTACTTATTATGGTAGTCACAGATAATTAAATCTATAAATGAAGGTTGTACTGAAAATATTCTTTCTAATCTAAAGGTCTGTAGGCTTGATCTAATTTTGGCTTCACTACAGTTTTTCATAAGGAAATTTCAGAATTTTATTATTCTTACATGGTCTTCTACAATAGAAAGGTGTCTGTTCTCCAACAGAGGACGGGCATAGTGGCTCACGACTGTAATCCTAGCACTTTGGGAGGCTGAGGCGGGCAGATCGCTTGAGGCCAGAAGTTCGAGACCAGCCTGGGCAACATGGTGAAACCCTGTCTCCACTAAAAATAAAACAAAAATTAGCCAGGTGTGGTGGCACATGCCTGTAATCCCAGCTACTCGGGAGGCTGAGGTGGAAGAATCACTTGAACTCAGGAGGCAGAGGTTGCAATGAGTGGAGATCACACTACTGCACTCCAGCCTGGCTGACAGGGGGGACTGTGTCTCGGAAAAAGAAAAAAAAGAAGAAACGTGTCTATTCTCCAATAGAAAGGTATACTATGAAGAAGGAATTATTCAAAACTATTACATAAGTTTCTGATTTAGAGTTCACCAGAACATTTGTTTACACAAAAGGAGGTGCAGAATGAAGATGGACAAAAGTAGTATAATAAATCACATCCCTTAAATAAATAATAACAATGTATATTAATATCACTCAATAAGCGATAAGAGACCTTTAAAGCAAATACTTTCCATGATCCTTGACACAAGGTTTCCTTATGATACAGAAAGAACGCTGGTGGATTTTACTTCTTTCCCTTTCCAAGTGCTATTTTCTTTTTATTTCTCACTATCATGAGAGCAAGGAAGTGGTATCAAGAGCCCGGTGAGGCACACTGTGGAGAGGCTGGCATACAACATGGATTAGTATCTACTGTGTGCCCTGGTACTTTCACATCTGTTAAGAACTCCGGGAGGTAGGTGTTATGGTCCCTATTTGCAGATAAGGGTGCAGAAGCTCAGGGAAATTAAGGAACTTGCCCAAAGTCACATATTTGACTAGTAAAAGTAGATTATAAAGTCCATATGGAAATGTAATATGCCCACTTCTCTAAATAATCATAACTGTATCATCTTGCAGTTGTAATTTTCACTGACTGCAGCCTCCTCTAAGAGAATTCTTGAATATAGATCTATACTGAATACAATTCCAGAAGGGGTATTCAGGCATTTATAAGAATGTATATTGTTTTAGTGAAACACAGAATGGCTCACCCAGGTGTATAAAACATAAATTTGTGCAGTCATTGGTAGAAATTTATTATCAAGATAGGTTAACCTTGTTCAATGATATGATACAGCTACAATTCATCATCACTTAACAACTGTTTAAATAATTAATGACAATGCAGACTATTAGAAGCCAAAATACCTAAATGTAAGAGATCTAGGGCTATAACAGCATGCATCACATCTAGTTTCACATGCAAGTCAGAATGATTAAAGTATAGAGTTTGTGTGCTTTGCAATCAGGTCTGGATTCAAAACCTGGTTATAGGAATTACTGGCAGTATAAGGAAGTAAGAGACTTAGGTCAGTTTCTCTCATCCTCACTTTACCTGGCTGCAAATTAGGTGGAAAAGTACCAACTTCACAGGACTAAGATCCTGATAACAGGATTAACATTCTGATAATGTATACTAAGAGCCTATCTGGCACAAAGTCAGTGCACAACAAATGGAAGCTGTTATTACTTTAGTTTTCTAATTGATTTGGGCATAAGTCTGATCTCTCCAAATGAGGTCCTTGCGGAATAGGCTTTATTGGTATTGTCAAAGCCCTCTAGCCAAAGACTGCCAAGAACACACCAACAGTGGAAAGAGTTGGGTTTAATATTTATTGCAGTGAAGGAGAATGCTTACCATGGGGCAGCATGGGGTGTCTCAGTAAGAGGGTTTTAGAAAAAGAATGTATTATAGGATTTAGGCTTTGGTTGAGTGATTTTGGGGAAACTCTAAGGAAGGAGGGGTTCGTTCCAGATTGGCCGCTGTCAGAAAGCAAGGGCAATTCCACAGGGAGGGCAGTCCAGAGTGAGGACCAAGCTGTAATTGGTAAAGAAGCAGCAGTCACTCTTAATAGCTGGGAGAGGACAATGTTAGGTATTTTGTGGGTGGCACAGTGACCTTGTTTTTGTCTGTGCTTAGAAAACATTCCGAAGTAGTCTTGTTTTGTCTCCTTTTATCACGGTCTCAGCATTATCCTGTCTGATGTTGGTGTTCTGAGAGATTATGTCCAATAAGACAGTAACACACTCTAGCTGTGACAGCCAGCCGTTGAGAATAAGGCTAGCTACTAACAACAGTGAGGCCACAGTGTCAAACCAGTTCCTGGATGTCAGGGACTGCTTTTTTCTTTCTCAGTATCTTTTCAAAGCTTCTAGGAAGTCACATCTATTGAGTGTTTAAAAAACTTCCTGAATTAATGAAAACACCATGTTTGAAAGTGAGTTGTATGTTGTAAGAATGCAATCTTTTATACCTATACTTATATCATTACTTTTAATTAAGAAGCTTGCTTCATTTACTATTCCTCTCAAATGGATGGCAGCAGAAAAACAACCAATTTAATTTTAGTTTACAGATGGAAATTCTAAGTGGTTTTACTAAGATTATGTTTTGAGTCAAGAGCCGCAGTACATTAAGTTTACTTTCCTCTGCAAGATGGAATCACGTTTAGCCAGACTTCAAAAAGGATGGCACCTTCCAATTTTGAAAACACATATTGTGAATACTTTTCTTCCTCAAATGAATATCATCTTTGTGAGTAATTTAAAAGATTTAATGGTCACTTATCATACATTTTTTGGGAGAAATGTTTTCATAGTACATTAGGATTAGTATTTGCCACTCTCATGCCAAGCTGAACATTAGGCATTTTAAGGCTATAACACAAATAATTTTGAAAGAGTGGATCAGTTTTAAAATGTGGCTACACAATGGTCATACATCACCTGTTTCAGAACAGGTTTTACTGCCATATCAAACTCTCCCTCACCCCAAATCTTTCAGAGTGGTCTATGACAATTCCACAAATGACTGTCCCACACCCATAGTTGGCCTCAGTTCCAGCATTTTACTACCTGAAGGTATTGTGAATTAAAAGGGTAACAACCAAAATCTCAAATAACGTGGAACTTGTGAAGAAATAAGTAAGACTTGGTGTGGGAAGATCAGTCCTGAATTATGGCAACACTTTTATTCTAGAGTCTACAGAAAAGCTTTCAAACTAGTAGCTGCTCCTGACATGTCTTAGGACAAGCTTCTCATTCCTAGTCAAACACTTGGCTAGAAGTTCTCATAACTGGAATATCAGTGGCAATAGTAAACAGAGTTTAAAAGGCTGAGCTCATCAAACCTCCAAAGAATCAAAGCAAATAGCAGATGTCAAACTATCTGTTACTAAATGGGCTGATTAAAACTTTTAAGTATCTGAGGGGGAGAAAACGGGAAACTTCAGCCAAAAGTTCTGGGGTCTTACAAAAACAGATACACTGAAAAAAACTATCACTAAATAATGAAATCAAGATTTAGAGTCACTAGTATCACAAAACATAATAAATTAATGTGTCTATATAGATTTTATTTATATATGTGTTTATAAGCATTTTGTGAAATAAACATATTTCCATGAAGATCAAGGATATTCACCACTTAAATATTTGAAGTGGTTTTTGGTAAGTTGGTTAAGTTGATGGGTATAAAAGACTTTTTTATTAATGACTACAAAGGATCTCCCAAATTTTAAGTATATTATAAAAATGATATAATAATAAAATACCTTTTTAGGATGACAAGTACTAATACATATTATCATAAATTACAACAGACTGTTTATAATATATAAATGCTAAAATTTTACAAAAATATGGGTCATGATGTAATAATTTCATTACTTAATACTTAATAATTTAATACTTAATACTTCTTAATATGTAATAATTTCATTACTTTATTAATTTCATTACTTTTATGCTGCTCTCATAAAACTTATTCTTGTACAGCTGAAAACAAACACCTTATAATTAATCTTCACTCATTTTACAGAATATAGTATATAATAAATTATATATGTCAAGTGTATTTATCTGAGTAACACAGAAAAAACAATGACTGAGCTACTTTTATATACTTGGTGGGTTAAAACTCTGCACTAATAAGTAATGGCTTAAATTATAACACTGTCTGCATCATCTGCAAAGCAGCAGTGATAAAGAGACAAGGAGAGTTTAGAGGAGGATCCTGAAATATAAACAATGAAATCTTAACCACTGGAATAGAAGCCTTTCGAGAGTTTACACATTTGCTTAGTAAATGTTATCTTAAGGATATTTGAAAAAAATATTAATCCAGTGGATATGCCAAGTTAAAAGACGTTAGAGTTCTCCATGTAATGCCCTACGTGGCCCTAGAGGAGTAGCAACTTATTGGGGAAATGTTTACTACCCTTATTAGTAAAATGGAGACATACTAATGATTCACTTTAAAGGACACTTTAATGATAAATTGTTAAATTATAAAATTGAATACTTATTAAAACATACATAAAACCATATAACATATATACAGTGCTAATGAACAATTTACTTTTCCATGGAGTTTAATAAACCTACTTTAATAAATTATCTTTCAAGTTAAATTAACAATGGCACCTATGTTTTTCCCCCCCTCCTAAGTATTTAAGTTCAGGTGCAATGAATTTCTCTATCACAACTTTAGGTCAACTCATAAAACTAATTTTGCAGAGTAGAATACAGTTAATTCTTGATTTCTGCCTAGTATTCTTCAAAGATAGAAAATTTGAATGTTGTCTTACCTGACCAGGTTCTGTTCCAGTTACAGTCAAGTCTTGGATGGATCTACGTCTTGGCTGTCCGTTGCCTTTAAAAAGAAGAAAAAAAGTAAAATACTAAAATCTAGTCAAACAGACAAAAAGCGTGCAATTGCTACAGCAGAAAGTTGGAATTTGTTGCTCCTTGGATCTACACAAAATGTTTGTGGGGAAAAAAAAGTGAGTTTATTGCTAAGAAAAAAAAAAAAAAGAAGAGAAAGATGTAAAGAAAGGAAGAGAAACAGCTGCAGTGTTTTAACTCAAAAGTTGCTGGCCTACAACAGAGTATGTCCTAATACAATAACCACTTCTACCACATGAATAGCTGCTGAACTCTCTTCCACCATCTTCTGTCATGTGTTTAAATAGATGAATGCTTGGGGGCTGGGGCTGATGACGGCATCTATTTCAAGGGCCTTACGTTACAGTTTTTACAGCAAGACAGCTAGCAGGTTGTAAGACTTTAACTGGCAGCAATACCTTGTTCATTTCAGGGCCTAGAAGACGCTTAGGCTTAAATTTGTTATATTGAGTCACGCTTACTTAATCCCCATTAGTCTTTGTCAGAATCTAGTAATTTATTATTTGTGAACAACAACTCTTAATTTCCTACTGGATGTTAATAACTGTCACTCTGTTCTCAAATATACAGCTTGTTGAAATGGGCTATTGTGTTAATTCTGCTTTAGAAACTTCTATGTTTATAATTAATTTAATTAAAAATCAATTTATGAGAGAATTCTACACATATAAGTCCTCAGTAAAACAATGAATTGAGCAATGGCTTCACTCAGCACTTTTATTTGGGAATAAGGCTGTTTATGCAGTATCTTCTAACGTGAGAGATCAGCTGTCTAAAAGGAAACACCAAAATACTGAGTAACAGCTGATACAATACTCAAAATTCTTTTGACTCTGAAATCTGTATTACGTAATTTCTCAACTAGTGGGCAACACTTAGAACATGTACTCACTCTAATTGTAGTTTCCCGATTAGTAGACAGAATTCATTCTTAAAATTTTAGACTTCCAGAATCTTTCGTAGAGACATCCTTTTAAAACCAATCAGCAATATAATTTAGCACCTTAACCCACATGACCCCATTATTATGCTGCAGATAAACTAAAAGGACCTTACAATGGAATAAGAATGTTTAATAGAATAATATGTGTAGTGAATATAAAAACTCAAATTTGTAACTCCTCTTGCAAATGTAAGACATCATCAGTTTTTTCCATTTTAAGCTACGTTTTATAATTATTTGCATTATCTGAATTCACATTTACTTCAAATTTCATTTTATTCCAAAAATTTCAACTTTTCATTACAAACTAAAACAACAAAACTGTGCATTTATTGAATTAGATCCACTAGATTACTTTTATGAATACTTTCAACTACCCCTATTTCCCAAGGACAAAAAGGATCCCCGCAACCGTGACTAATAAGCAATTTTAGGCACATTTCATTCAACACATTCATTCTAAAATTAGCGGTGATGAGACAGGCTTGTAAAAGTGTCTGGAATTCTCTTTTCAGATTAGCAACACAGCAACATTTGTGAATCTGAGGAACCACCCAACACATGTGTCTATAAACCATTACATCACCATTGCAATAACAACAAAAACTGAACTTAAATTTAGGTGGAAGGATAGGAGAAAAGGGAAGTAAAAACTTTTAAGGAAGTAAGGTAAAGAAGAGCTGACAGTTAACAAATGCCATAAAATGAGAAATCTTTAAGCTATTGCATGAATCAAAGCAAGCAGTATTAGGCAATGCATTTTAATTAGCACAACCATGGCAGAAACCATCTGGCAGATAGTTCAGACAAAGCAAAACAGGATTGCAATCAACAAATACTTGTTGCTCCAATATTAAATTTTAAGTCATAATTTAGAAATATGAATGTAAGAAAAATCAACCTCCTATTACTTCAAATGAAAATTACTGGGTGTGTTCTCAGTAAATTTGAATTGATTCTGAAGTTTTTTGCAACTGAATACTAATTTAGACATTCACTCATTTTACCTTTTTTGGTCCTTTGATATGTACATACCTATATTATACATGGTAGTGTAAATGGAAAAAGTAGTAGAAATGAGGACAGCATGATGTAAACAGATGCCTGATCAAGGAATCTGAAACCTGCATATGCTATCCTGAGTATTTCATTCTGTAATGAATTCTGGAATGTTCATGTCTTATAATAGAGAACAAATTCCACTTTTTAGAATGACTTCTAAGAATACATCACATTGCCAGTGCATACTAAATCTGCACTCCTGCCCCCCGCAAATAGAAAGCAACTTAGGGGTCAGTTCCATTCTTTTTACAGTAATGTCATTAAAACAGAGCCCCTCTTCAAAAAAGCTCCTCTTTTAAGTACAACTGATTTCCTGAGCTGGTATTTAAAAGTTATCCCGGGTTTCTTCCAGAGACTGCTGGCTTAGGTCCCAGACAGCCACTCCTGTAATTTTTCTTATCAGTTAAGCTCATAGTTTTCCTTGACTTACACTACTCTTATTTTCTACTTTAAAACTTCCTGAAGACTGTCTTCATGTAAGAATCAACACTGTATTTTCCTGGAGACTTCTCTTAACCTAAATGTTAGAAATTTTGAGATTCACGAGTTTTGAATATTACAAATTACGGAACACCATTCTCTTCATGTGTAAAATACCCAAGATTTAAAAAAATGCATAGCATGATACACTAGCATTACATTACTGCTTCATGGTAAACTGAACATGTAATTTTAAAATATATGTTCTAATTTAGGCTGCCAAAGTTTCGTATTTCTTTACTAATTTTAACAAATTCTGGCTCTTTCACTGGAAAGGTCCGTCAGGTGGTTTATTTGCTTTCCAATAAACCAGCTTTATTAGGTTAGAGTTGAATTTTTTAGATTACAAAAAGTGATCTTGGTAGACTATACAATATGGCAGAAAGGCCACCTAAATATTCATTATAAAGTTAGATTAACTTCCCTATTTAATATGCCACAAATAGAGAATTTTATTGAAAGTGAGGTGGCTATACACAGAAACTAGTACAGTACATCTTAGTACAGCACCCCTTAGCCCTAGGATCCCTATCAAAGGCTTACATCTGCTAATGACACTATCTGTGCTAGGTAAGAACTTGCCAGATCTAGAAAAACTCAATTCTTTCTCTCTTTGCCTCTTCATATTGGTGCTGCAGTAGTCTGGAGGAAATATTTAATAACTTACATGCTTCCAGTTAAAGAAAGGTTTACAAACATTAGTTATCAACCGGCTCTTGAACCAAATATACTATTAAAAAAGTGATATTTTCATCTTGGTGGAGAAAGCAAAATAGTGCTCAGGTGTCCTTGAAAAGTATCTCTGCTTCCAGTTGTTTAAGCATTCTATAAAGCCCTCCCCACCTAGATAATTTATTTGCCAATACCTGACATTTGAAACTTCTGAAGGAGGGCAACAAGATACAAGTATTAGAAGCCTAACTACCCATCTATTTTTCAGTTAAAATGTTTGGGCCTCTCTACATTCTACTTACTCCAATTTACTACTTATCATACTGTTAGTAAAAAACCAATATACAATAGAGCTAAACGTCCTTGACTGAAATTAAAAGCGAATACGCGTTTTTTATTCAGTTAAGAGATCTAAATGCGGCTGAAATCATAAGGACACCTAGGGTTTCTTTTTAGCTTTAAGAATGATATAACAAACAATAAATATCAATTAAGTTCAGGCTCTTCAGGAAACTAGGCAAAAATCTTATCTATTTCAGTAAGATCTGACTCAAAAACATTTGTATATTCAATCTTCTTTTGCATATCCTTAAGAACAGTATATAAGACAGAAAATCCTCTTTGGTCAAGGCATTTTATTGCTCTCGAATGTTATGCCATATTATTTTAGGCTTAGAAATAACAAAAGGTACACTAAAGCAACACTGTTCAAGGTTCTCAAATTGAAGCACTTCAAGGCAATGTTCATCTATAGAATGGATGGTTTTCAAGTACTTGAAATCAAGCATTATAATCTAATCTGAACTAAGAAATAAATTTAGAATTATCTATGATGATATAATAGCATTAAAAATGTCTGTAATTTAGAAAATTTTACTTTTGCATATCACATTTGGGAAACTCATTTCACTTTATAAAAGCAATCAAGCCGGTATGAACCATGTACAACAAATTTTATATCAGAGTAGAATTGCAGAAGACTAATGTTTAATTAAATCTTTTATAGGTGGTAAGTATATATGTATATGACAGTATTTTTTTCCAGTAGATTTTAGAATGCATTATAATTACAGTTTATTTCCTTAAATGCTATAACTACTCACACAAAGGCTCCAGAGCAGAACAACCCATCTTCCATTACTGATGCTACAAGCATGAAAAATAATTCGCTATCTTAACTACTTATTCTCTTACTCTACATGTTAAACTGAAAAAGGTTGTTCCTCTTTTTTTGTAATATTTAGGCATTCTACCTGTTCCTCTTTGACATTTGGATTTTTAAAAGAAATGTAAAATTTAGGTATTCTTCTAACATCAGATGAACTGCATTAGAATGTCTTACATAGTTTCACAATCACAATAATCTATTTCATTTGTGTACTTGAGATAAAGGTGGGTGAAAAATAGATTCTTGGAAGCTTAGATAGTGACAAAAAGAAAATATGGGAAAAAGTAAAGAAAATCCATGCAAAACAAAGATCTGTGTTCTTACTGCCCTTATTAAAGTCCTAGAACAAAAAAAGTCTAGAAAAACTTCAAGGAATCCAATAATCTGCTACCTATTCCCTTTTCTTCAAATATAAGTGTAACAAATTAGATGTACTGGCTGAAAGGAGAAAGGATATGGTTTTTAAAACTCAAGTTTTAATAAAAAACATTTAAGAAAATCTATTTCTTTTCTCAAAGTCCCTTCCAACTTATCAGCAAGCAAATGCATTAGAAAACTGTAGTTCATATGGTCTAAATACTGGGCAAGAAACTTCCACATTTACATTTACTTTGCTTAGGTAGCACACTGCTACTTGGCAGGACCTTCTCTACAAAGGAAGAGTCAGCAAAATGTCACACACTCTACTGGTAATTTGCTCTTAGCTGCGTGTCTTCCTTGGTAAAAAGGAGCCAGGCTAATCTATAAAGCTCACTCTTTTAAGGGCAGATGGACAGTGGAAAGAAGGAAGGGTTACCGTACAAAAGTTTGTCAGTTCTTCAGAGCCAGTAATATGGTAGAAGAGGTATAAAAAATTGTACAGTCTGACCCACAGGGAGTCCTAAGGTATTAAAGGTTAATTTCTGTATGATCTGAGAGACTACTAAATTGATAAATACTGCTGTTTTGCTAAGTTGCTTTTTCTTCCACATTTGACTGATGGCATAGTATACACATTTTGAAGAGCAAGCAAAAAACAAGATTACAAGATTAGGGTCTTTGCATTTCTTTACCTATTACTAGGTTAGACATTTTAGTGACTATAAAGATATATATACAAAACCTTTTTGTGATGCTTGAAGGATTGCTCAATAATTATTAAGAGAGGTAGTTCATTCCAAGAAGTACATTAGACTCAGTATATTGCACTTGGCCAAAGGGAAGTATTAATGAAACTCTTATCCATATAAATAAGATTTTTAAAAAGCTATATTTAAAAAGAATCCTTGCAATTGGGTTTTAATGCTAATTAAACAGTTTGAATATATCAAGAAGTATTTGCTAATACCATAAAGCTTGTGGGAAATCCACTTAGAACAAAACAATTTCTAGGAAGTATTAAGAAATTTTGGAAATTAAGTATCACTCTTCTTTACAATTAAAATGTCATGTAGGAAATTTGAGATATTCCCAAAGGGTGGGCGGTATTTTTATATTTAATTTAAAAACATTACCTATGAGCACATTCATGATTGGCTTTTATGTCCACTAGTGTCAATTCTACAGCTTGTATTCTTCTATTAAAGAAAGTGTACCTGAGTAAGTTAATGTTTGATATCTGAGGGGGAAAAAGCCTAAAAAGAATATTTAATAAAAGATATTACTGAATAATATTTTCATATGAATAGCACTGCTGCTCTGGCAATTAAGAGAATTAAGGTTACCTGATTCCATAAAGGCCCAATGTCATAAAAGAGGATCTCCCTGGCTGAAGAGCTCTCCTTAATGTGAACACTAAGAGAAAGCAAGAAGAAATTACTCTAGCTTCTCTGACTTAAACAAAAGAACAAAAAATGGATGTGACTTGGAGTCAGAAGATCTGGGTTGGGGTCCTGGCTATATGATTCTGGAAAAACCACTAAACATCATCAGATCTAAGTTCTTCGTCTGTTAAACAGCTATAATTTCATCCGATAACCTAGTTGTAAGATTGTATAAAGGTAAAATAAGATGTACTTTAAGCTACTTTGTAGGGCACAAAGAACATCTAATCAGGGGTTTTCAGCCTCAGCACTGCTGACATTTTGGGCTGCATCATTCTTTGTTGGAGAAGACTGCCTGGTACACATCAGGATGTTTAGCGGCATCCCTGGTCTCTGCCCACTAGATGCCAGTAGTACCTGACAGTTATAAACTATTACTCTTTCCTTATTTTTCCCTCCCCCATTATCTTGTATAGCGTGGGCTACGCTGCCATATATAAATTTATTCTTAATGCTTAGTCATAAGATTATACTGCCATCTGTCTAAATTTTCCTGATTCCCTCAAACATTTAAGGGAAGCACAGTTCAGCAGTATGTAAGTTTAAATGCTTCCAGCTCTTTAAAGTACATCCCTTATACACAGTACCTTTCAGCATGGAGGTAAACTGATCTCCATGTAAAATGATCTATTTGTTAATTTCTAAAGCAGTCCAGATTCAATAAATAAAAATTACCATGTGAAAAATGGGTTAACTCTACTCTTTGAATAGCAATAGTAATGATGTTGTAAAATAAGAAACCACTTTGATAACCAGGGAAAAATTAATATAAAATAGTTTTATACAGACAAAATGGCACCTAAGAATAGTATAATTCATATTTTTGTATGCTAGTTTCTCACCAGGGGAGATGCTCAATAGGTCTGTTCATTTATTTAATAAACATATTTATTAAACATTATGTTAATATGCTTAATATGTGAAGCACTGAGCCAGCAACTGCTGATACAATCAATAATAAGCAACAACAACAACAAAATAATGCACAAAGATATGGATTCTATCCTCACATAGTTTTCAGTTTAGTAGAGGAGAAAATAACCATTAAGTATTCAACTAGAATTATCAACACTGCTAAAAACACAATCACAGGCAAAGGACAGCGTGCTGAAGAATTCATCCAACTCGCACTCATGAACGTGTGTGGAAAATATGTATTTCCTTATCAAGATTTTGGGTAAAGAGGTAGAGAAAAGCCTAAAGGGATAAATAAATGATAATTTTGATAATACATTAATCAATACTGAAGGTCAATATGCCATTTAAGTTTCTATTAAAAATGGTAACATATTCCTCTATGAAATGATCACCGTAAGAAATAAAGCAGTTTACCAATTTTAGACACTAAAGTACCATGTGTAAGTTAGGTATAAAAACATGTAATTTATGAGATTCTCCTGATAATACACAAAAATCAGAATTGACCAACTATTTTACATGATTCTTTGGCAAGATACCCTGCAAAACAGCACATCTCATTTAGCTTTACTTTTTGTTTTCCAGGTTAAGGCAAAATGCTATTTAGCAACTCTCTTCTCTCAACTTCACATTCACTTGCTACCAACAGAAAGAGGTTAGGACAGAAAGTCTAGAGGGGACCCAAAAAGCAGTAACTGAGGAAGGAAAGGAGCCAAGGAAAATAACAAATTTTAATTAGTTGTTTCCTCTTTCTGTTGGGTGCAAAAAAGGTCTGGGTTTAGCTCATGTGCTCACTTAAAAGTAGAGAGGAAGTTGGTAGAATTCTGGGTTGGTGTTCTCCCTTCTCCAAAAAGGTTTACTTTCTCTTCTATTTTATCCTCACTTATTGTAGATCAGAGGTATCTTTTCAAGACTGCTTCAGAATAAATGTAGTTTTTCAATCTGTCTCCCTAATTACTGCATGCAAGGTATCCATTTTCATGTCCTGTAAAAATTGGAGCAAGAAGCATTTTACAAGTACCAGGGATCATTATTCCGGTTCCACAGCTATTAGACCAATTCAGGTGGTCTATGATACCTGATATGACGATCTCAGGGACATCCAGAATGTTGCCAAATGAAGCGGTTTTACGGTGGCCCCGTTTAGGCTTGGAATAGGCTGCAAAAACACATATATACAGTATACGTGCAAACAACCACAAACAGTAACACGGAAAATGATTAACTACAAAAATAGACTCATTTTCAAATAGTTCATGTTAATAACATTTCATGCAGAATGGCATGCAGAACTACCTAACTTTTCATCCATGCTCAGAAAAGGCGAGATTAAAGAGCAAACAACTACCAAATACAAGATGTTTTACACACTGGTTTTAATTAGCAGAAAAAAATAAAAAGAACAGAGACAAAGCTGCAGGGTAATGAGGAAGCAAAATTTCAAATATATTCATAGAAACAGTCTACCTAAGTGAAATCACTGATCTGTGATGGGGGTGGGGGAACGAAGGAGGAGAGGAAGAAAGGCATTACAAAGTAAGTTGTCGTATTTGTTTTAATTACACAAACACAGGAATACATGTTCACGTTAGGTGTTTCTTGAAGTGTGCTATAAAGTAAAATCCAATGATTAAATAATAATTATTGAATCAAAGTGTGAAATGTATATGCTTTTGTAATCATACTTATACATATTTCTAGTACCAAATATTTATTATATTTTCCAAAGTTTAGGGTACATTCACAGTAAACACAGTCTGTCAAAAGGCTGGAAAGTATGACTCTTTCCAAGTAAGATAATTCATGAAAAAATTTAAATTGTGTAAAACTCAAGGGATGTGCAATAGCATTTGTTCTACATTTAGGCAAAATTTTAATGTGTGTGGTTATCCTTCTAGCAAAGTCATTTCTGTAAATAATAATAAAAAACCAGTGCTTGACTAGAAATATGATACTAGCGAAGACATGAAACCATTATTATAACAATTTTCAGTTTTGAGAGAGCAATTAGTATGTGGCAGATCTATCCTGAACAACATCCCTGAAGTGAAAAGGGTTCCTCAAAGCATGAGGGTATGTCCCGGTGAGTAGGGTTCATCTGACACTACAGTGAGACAACCCTGCTCCAAAGAAATACTTGTGACTCATGGAGACTCATGGGCTTGTCAGTGGCTGGTGACTTCTACTCAACTTGATAGTTTCTGAAGACCCATCTGTGGCAGACACAGCTATCTTCTGCCAGTCTCTACTCTTCCCTTCTGTTTTAGCAATAGTACTCTGATTTTATTTAGGACAGAAAAGTCATCAGATAAAAGAGGGCAGATCTCCTCTTCCCTTGGAGCTAC
Organism: Pan troglodytes; assembly: GCF_028858775.2. Lineage (NCBI taxonomy): Eukaryota > Metazoa > Chordata > Mammalia > Primates > Hominidae > Pan > Pan troglodytes. The sequence continues at coordinate 102,552,252 of NC_072403.2, forward strand.
GTGTAGCCATTCGACCATGTTACTTTGACCAATGATGTGTGGATGTTGTTAAGAGAGGCATCTGGGAATGTTCCTTCAAAGAACTTGGATGTCTATTTGCCCTGCCCCCATGTCTTCCTTCCTATTGCCTGGAACGTAGAAGTGATGAAATGGAACTTCAGCAGCCATTTTGGAGCGCAGGATAACTTTGAGAATGGAAGCTATACAATAGGGATTACAGCACAGAAATAGGAGACCAGTTACTTCAAGATCACAGAGCCCCCTACCTCCAGACTTGTTTATGTGTGAAAAATAATGCTTATGTGTTATAGACACTGTTTTTTCGGATATTCTGTTATATCTAATGGATTCTAATACTAGCTGATAAAATCAATGATCATGATTAGTTGAAGACAAGTATAGTATGATGGTCCATCTTGACAACTTCTTTCTGAAAAGAGCTCCACACACAATGAGAATATTCTATTTAGAAAAAAACCAAATAAGTGAAAAAAAGACCTAAAAAACTGGTTAGCTAAGTTAAAAAAGATGCAAATACATATGAAAATATACATTTATACACATACATAGTTAAAAGATGGGGTAAATACACAAAAATGTTAAGTGTTTATCTCTGAGTGGGGTAATTATGTAAGTTTTTTTGGCTTGTTTACATTTCCACATTTTCCACAAAAGAAACGTGTTTACTTTTAAAATCAGCTCCCCCTGATCCCTGGAAAGAATCAGCAAAAAACCAAAAAAGTCCAAATTAAACCAGCATTACTAAAATGAAACCTGGTCAGAGAATTAGGTTGTCAGTTTACTTAAGTAACAAAACATGTAATTGTTTTTGTGCTGACCAGTTCTTCCATGATTAATAATTTTAAGAACTGAACAATGGAATTTAAATGCTAGCTTTTTCAAGATCCAATAAAATTATGATATTTTATTTTACAATTAAAAAAATTAACCACAACAAGCTTAGCTATTATTTTGTCACTGGAATGAAGAAGCAGATAGAAGGTCAAATCCATGTATTCCACATGGATCTGGAATACATTTTTCTGTTAAATTTGAAACAAAATATTTGCTATTATTTGAGTTCAGCACAAAAATCTAGTAGTATCACTGAAAATCCCCAAAATATTCTGGCTTTGGCAGAATTTCAATTTCTCACTTAGACATTCAACTCATGTTTGAGCAGAAAGAATTACATTTGATAAAATCTGTAAATGAGGAAGGCATACTTTCTCATCCAAATAATTTTACAAGTCATACCTTCCTTATTTGGAATTTGAGATAAATGCATAAATTATTGCTAGTAACTTAGAAAAATATATTGTAAACCTACTTCCTATTAAAAAAAAAATATAAGACACACACAAAAAACCTTTGACAACTGAAACTACCATGGCCAAAAAGGCTTATATACATTTTCACTCTTCAGACTTGTAGCTCCTTTTTACCTGTGGTTGCAGCGATCCTAGCTTCTATTTCAGACATGTCAGCACTCATCCTCTTGCCCTCAGAGGTTGGGGGCAAGCTCTCCACACTGCTCCCACGGGAGGCTCCCAAGCTTAAACGTCCAGATTCACTCTGTTAAAATTACAGGTCAATCTGAATTACTGAAGTTCTTTAGATTTAGCAATCTTAGGCAACCTAAAAGGAGGAAGATGGCAAATGGGATTCTGATAGATCCTGTTCTGCTCTGAAAGGAGAGGGAAGTTTGTACGAGAGAGAGCTACAGGGGTAAGGGAAAGCAAGCTGCAGATACTGTCTTTATGAAAAGGCAGTCACTAGAACTGGGAGCTAAAAGCCCCAATTATTCGTTAACCTAAATGCCTCAGGCAAAATGAATAAACTCACTCCTTGAAATATTTTAAAAAATCAACAATGGCAAAAATATAATAAATCTGAACAGCATGAAATGATAGACTTAGAACAACTCCTCTAACTGGGCAGCGCAGCCAAAATATACCCATTTTACATTTTTAACCATCAACCATTACATTTAGGGATTATTATAGATAGGGATTTAGAGTTGGCAAAGGTAGCAATCATTAGAAGGAAAAACCATTTGGTAATAAATGGTAGGAGAATCTCATTACGTGTCTCTATTTGTAAGCTCTTCTGCATGTTTCAGGAAGAAAATTCAGGATTTATAAAATAGAAGATGGTAAATAATTAATTTCAGTTAGTATAATATTGTGACTACTGGTAAGGTTATCAGTTTTACTTGTAATAACATAACAAACCTGTTGCTTTGCCTGATTTTTCAATAATTTTGATTCTAAGCGCTTAATAGTATCATTTGTGGCAGGAACTTGCTCCATATTAGTGTCACTTTTGTTACTCGTATTTGTAGAAGCAATGTCCATGAATGAGCCTAGGAAAAGCAGAAACATTTATGACTAATGGTTGGAAATAATACAAATGCTTCACTTAGTATTATGTAACTTACATTCTTTTATAAACTAGCCAGGCAGGAACAGAAATAAAATAAGACTTTTCAAGCTAATGAAGATATCCAAACAAACCCATTTTAAGAGAAACTTAAGGATAGCACAAAAAAGGAACCAAGATGCCTAAATAGTCTTCTAATAGTCAAGAATAACTTAAGGTTTTTAACCTGAGCTAGTAGAAGAACTGAGGGCTATTAATTGAGATGGGGAAAGACTAAAGGAAGAGTGAGTTTGAAGGAAGTATCAGGAACTCAGTTTGGAAAATATTAAGTTTGAGTTTCTAGTAGATGTAAAGGAAATAGTTGGATATATGAGTATAGAGTTCAGGTATAAGATGGAAAACATTATGAGCCAACAGATGGTATATAAGGCCATAATACTGAATGAGGTTACCAAGGAAATGAGTGCAGACAGATAAGTGAAGAAGCCAAATGACCAGGCCCTGGGCACTCCAACATTTCTAGGTTGGGGAGATGAGGAATAACCAGCAAAGAAAACTGAGAACAGACGGCCAGAGATGTAAGATGGAATCTAGGCTAGTATGGTATCTCGGAGGCCAATTGAAGAAAGTGCTGTCTGTAAGAAGGAGAAAGTAATGAATTAGGTCAAGTGCTACTGAGAGTCAAGATGAGAAATGAAAATGATTCCTTAAATGTAGTGATGTAGAGATAACTAGTGACCTTGACAAGAACAATTCTGAAGTACTGGCATAATATGTCTGAATGGAGTCAGCTCAAGAAAGAAGGGGAAAAGAGAAGCTAGTGAATGCAAATACAGACTACGTATGTTTTAGGAATGATCCAGTAGAAAGCTAAAACTGATGATGCAAGAGACAGGGGAGAATTGCTCAGAGGAGCAGATGGGATATAATGCACAGGCAGAAAGGTACACCTTTGGCCAGAAGTATGGATAGTTTAGCCAGAGTAACAGAAGAAAGCAGAGTAGATGGGCACAGATGTTGTGGAAGCTGTCTTCCGATTACTCCAATTTTCTCAGAGAAAGAGCAAACAAGATCAGCTGAGAGTGAGGAGTGGCGAGGAGGTGTTTGAAGTCTGAGGAGAGGCTACAGTATAAAATTAAGACATATAGGAGGAAAGAGATGAACTACAATATAGTACAACTGTCCAATAGCACTAAACATGCACGTGAGGATAGTAAACCTGTGCTATCTCCAGCCACACTCAGCTGCATTGGTACAGGCAAGGAGTAAGCCGAGTGTCAGCTTTTATTAGGCTTGTGGTTTAGCCAAGCAAGCTTGAGAGAGAGGCTAGAAAGATGAAAATTATTCCCAAGGAATTATAATAGTTGATTGGAATTAAGTGGAGGGAGAAAGAAAAAAGGACCTAAGAGGACTGAGGACCAGTGAAAAGGTGGGAGGCTCAAAAAATTCAAGGTCACAGTAAGGAAATGAAGAGAGGGTTTAGAGGACATGGGAGACACAAATGATAGAATTTTAGAGAAGTACATTTTAGAATTCAGAGCAACTCAAAATCTTTTCAGTAAAACTGGAATTTGAGAGTAACTAGCCAAACAATAAACCATCTTAAAATAAATAAAACTATTCTTGAGGTGGGAGAAATAGATCAGTAAAAGTATTTGTCAATAAATGCAGGGTAAATACATGTGCATATAGACACACACATATCTTTAAGTTTTAATTAATAATGAAATGCTTATAATGCCACTATATTTTGAGAAGTACAATATTTCTAAGTTACAGTATTATTTCTACTATCTTTTTGATGACCACAAATTACATGTCCCACTACTACTTCACATTTCGGAAAACTAAGGAACTTTTAACATAGCTTCTTAAATCAGAGCCTCTGTAGAAGAGAACAAAAATTAGGGTGTTCATGATGAAGAAATGTGTTAAATACATTTACAATAATTTCTAATACTATTTGATCTAGTAGTATCCATGTAAAAGTGATTTTTCAAGTTAAGAATGACATTCACTGTAATACAATATGCCATCTTTTTATTCATAATTATGTAGGAATTCCAAGACTTGGAAGCAGGTCTTCAATAACTCTTTAATCAGGGTACCTACATGAAGAATGACGCACCTGTAAACTCAAATTGCAGTCAATCATATGAAATGAAGGAATTAAAATGCAAATGGGGACATTATTCATTACTTCTTGATTATAATTTCATGGGAATAGAGACGAAAGAAAAATCAAGTCAATACTCTTCCAATCTATCCATTTACCTGTACTGGTGGCAGAGTTGCTCTGTCCTTCATCTGAATACTGACAAGGATACTGTAATGGCTCATCTGCTCCTGGAAAGTACTATATATAAAAAAGTAAACCACAGCTTACAATTTCCTTAATACAAATTAAATCCTGTTAATGTTTTATTTTCCCTAAGGTATATACTAAATTTGTAGGTGCCTAAGTTTTTTATTTTACAAAGATTACAATAATGTACTCTTGGATTTCAACTTTGATCAATGCCATGCACCTACCTAAGAATCTAGCTTACATTGGAGTCTAGATAGTCTTGAAGAAAACAGCAAATATTTCTCTAGAGAAACATATGAAATAACATAGTATCATTTCTCATAATTATGTAAAACATACTCATGTTCTTACAGTAGTGATGTAAACTTCCGGTGACTGTTAGTCTGAAGACTGAGACTAGTATACCATGGAATAATTGTTAGAACATTTTAAATATTAAGAGGATAGATTATGAATGTCTTTCTACAAACTGGAGGCATAATACTCAAAGTATATGCTGGACAAAAATGTTAGAATTTAGAGAAAAAAAGGAAACGTATTCTCCTCAAATTAGACAAGGAACAGAGAAGCAAAATTACAACTGCAATAACTTATATATCCCAAAGTTTTAAGTAATCTGACTACAGAGACTAAGTTGTTTTCTTATGCACACACCTTTAGGGCCTAGGGTTCTACATATGACTGGTATCCAAATATGATGGTAAACTTTTAGTAGATTAGTTCAAGCTGCTTCGCGTAAGAAATTTTCAATAGATTGAATAAACAATGTTTTACCATTTAGGAAATTACTTAGTCTATATTTAAGGAGATTGTAAGATTCTTCTACTGAACAAACTGTTCCAAAATTCAGGCACTTTCATAGATATGTGAACTTTTTAAAGCCAAGATATCACTTCACAGTTTTTGTTAATGTACCAAAAACCAGAGGCGTAAAATATTCCAAATAATTCTAAAGGTGCTTGATTCACAGACTAGGAAAATTTGATAATCATTTAAAAGGGTTCTTCTAAATAGAAGAAAGTTTAACTTTTTACTGGGATATAAAAACCTGAAAATAGGCCAAATAGTAAAAGTCACTCAAATAAATGTGTCTGAGAATGCAACCTATTGCCTTACATAAATGCCTAAATGCTTGATGAAAATTGGTATCAGAAAAATGTAAAATTTAGTTTATCATGTATTGAAGTCGTAATATTAATATATCCAAGTCCTGTGATGGCTTTAGAGACTATCTATTTCAGTTTCTCCCACATTACAAATGAGGCAACAGGCCCAGAGACAAACATACTTGTCCACTAATGTAAGCAAAAAGAAAAAAGCAAGTCTAGAAACCTAGTCTAGCCATCTTTCCAGTGATAAAGAACTAGATTTTCCCTCTCAAAATAATGTTTCCTCTTCTGACTATGAGTAATAAATGCCCATTCTCACTTAGAAAACATAGTAATATATAAAGCAGAATATAGTAATAACATCCCTTTTAAAATTCCATTAAAACTCAGCACATATTAAATTCCCCTAAATCCAAAGCCCCTCAAAAGAAGGATTATACCCGCATCAAGTGAGTCATTATTTTCACAATTTCCTCCATTGAAGGGCGCTGGGAAGGATCTTTAGACCAACAACGAGTCATCAGGCTCTCAATGGGCTTAGGTAAATTTTTGATCAGTGGTGGTCGAGTACCTACAATTGAAAATGAGAGGAAGGGGGGAAGAATGTATTTGCCCAAAGAATGATGCAAACTCTTTGTACATATTTCCAAAGTGGTATTTATTTTATAGATCTTGTAGTTTAAGATCTGTAATTTGGAGTAATAAAAGCGCTTTGTAATTTTATCAATTAACAAGTTAGTTCTTTTACTCTTTACTTCATGGACGTTCAATTATTCACTGACAACCGATAGAAAGCAAGCAAGCAAGCTGTCCTGGTCAATGCTGAACAGTCTCCACAATGATACTAACGGTAGTAATATTAAAGGCAGTATAGGAAACTGGTAAAAACAGCTAAGATTACTCAGATGATGGTACTGTTTGATAAATCTATGAATGACCTAAATAATTAGGCGGACATTTGTTTTTAGACTTGTGGAATAATGTAAAAAATGGCCATTAGTCACATGATTATAAACAAGGCATAGAAAAGAAATAACTAAGAGTGGCGCTAAAATTAAGAAGGTAAGTAATCTTCCTTCATGAAAAGCTATTTTCCCAAGCAAATGTAAAGTAACTTTACTAATGAAGAGGATGCATTCTAACATCATATGTGGTTAAAAACAACATTACCAGAACTATAAAAGAAACAGGACGGACGCAAGGACATTGAGTCCATAAGTCAATATGACTTAAGATATGAGCATTCAAGTCAGAAGCATCTGGATTTGAATCCCAGCTCTACCACTTACTAATCCTGTGACCTTAAGCAAGTTATTTAACCTCTCTAGGCCTCAGTTTCCTAATCTGTAAAATGAGGCAATAGTACTCACCTTCTAAGGGTGGGTAAGAATATAAACAGGAAAAATATGTGAAGCATTATTATTCTCTGCTTTTTCTCCTCGATGAGGCCCTTGCTTCTTCAGGAGAAAAGGGCTATAACTCTTCAGTTATATTAACCATGTCAGAGATTTTATGTATGTATTTTTTTATTTTTTCCAGGATCCAGCCTGATGCTTCTCCCTAAGAGAGAGCCAACTGTCTAGGTTGCGTACTGATGGCCTTTCCCTAATCAGCGGAGCCAGTGAACATCCTCAGCCGCATGTGTAGACCAGGACTACTCTCAATCCTGCTCTGCTGGACTCTGGGGCAGGGACAGGGCAGAGTCTTATAATAGCAAAGCAGTCTCTTAACAAAGAATTGTACATTTTAATGTTAGAGATAAATGATATTCTTTAGGGAAGGGGACAGGAGTAGTCTTCCAAGTAGAAAACACAAAAAGTACTTTTAAGAAAAATTTCTTTTTACGAACCATTATGAACGGCCCACATGATTCGGAAAGCTGGGCCACCAATCTCATCAAATGGTTTCCGACGCGTTATCACTTCCCAAAGAATAATACCCCAGCTGAAGACGTCACATTTTTCACTGTAATTACTACCTAGAAAAAAAAAAGGTAGTATATAACCTAAAGACTATTTTTCCACATGACTTACAGAAACAATGGCTTAAATTTTGAGAATGGGTATCAGGGATAAAAATGAGGCTGTCACATGTAGAACTAAGAAACTACTCTTTCTGAAGTACTTTGTCTTTTCAACAAGTACATTTTTAAATGAATTAAGTATCAACAATACACTAAAAAAACTACTTCAGAAACTCAGTTATTTTCTATCTTTTTTCATCAAGAGGCAGTTTTTTCATCAAGAGGCACAGGACTTGACTTTTATGTATTTAGACTGATACTTTCTCTGGGGCAGAGTATGAAACATCTGTACATTCCTTTATGTCGTTTATTATTATTTTATTCTGAGACAGGATCTCACACTCTCATCCAGGCTGGAGCTCAGTGTAGCCTCAAACTCTTGGGCTCAAGTGATCCTCCTGAGTAGCTGGGGCTACAGGCATGCCCTGGCACAACTGGTTAATTTTTTAAATTTTTTGTAGAGATGGGGTCTTGCCATGTTGCCCAGGCTGGTCTCAAACTCCTGGGCTCAACTGATCCTCCTGCTCTGGCCTCCCGAGGCGCTGGGATCACAGGCATGAGCCATTGTGCCTGGCCTCCTTTCTGTTACATTTTAATCTTAAATTTTCTTCCCACTCTCTGACAGACAGCACTACTCTGCTATCAAAGCAGAAGAACTTTCTAATTTAGTGTTACAGTTTTTTCCTCAATATATGGTGAAGGGAAATTCTTAATTTGTAAACTTAAACATAAGTTGTAAGTAACAAAAATTATGGATAACCTGAGTTATACAGCAAAATTTATAAACTAAGTAGGTGGTTGAATCAGCCAGCACAATAAGCACCCGTCATAATCTCCCAAAAACAAACAAACAAAAACTCAACTCACTGTAAGAATGAACAATTATTATAGCTATAGCTTTACATGCTAAGCAGTACTCTGTAATATAGCACTACAACCATGCTACAATCTAATTTGGGCTACAGGTTGACTGACATCTTTCAGAAATGAAGAAACTTACACAGCCTAACAGTCTGCATTTTGTTGCTCTAGACAATTAAGGGTTGTCTAGAGCAATAAAATTAATCTTTTGTATAAACAAATCTTTTTGCTCTCCACATACAGTAACATTGGGTCATTTTAACTCACATAAAGGTATATTAAATAAGTAAATAATTTTAAAACAATGTCAAATGTATACATTCTGTATATGAAACAGGAGGCATTATTTAATCTTGTGTAATGTAACAGCTGATTATTCATTTATTACTAAATTGAATTTTAGGGCAAAAGAGCTCCACTCAGGTGACTAGTTGCATTGCAATTTCTCTTCCTCTGGGGTGGCTAAAAATAAACAGAAAACCCTTTAAAGTCATCAAAACTGAAAGAAATAAGCTATAACCAGAGTCTGATTAACTGAATGTATCTGAATTTTATGGGCATTTACACTTCCTAACATACAAATCACATACCTTCAGTCCAACTTCTTTCATTTAAAAGATAATTTGATGTTTTTATACAGAAACCTAGCATATAATTTACAGACAACTCTTTTAGAACTTCAGTGACATATGGAGGTATAAAAGAAGGTAAACATATAAGCTTGACATTTATTTGTAATTCGTAGTATCTTATTTCTGTCCAATTACTTGCATTCTTTTTTTTTTCTGAGATGGAGTCTTGCTCTGTCACCCAGGCTGGAGTGCAGTGGCGTGATCTCAGCTCACTGCATGCTCCGCCTCCCAGGTTCACGCCATTCTCCTGCCTCAGCCTCCCGAGTAGCTGGGACTACGGGCGCCCGCCACCACGCCCAGCTAATTTTTTGTAGTTTTAGTAGAGATGGGGTTTCACCGTGTTATTCAGGATGGTCTCGATCTCCTGACCTCATGATCCGCCCACCTCGGCCTCCCAAAGTGCTGAGATTACAGGCCTGAGCCACCACGCCCAGCTACTTGCATTCTTTTTAAGGCATCCTCATTTAAACTTTAGGGCTCTCAATTTTTAATTGCTAGGAAACCAATACAAAAGCACAGTTAATTCTCATTATTCCTGGTATTTATGTTCTATAAAGTTTCTGAGAACACTGAATTAGTGAACACTGAATCATTGCTCCTAAGGAAAATACAGGGGTAGGTTCCTGTGTGCCTCTGGTCACCACGTTTTTGTCAACTGATGAATATATAGCCTTGTTTCATGTGTATTTCTGCTTAAAGACACCTTATTCATATATACTGTTGATTTATTACCATTGAACTCATAGCCAACATTTCTGTAACTCATGCCTGAATGAAGATAATTTAACATATGTATATTGTCTGTTAAGATACACCATAGCCTTCTTGTACTTAGGCAGTACTATGCTTGAGGGCCATTTTAAATAGCAAAATTAACAACAAAAATCACAAAAATGAAAAAGGGCTCTGAACAGCACAAAAAGGACACCTGCTTACAGCATGAGAGCTGAAACAAGACGGAAAAGTGTTGTCTTGTTCAACCTCAGCTGGAAGCATGCGTTAGATGACTCAAAATTTGCACTGCTCAGCGCATGCACACTGTCTGCGAATACATGAAAGCACTGTCTGCAAACAACCATGAAAGCACCATGAGTATTAATTTTGGGGTTACAAATAAAGGTTAGCAAATAGGCAATTTTGCAATTAAGAAATTGGTGAACAATGAGGATCAACTGTACATATGCTTAGAAGCATAGAAGATTTAAATCTTACTATAAAATGTAGGATATAATACTTTATTTAATATCCCCTTAGATTTCATTGTATACTTTATGTATTATGCAGAAATAAAACCATGGAAATGGGGAAAATCTATAAAAACATATGAATTCACAAGGACTGAGGGAGATTATCAAACATACCATACTTTTGCCATTTTACCTTCAAAAACTTCAGGTGCCATCCAAGCAGCACTCCCCTTGTTATTGGTCATGTGTGTCTGAATGTCACAGGCTGTACCAAAATCACAAATTTTTAGAACTGTCCCCCCTGCAACCAGCAGTAAGCTGTTTAAAAAAAACAAAAAATATCAAAAGTTACAAGGCCAACATTTTATTCTACAATAAAAGAAGAGACATTTGTGGAAATGGAAAAGGTTAAGCAAAATGAATGTTATCATTCAACTTCTGTGAAATGACTAATTTACTTGGTCACTATAAAAGCCTAATAGTTCAGAGAAATAATAAGCAAAAATTAATTGACCATAACCTAGCTCTCTTTGGAAGGCTGCTAGACTCACATTCTGATGTCTTCATCTCTAGCTCCAAAATCTTTCCTGATCATACTTCTCTCTGGCCAAAATAAAATGTGGGGTTTAAAAAACTTCTATTAGGTCAACATTATGGTATCCTGAAATGGGAGTTTAATCATAAATATGTATTACTTAAAAAATAGTAACACTATATAATTTAAAGAAAATAAGCCAATATAGAAGGAAAAAAATGGTCTGTAATTTAATGTCTTTATTTTGAAGATACTTCTAAAAAATGTTCAATCCCAAAACCATTTTTGTGCTTAGACTATGTATGTGTGGGAGGAATACAAATCTATTATAGCTAAAATGACCTAATGAGAGATTTCTGGAAAATTTTCTGAACTTAAGATTCGGACTTTCCTAGGTGTACTATTACGCAACTACAGTCACCAAGTAGCATACTGTTACTTACAAGGTTTTGCTTTTCATGACAAACAGAAATAGAAATGGGTAATATAATTTGCATCATCACATTGTAGTAATATCCAATAGCAGTACATAGGAATTCATTTTAATTACAAGTTTTATAAACTTTTTACATCTGGAGAGACTATTTGGAAATTTCTTCTCTTTTAGTCCAATGTGACTAAAATAAGTCAGATAAACTACTATTCACAGTTCCATAATACCAAAAAGACTCTCATAATCATTCCAGTGAAAAGAATGCTAAATCCAGTATACCTCTATATGTACTTCAACAAAACTTTTTTCCCGCATCTCAATGTTCTTGTTCAAACTCTTACACTTTTTACCCAAGAAAATTATAAGAACTCTGTAACTAGTTTCCTTGTTTTATACTGGTATATTCAAGATATCAAGATAATTTCTGATGATTCAAGATAATTTTCCTGAATGAGTTTTATGTTAGTACTCCTTTACTCGACTTCAAAAGTTCACCAGCCTTGAAAAGGAAATTCAAGGCTCACTGAAATCTGAACTTAAATTATCTTTGTAGGCTTACTTTCACACTGTTAAGATTAAAAACACATTTTAATTTCTAATGTAAATGTGAATAAACTTGCAAAAGATAAAATACAAGCACAAGCACAACTTGATAGTGTATAAACACCTCCCTAGATCATCAGGTACCTTCTTTAGATACCATTTTGAGGAACTCTTCCTGACCACAGAATCTGTAGGTTTTCCACTGACAATAAGATATAGCAGGTATTGGCCGGGTGCAGTGGCTCAGGCCTGTAATCCCAGCACTTTGGGAGGCTGAGGCGGGCAGATCACGAGGTCAGGAGATCGAGACCATCCTGGCTAACACAGTGAAACCCTGTCTCTACTAAAAATACAAAAAATTAGCCAGGCGTGGTGGCACATGCCTGTAGTCTCAGCTACTCGGGAGGCTGAGGCAGGAGAATTGCTTGAACCCGGGAAGCGGAGGTTGTAGTGAGCTGAGATTGCGCCACTGCACTCCAGCCTGGGCGACAGAGCGAGACTCTGTCTCAAAAAAAATAAATAAATAAAAATAATAAAAATAATAAAAAAAAAGATATAGCAGGTATTCATGTATGTCCAATTATATATAAAAGCGTAGCCATTCCAAAGAATTTCTTTTACCCAGTACTTTCTGAATTAGAATCAATTCTGATTCTAAAGTCCAACTTGTATACCAGGGGCTCCAAAGACGATTTGCAAGATGAATCCAATCATGGAGAGGCCTGGAATAAATGACCTAGACCAGACCTTCTGTAAATATGTTAATGGTATTTACTAGCAAAAGGAGAATCTCTGTCTACAAATGATTTTAGAAGGATATATCTGGTCTAACTAGGTTGATTAAATAAACCTAAAATTTATGGGGTGTAGTTGGATGAAGATTAGGGATAGTCATTTAAACCATGTAATTATTGCAATGTAAAAGATGTTAGAAAATGGAAATGACTTCCTTTTCTAAGATATTTCTCCATATATTATTCAATAACTAATCATTTATTCCAAAGCCAAAACACACTGTAACGAGGAGAAAAGGGATACTTTTGGGTGTTGCATCAGATGCGTTCAGACTCTTTTTAGGAAAAGAATGCTTTGGCTGTATCTGATGCTTGCCTATATCCTTTGGATCATTTGTCAATTTGTTGCTGGTTAAGAGCTGTGATTCTCATAAGTTTGCTTTAATAATTCAACTCTGTTAATATAGTGGAAAAAGGATGACTGAATATTCACAACGAAGAAAAAAAGGCTAAGTGATTTTTTCATTAGTTAAGGCAGGTAACTAAGATAATAGCCTCAGGAAAAATAAAAGCTTAAACATTATTTTATCAGTGACCTGGGGAAACAGAAATCAGTTTAAGTTTGGGAGTAGAGATAAGATACATAGCAAGAACAGTGATTCTAAGAGTTGGAACCTATGTAGAGTATATCAGATTAGACCTGAGAGTGACAAGTTGCACCCAGAAGGGATGTTTTAATGCTTTAACCAGTATCAAGAGAATGGAATAACTGAAGACTATACTGATTTCCTAAGGGAAACCTCTTCTGTAAAGACTCATGTGCTGGGGTGGGAGCTTGGGGGAGGGTAAAGAAGATACGTGGAGACTATTTTTACTCTGTGACAGGTGCATAAAAGAAAAAAAAAGAGAGAAAAGGAAATAATATGTTTTATGTGTATATTTTCTTTAACTGAATACCTATACAAAAAAAAACCCCCAAAGTTTTAGTCTTTTAAAATACTTATCTAAGGAATTTATAAGTTTTTTAAAGTCCCAAGTATTCACTTTATGAAGAATCCAGAATATTTTCAATTTCTACCCAGATGCCAAGAAATGCCCTTTTACTTTCCTCTGAAAGAGCAAGTAATAACAACTCTGCAAATTTCTGTAGAATGTTTACGTGCTAGGTGTTAGGGACACAGCAAGAAAAACGTCAGACCTATCTCTGCCCCCAAGGAATTGTCTAACAGCAACATTATATACTGCAGGCACAAAATGAGATTTTTATAGGCTAACAGATTCTAGAAGTATGCTAATCTAAGGTAGAGGTTACCAAAAATAAAAATCCCACTAAAGACAACATCTAAAATACAAGCTTAGATAAATGACTAAATGATGAAGGTGAGTTAAAAGTAAACACTGAGTAAGCCAAATAGAGAAAAGAGAAACTCCTGTACAATAATGAGCTTGAATTAGAGAGTGGGTTCGGGGTGGTGAGAGTGAGAGAGAAGGAGGAAGAGGCTGAGGGGTGTCACATTATTATAACTTACTTTGGTGGTTTCAGGTCCCTGTGAATTAGCGCTTTGGGTTGCATGCTGTGAAGATAAGCCACTCCTTGGGAACACTGTAAACACCAACTCATTGCGTGGGCAGCAGTATAATATGGCAATGGTTCAGCACCATGCAGCACTGCGAAAGAAAGGCACAAACTAAAAAGAACTTTATTGCATATAACAAAAGACACAATGTGAATGCAAGCACTATCAGAACACATGACTGGGTATTTTTCTACATACACATATGCTCCATCAGTCCTGCTTTTAATTTTTTACTTTCTTTTTTCTTTTTGTTTTTTGAGACGGAGTCTCACTTTGTTGCCAGGCTGGAGTGCAGTGGTACGATCTTGGCTCACTGCAAACTCCACCTCCTGGGTTCAAGCGATTCTCCTGGCTCAGCCTCCCGAGTAGCTGGGACTACAGGCGTGTACCACCACGCCCAGCTAATTTTTGTATTTTTAGTAGAGCCAGGGTATCACCATGTTGGCCAGGATGGTCTTGATCTCTTGACCTCATGATCTGCCTGCCTTGGCCTCCCAAAGTGCTGGGATTACAGGAGTGAGCCACCATGCCTGGCCTTTTAATTTTTTTTCTAAATAAAAAGGATGAAAATATCTAATAATTTTGAGTGGATAATTGCCATAATATTAACATTTAATAGTACATTTATTAAATGTTATTCCTACATTGAAGTAAAATCAATATACATTACCACATTTTTTCAAACAGATAAAGACTTTTATAAAGTAATACAAATTATGAGCAGTCTTATGGCACACTACTACAAGAGAGAGGCAGAGAACAGTACAGAAAGAAACAAAACAATGTATATCAAGATGTTTGCACCTGTATTTTCTGTAATGGCTAAAAACCAGAAGTAGTTCAATTAAATAAGACAATGGGGTATTAGATATCCATCAACAATGATGAACACATGGGCAGTAAATATAAGTAAAAGTTTACATAAAATAATATTAATTAAAAAATAAAATGTAACAATTTGTTTTATATAACTGGTGCTACAAGAGACAATACATTTCTGCATATGGTTGGTATTTTTAGGGTAAAAGAGCTCTGTTCTACAAAGGTAACTACACAAAGTTTTTTTTTCATTGCTACAAATAAAAGGTTGTGTGAAGTGAGTTTTCACATTTTTTTTTGAAAAAAAGAAAAAATAACGCAGAGTGAAATCGAACTATGGTTAAAGAATTCTAAAATGAGGAGGCTCAAAGTTATGAGAGGGCAAAAAGAAAAAAAATCTGAAGATATTTTAAAATCTATTTAAAAAGTAAACTTTTACTTAAATGCTTTTAATGAAATGCAAAGTACCATCTACTTAAAAAATTGATAGACCTCTAAATTTCACATACTAATGTTATAGAATCTTATCTTTCCATTTTTATTCTTTAGCAGATTTTTAAAAATTATGTCCTTTTGAGACTCTGACGGCAAATTGTGAAGAATGTTAAACAACTTAGGGTTTATATTAAAATTTTTCAAATTATTTTAATCCACTAGATAAAGACAGGTCTAATGACACTCACCATTATATAAAGAGCCCCCTTCAGCATATTCCATCACAAGACACACCTAAAGGAAACATATACCAGAAGCATTAACCAAGAAGCTCCATCATCTTAGGGCCTTTGAGAGAGAATTTAATTCACTCCCCTGATTTTATAGATATATTAAAAATCATTCTTTTGGCCCCTACTATGTGAATAGTACTAGGGAAGGAAAAGGTATCTATGACCTAAGACTGTCTTCTAGGAGTCCACTAAGAGTGAAGACGTATGTAAAATACAATCACAGGATATTCTGGGGACTTTCTCCAGTGCCAGTAAGTAGGTGCTGCCACAGGATATCAAAAGCCTCATAAGAAGATGAGGTTATTGGACAAAATCACCTAAAACAACTCTTCTGATACAGTTTTGCTAAAAGACTAGAAACAAGTCAAATGAACAAACTATAACTGTTCTTTCAGAAATACATCTAAGATAGCAGATCAAAATAGCTACATAGGAGGTTCCAAGATGGCCAAATAGGAAAAGCTCCAGTCTACAGCTACCAGCGTAAGCGACGCAGAAGATAGGTGATTTCTGCATTTCCAACTGAGGTACAGGGTTCATCTCACTGGGGCTTGTCAGACAGTGGATGCAGCCCATGGAGTGTGAGTCGAAGCAGGGCAGGGCGTTGCCTCACCCAGGAAGCACAAGGGGTTGGGGAATTCACTTTCCTAGACAAGGGAAGCCGTGACAGATGGTACCTGGAAAATTGGAACACTCCCACCCTAACACTGCGCTTTTCCAACGGTCTTAGCAAACAGCACACCAGGAGATTATATCCTGCACCTGGCTCGGAGAGTCCCATGCCCACGGAGCCTCACTCACTGCTAGCACAGCAGTCTGAGATCCAACTGCAAGGCGGCAGCGACACTGGGAGAGGGGCGTCTGCCATTGCTGAGGCTTGAGTAGGTAAACAAAGCAGCCAGGAAGTTAGAACTGGGTGGAACCCACCACAGCTCAAGGAGGCCTGCCCGCCTCTGTAGACTCCACCTCTGGGGGCAGGGCATAGCTGAACAAAAGGCAGCAGAAACTTCTGCAGACTTAAACATCCCTGTCTGACAGCTTTGAAGAGAGCAGTGGTTCTCCCAGCATGGAGTCTGAGATCTGAGAAAGGACAGACTGCCTCCTCAAGTGGGTCCCTGACCCCTGAGTAGCCTAACTGGGAGACACCTTCCAGTAGGGGCAGATTGACACCTCATACAGCCAGGTGCCCCTCTGAGACGAAGCTTCCAGAGGAAGGATCAGGCAGCAACATTTGCCGTTCTGCAGTATTTGCTGTTCTGCAGCCTCCGCTGGTGATACCCAGACAAACACGGTCTGGAGTGGACCTCCAGCAAACTCCAACAGACCTGCAGCTGAGGTCCTGACTGTTAGAAGGAAAACTAATAAACAGAAAGGACATCCACATCAAAACCCCATCTGTACGTCACCATCATCAAAGACCAAAGGTAGATAAAACCACAAAAATGGGGAGAAACCAGAGCAGAAAAGCTGAAAATTCTAAAAATCAGAGCACCTCTTCTCCTCCAAAGCTCCTTGCCAGCAACGGAACAAAGCTGGATGGAGAATGACTTTGATGAGTTGAGAGAAGAAGGCTTCAGACAATCGGTAATAACAAACTTCTCCGAGCGAAAGGAGGATGTTTGAACCCATCACAAACAAGCTAAATACCTTGAAAAGAGATTAGCTGAATGGCTAACTAGAATAAACAGCATAGAGAAGACCTTAAATGACCTGATGGAGCTGAAAACCATGGCACAAGAACTACGTGACACATGCACAAGCTTCAGTAGCTGATTTGATCAAGTGGAAGAAAGGGTATCAGTGATTGAAGATCAAATGAATGAAATGAAGCAAGAAGAGAAGTTTAGAGAAAAAAGAGTAAAAAGAAACAAACAAAGACTCCAAGAAATATGGGACTATGTGAAAAGACCAAATCTACATCTCATTAGTGTACCTGAAAGTGACGGAGAGAATGGAACCAAGTTGGAAAACCCTCTTCAGGATAATCCAGGAGAACTTCCCCAACCTAGCAACGCAGGCCAACATTCAAATTCAGGAAATACAGAGAACGCCACAAAGATACTCCTCGAGAAGAGCAACTCCAAGACACATAATCGTCAGATTCGCCAAAGTTGAAATGAAGGAAAAAATGTTAAGGGCAGCCAGAGAGAAAGGTCGGGTTACCCACAAAGGGAAGCCCATCAGACTAACAGTGGATGTCTCAGCAGAAACTCTATAAGCCAGAAGAGAGCGGGGGCCAATATTCAACATTCTTAAAGAAAAGAATTTTCAACCCAGAATTTCACATCCAGCCAAACTAAGCTTCATAGGTGAAGGAGAAATAAAATCCTTTACAGACAAACAAATGCTGACAGATTTTGTCACTACCAGGCCTGCTGAACAAGAGCTCCTGAAGGAAGCACTAAACATGGAAAGGAAAAACAGGTACCAGCCATTGCAAAAACATGCCAAATTGTAAAGACCAGTGATGCCAGGAAGAAACTGCATCAACTAACAGGCAAAATAACCAGCTAACATCATAATGACAGGATCAAATTCATACATAACAATATTCACCTTAAATGTAAATGGGCTAAATGCTCCAAATGAAAGACACAGACTGGCAAATTGGATAAAGAGTCAAGACCAATAAGTGTGCTGTATTCAGGAGACCCATCTCACGGGCAGAGACACACATAGGCTCAAAATAAAGGGATGGAGGAAGATCTACCAAGCAAATGGAAAACAAAAAAAAAGGCAGGGGTTGCAATCCTAGTCTCTGATAAAACAGACTTTAAACCAACAAAGATCAAAAGAGACAAAGAAGGCCATTACATAATGGTAAAGGGATCAATTCAACAAGAAGAGCTAACTATCCTAAATATATATGCACCCAATACAGGAGCACCCAGATTCATAAAGGAAGTCCTCAGAGACCTACAAAGAGACTTAGACTCCCATACAATAATAATGGGAGGCTTTAACACCCCACTGTCAATGTTAGACAAATTAATGAGACAGAAAGTTAACAAGGATATCCAGGAATTGAACTCAGCTCTGCACCAAGTGGACCTAATAGACATCTATGGAACTCTTCATCCCAAATCAACAGAACACACATTCTTCTCAGCACCACATTGCACTTATTCCAAAATTGACCACATAGTTGGAAGTAAAGCACTCCTCAGCAAATGTAAAAGAACAGAAATTACCACAAACTGTCTCTCTGACCACAGTGGAATCAAACTAGACTCAGGATTAAGAAACTCACTCAAAACCACTCAACTACATGGAAACTGAACAATGGACTACTGGGTACGTAATGAAATGACGGCAGAAATAAAGATGTTCTTTGAAACCAATGAGAAGAAAGACACAACATGCCAGAATCTCTGGGACACATTTAAAGCAGTGTGTAGAGGGAAATTTATAGCACTAAATGCCCACAAGAGAAAGCAGGAAAGATCTAAAATTGACACCCTAACATCACAATTAAAAGAACTAGAGAAGCAAGAGCAAACACATTCAAAAGTTGGCAGAAGGCAAGAAATAACTAAGATCGGAGCAGAACTGAAGGAGACAGAGACACAACAAACCCTTCAAAAAAAAATCAATGAATCCAGGAGCTGTTTTTTTGAAAAGATCAACAAAACTGACAGACCACTAGCAAGACTAATAAAGAAGAAAAGAGAAGAATCAAATAGACACGATAAAAAATGATAATGGGGATATCACCACCAATTTCACAGAAATACAAACTACCATCAGAGAATACTATAAACACCTCTATGAAAATAAACTAGAAAATCTAGAAGAAATGGATAAATTACTGGACACATACACCCTCCCAAGACTAAACCAGGAAGAAGTTGAATTCCTGAATAGACCAATAACAGGCTCTGAAATTGAGGCAATAATGAATAGCCTACCAAAGAAAAAAAGTCCAGCACCAGATGGATTCACAGCCAAATTCTACCAGAGGTACAAAGAGGAGCTGGTACCATTCCTTCTGAAACTATTCCAATCAATAGAAAAAGAGGGAATCCTCCCTAACTCATTTTATGAGGCCAGCATCATTCTGATACCAAAGCCTGGCATAAATACAACAAAAAAAGAGAATTTTAGACCAATATCCCTGATGAACATCAATGCAAAAATCCTCAATAAAATACTGGCAAACCGAATCCAGCAGCCTATCAAAAAGCTTATCTACCACGATCAAGTTGGCTTCATCCCTGGGTTGCAAGGCTGGTTCAACATACACATATCAATAGACATAATCCATCATATAAACAGAACCAAAGACAAAAACCACATGATTATCTCAATAGATGCAGAAAAGGGCTTTGACAAAATTCAACAGCCCTTCATGCTAAAAACTCTCAATAAACTAGGTACTGATGGGACGTATCTCAAAACAATAAGAGCTATTTATGACAAACCCACAGCCAATATCATCCTGAATAGACAAAAACTGGAAGCATTCTCTTTGAAAACTGGCACAAGACAAGGATGCCCTCGCTCACCACTCCTATTCAACATAGTGTTGGAAGTTCTGGCCAGGGCAATCAGACAGGAGAAAGAAATAAAGGGTATTCAATTAGGAAAAGAGGAAGTCAAATTGTCCATTTGCAGATGACATCATTGTATATTTAGAAAACCCAATCGTCTCAGCCCAAAATCTCCTTAAGCTGATAAGCAACTTCAGCAAAGTCTCAGGATACAAAATTAATGTGCAAAAATCACAAGCATTCCTATACACTAATAACAGACAAACAGAGAGCCAAATCATGAGTGAACTCCCATTCACAATTGCTTCAAAGAGAATAAAATACCTAGGAATCCAACTTACAAGGGATGTGAAGGACCTCTTCAAGGAGAACTACAAACCACTGCTCAATGGAATAAAAGAAGACACAAACAAATGGAAGAACATTGCATGCTCATGGATAGGAAGAATCAATATCGTGAAAATGGTCAAGGTAATTTATAGATTCAATGCCATCCCCACCAAGCTACCAATGACTTTCTTCACAGAATTGGAAAAATTTACTTTAAAGTTCATATGGAACCAAAAAAGAGCCCACATTGCCAAGACAATCCTAAGCCAAAAGAACAAAGCTGGAGGCATCACACTACCTGACTTCAAACTATACTACAAGGCTACAGTAACCAAAACAGCACAGTACTGGTACCAAAACAGAGATATAGACCAATGGAACAGAACAGAGCCCTCAGAAATAATACCATACATCTACAACCATCTGATCTTTGACAAACCTGAGAAAAACAAGCAATGGGGAAAGGATTCCCCATTTAATAAATGGTGCTGGGAAAACTGGCTAGCCTTATGTAGAAAGCTGAAACTGGATGCCTTCCTTATACCTTATACAAAAATTAATTCAAGATGGATTAAAGACTTAAATGTTAGACCTAAAACCATAAAAACCCTAGAAGAAAACCTAGGCAATACCATTCAGGACATAGGCCTGGGCTAGGACTTCAGGACTAAAACACCAAAAGCAATGGCAACAAAAGCCAAAATTGACAAATGGGATCTAATTAAACTAACGAGCTTCTGCACAGCAAAAGAAACTATCGTCAGAGTGAACAGGCAACCTACAGAATGGGAGAAAATTTTTACAATCTACCCATCTGACAAAGGGCTAATATCCAGAATCTACAAAGAACTTAAACAAATTTACAAGAAAAAATCAAACAACCCCATCAAAAAGTGGGCAAAGGATATGAACAGACACTTCTCAAAAGAAGATGTTTATGCAGCCAAAAGACACATGAAAAAATGCTCATCATCACTGGCCATCAGAAAAATGTAAATCAAAACCACAATGAGATACCATCTCACACCAGTTAGAATGGTGACCCTTAAAAAGTCAGGAAACAACAGGTGCTGGAGAGGATGTGGAGAAATAGGAACACTTTTACACTGTTGGTGGGACTGTAAACTAGTTCAGCCATTGTGGAAGACAGTGTGGCAATTCCTCAAGGATCTTGAGTAGAAATACCATTTGACTCAGCCATCCCATTACTGGGTATATACCCAAAGGATTATAAATCATGCTGCTATAAAGACACATGGACACATATGTTTACTGTGGCACTATTCACAATAGCAAAGACTTGGAACCAACCCAAATGTCCATCAATGATAGACTGGATTAAGAAATTGTGGCACATATACACCATGGAATACTATGCAGCCATAAAAAAGGATGAGTTCATGTCCTTTGTAGGGACATGGATGAAGCTGGAAACCATTATTCTGAGCAAACTATTGCAAGGACAGAAAACCAAACACCACATGTTCTCACTCATAGGTGGGAACTGAACAATGAGAACACTTGGACACAGGAAGGGGAACATCACACACTGGGTCCTGTTGTGGGGTGGGGAGAGGAGGAGGGATAGCATTAGGAGAAATACCTAATGTAAATGACGAGTTAATGGGTGCAGCATACCAACATGGCATATGTATACATACGTAACAAACCTGCACGTTGTGCACATGTACCCTAGAACTTAAAGTATAATAAAAAAAGATATCAAAAACAAATAAGTAACTCAATAAATACATAAAGAGAAAGAAAAAAATAATAATATGGGAGCAATGCCACGGTGCTGTATTCTCACTGTGTAGAGTGTGTTGGTGACATACTGTGCGTGTATAATAGCCACATGTACTCATATAGTCCTTGAACTATTGGGATCACTGCTGATATTTTAAAGTATTGGAGGTACCTTTTTATCTTGAAAAAATATAATATTTTTGAAAAACTTAAAAAAAAAAAACAAAAATAGCTACATAAACTACACACACACATCTGCCATGTCATTTCTCACAGGTGACCATGAAAAAGTAACAAACTTACTGGATTCAAGCAGGCTCCATAAAGCTTTACAATATTAGGATGGTTCACACGGGATAACTGCCGAAGCTGTTAAGAAATTAAGGTTTCTTTTAAAAAGTGATAACTTTTGAAGTACTGATTTCACAGTATCATTAAAATCTTACTGTTGTACAAAACATTTGTTTAAATCATTCAACAATCACTATTTACTATGTAACAGGCATTGTAATCATAGTCACTGAAAATACCAAGTGACTGCCCAGAATGGCACAGAATCCCTGTTCTCCAGCTCATACAGTTTAGCTGGAGAGATAGACATCTAAACAAATAATTAAATCAATGTGCAAAGTGCTATAACAGGAGTTATGAACAAGGCACGACGAGTATATAGAATAAGAAGAGATGAACTCTGCCAAGAAATGTTAGGATATGATCCCAGAGATGGTACTGAGCTGCATTATCCAAACCAGACGTCATGCTATCATTGTTATCATCTTCATAGCTATAGTTGAACAGTCTAGCTACTCTGTGTGGGGCCCTAATATGCACTTTATAGATATTGTATAATTATCACAACTCCGCAAGGTAGGTATTATCATTTCCATTTTAAAGATGAGATTTTAACCTTAAGTCTCAGAGAGGGTTGAATGACCTGTTCCATAGCTAAGAAGTGGGGTGTGAACTTTAGTCTATCTGACTTAAAATGTGCACTCCCTCGTATACTTGCCTCCATTCCATTTCTCATTTCTTGAATTAATTCTCTCCTCTCCATTCCCACTGCCATTGCCTTAGTAATCCCAACCTGAACTGCTGCAGTGATCATTATAGCCTCCTAGCTGGTTTCCCTCTTTCAGTTTTAATTATCCCTGATCCAATGATCCATACAGAGGTCAATGAGGGGTTTGGCTATACTCACTTCTCTTATTCTAGATCTCAAACTTCTTTCTTTCTTTCTTTTGAGACAGGTTTTGCTCTGTTACCCATGCTGCAGTGCAGTGGTACAATCTTGGGTCACTGCAACCTCTGCCTCCTGGACTCATGCAATCCTCCTACCTCAGCCTCTGGAGTAGCTGGGACTACAGGTGCACAGCCACCATGCCTGGCTAATTTTTGTATTTTTTGTAGAGATGGGGTTTTGCCATGTTGTCCAGACTGATCTCAAACTCGTGGGCTCAAGCAACCCATCTGCCATTCCCAAAGTTCTGGGATTACAGATGTGAACCATCATGTCTGTCTTCAAACTTCTTTCTATTAATGCATCCCGCTCCACAGCAAACTGCTTCTTGCTCTCATTCTTTTCTCCCTTCTCCTCTCTTTTCTGCCCTTTTTCCACTCTTCTTCCTCTTCTCTATTACATACATTATGCTGCTGGCTCATATTCAGTACACTAATGTCTCTAAACCTTCATACTGTATGCTAATAAAAAGCTCTATCTATCTAGAGCCAACATGTGTGGATTTTTCGTCCTAATAGAATCAGTATCACTATTTATTATATTTATTTACTATATGAAAATATATTTACTATATTTCATCTTGCTAAGGTTCAGCACTGAGATTCAGATAGCAGATTATACAAGCATTTTTTCCTCCTCTCTCCCTAATTCCCACTAAGATGGTAAAGATTTGAAAAATTTTAAGGCATAACCTCAGAAGGATGAAGAGAATGCAAAGTGCACAAACAGCATACATTTTTGGAAGCTGGAAAGGAAATGACTAGCAATAACTGATAGAGCAGACCTAGAAGAGCTGCATCATAAACTGGCAATGAGAAAAATGGAGAAGCAACCAGATTTATCTCACAAAGCTTCCAAAAGGTTGGGGAGTGGCAGCAGAACGAGGTACCTATGCAAATGAGCTAATCAAAGGATAGGGCAGGGGACAGTGTAAAAGACTCAAAGATTCCTTCCTTGACTTCAAACAGCTCAATGACTATCTCTTATCAACCCAGCAGAAGACTAGAGGTTGATTCTTTAGAGAAGGGGTAATAAACAGCATCTGGACTGGGGACACCAAACATGAAGGAATGAGCTCAAAGTAGTTGTCTCTGGGAAGCAGAAAATTAGATTGGAGGAGGTACAGGAGACTGAAGTCTTTTTTACTAAGAATTTTTGGAGAACCATTTGATTTTTTACATTACATGCACATCTCATCTGGATTTAAAAAATTTTCTTCACGCTATTACGATCTTTTTCACTTGTGATTCCTAATGTTTAACACATATGCTATTTCACCCAGCTTTGTAAAACTGCTAATGTAACAGGAAATGATCAATAGCTTTATCTAAACTGTAATAAAAATATTGCATAAGACAAAGCTGAGGCTAGACTCCTAGAACATATTACTAGAAATCATCTTTCTTCATGCTGACATCAAATCACTTATCAGCATTTCTCAACTCATTCAGCCACTTACAAATCACTTTCTCATATCACAATTAAGTCCTCATTTTTCCATGTTATACATTAAAAATATGAAGTATATTTTGAAATTATGATTAAATGAAAAAACAGAGATATAAATTCAGAAGGCTTATAAGGTACAGGCCACTTATCCATTGGCCAATGAGGTTTAATAGTGATAAAAACATTGATTTAACTAAATAATGTGATCCAAAATACAAAATAACAAAGTTAGTAAAGGATAAATTTGATAATATGCTAATTTCATGATTATTGGATTTTCTTTCATCATTCAATCTAATCTATTTCTAAAAGAATAGGTGCAAATTTTCATGCTAAATGAGAAAAATCAAATTTGAAATAATTTTTCTTTAAAATAATCTAATTTGAGTTTCTAAAAACATTCCATTTAAAATAAGTGTATAAAATTTCTTAATTTTAGATAATGGGAAAGCATACCATTTCTTTTCTATTTTAAAATTAAAATATTACACCTTGAAATAGATCTGAATTCCATGGATGAAACTGTTTTAATTCAGGGGTGAATTCATTTATGTAGTTAAGTCGTTTTTCCCCTAATTTTTAATCAGAATTAAGAGTATGAACGAGAAAATGTTCCTATGGCAGTACCTTTGATTAAACCGAATTGCTGATGTTCATGTATACAAAGAAATGACATCTGAGAAACCAATCTTTTTCATAATATTAAATTCACAGAGTATCTTAAGTGCAGAACTACACAAAAGAAATGAAATCTCAACTTACCTCTACAATAAACGCTTTCCTCTCAGATTCACTTTCTATTTGTTTAATAGCAACATCTTTTGCTCTCCACTTAGCTTTGCAAACAACTCCAAAGGCTCCTCTTCCAACAACCTGAGTTAAACAAACAAAAAAACAAACAAACAAAAAACACAAGAATCGGAATCAAATAGATCAGCCCAATATAAAAAACTAAAGCCAATCTTTAAGACTTTAAATTAAAAAAAAAAAACATGGAAATCAACAGTATCTGGATTTGCCACTGAACAAGTATGAATTTTTGTTAAAGTGAGAAGATAATTAAATGCACGCTTGTCTCTATCTTTGAAAGTTTATGATCTGTACACCCTTTCATTCTCAAGTAAACAAAAAAGACACACGGAGGAACAAAGTAAAGTGATTTGTTAAATGGAGAAAAAAAAATTAAAACAGACAAGATGAATGAGAAGACAGAAGATGATATGGAAAAACAAAAAGCAGGAACATATAATAAATATTTTCAGCTATCATATTTAAGAAATTAAAAATAGCCTTTGAATAATTCAACAGGGATAGGGAATGGAGGAGAAAGGATATAAATATAGATGTTAAAAGACCGGCTACGAAGGACAGACAAAATATAGTATTTATTCCATGGAATTTTATTCCGCAAGAAAAACTATTGATATATGTTACTTATCATATGAACTCCAAAAACATTATGCTAAGTCAAAGAAGTCAGACACCAGAGACCACATATTGTATGATTCCATTTATACAAAATGTTCAGAAAAGGCAAATCTATAGATACCTGGGACCGAGGGTGAAAATTAGAATTAACAGTAAATGAGTAGCTGGTATCCTGACAAAGTGATGAAATTATTAAAAAAAAAAAACCAAAAACCTAATTTATGGTGGTGGCTGACAACCTGGTAAATTTGCAAAACCCACCAAATTGTACACTTCAAATGGGTGAATTTTATGATGTGTAAAATAGATCTCATTACAGTTATTTTTCAAAAGTCATAAAAATAAAGATCAGACATGTATCATACTATTGTTGAAGCCAACTGATGAATACTGCATGG
This sequence comes from Pan troglodytes, assembly GCF_028858775.2. Classification (NCBI taxonomy): domain Eukaryota; kingdom Metazoa; phylum Chordata; class Mammalia; order Primates; family Hominidae; genus Pan; species Pan troglodytes. The sequence goes on from NC_072403.2 coordinate 102,579,201, forward strand.
GTTCATTGCTCTCTCATGGAGTCCTATTTTTACAAATATTTGACATTTTTCATAATATAAAAAAAGAAAACAAAAATAGCTTTTGATACTTGTTAGAATAAAATCATTAGATTTTATCATTGTGAAAGGACCTTAGCTAAGCACCACCTACTCCAATCTCTCAGCTTCCAATGAACCTAAGCACTTTGTATCAATGCCTTTTTCTTTAGCAAAAAATCTGCATCTCTTAACCATATTTATATGTACTTTCTATGCAGCAGGCACTTAACTAATGCTTTATATACATTACCTCATTTACACAGGCCTAGAGGAAGGTACTAATGCTGTCCTCATTTTACAGTTGAAGTGCCTAGCTTTAAAGAAAACTTGCCCAAGGCTATATAGCTAGCAAGTGTTAAAGTGCAGTCTGATGCCAGGTAGTCTAACACGGGAATGTTACCAGTCCTAATTTGTAACATATATAAAGCCCCATGTCGGGAAGTAGAAGTTAGTATCTTCCCTTGGAGGAACTTTTACTTTAGACTTACATGAACAAATTCCTGGCACAAAACTCTTCTATAACAAAGCTGACTATAACTAGTTTGATCAAATGAGTTATTATCTAACTGAGGGCACTTTGGAGATCAAAAAAGGGGCATTAATAATAATAATATTAGGACACTAGTTGTAAACTGCGATGTGTATGACCACTCTAGCCATAGCTTAAATTCCACTTCATGTATCAATAAGGCAGAATGAACATTTACCATGTTGTTCAGTGTCTAAAGCTACTCAAATGGTTAACATTTATTGAATGTTTACTATGTGCCAGGTACTATTCTATGTGCTTCTCATGCATTAACACATTTAATCCTCTTCCAATTAAAAGGGATGCAAATGGAGTCACATGGTTGTAACTTGCCCAAGATTGGATGGTCAGAAAATATTCAGAGAAGCCAGAATTTGAAGCCTAGAGCACCTAATGATGAACATACTCTATATTCAGCTTCTGTTCATCAGTGGCTTAAAGGAAATGGGGCTGCCTCTAGGCAAAATTTCAAAGTAGGCCAACTTCTCTGGTAGCTAGTCTTTGTTTTGTTGACTTCCCATTTCACTCGTCCTAGCCCTGGGCACTCAGTGTTCTGTGGTTTAGGTTCTTGTTCTCCTTCACAATTCTCATCAGACATTTGTACTTGCCATTCAGTTACTTTATTGTGAATAGAGGGTACTGGCTACCTGGTACCATTAGAATAAATGAAAGAGTACACCCAGGCTCTGAAATCCAACAGACTTGAGTTTGAATGCAGGGCTCTGTCTACCTATTAGCTCTTAATGGGGGACAAGTTTGAGTTTCTGTTTTCTCAACAGTAAAATAGAAGTGCCGACATTTTCCTTCATGAATATCTACAGGATTCGTAAGTTAAAACCAGGTATTTCCTCAAATACTACAAAGAACAGTAAGTGCTTGGAATTGGGTATGAATCAGTGTAAAGGGCTGTAGTACTCATTTCTTTTCTTTCTTTTTTCTTTTGGGTAGAGATGGGATCCCACTATGTTGCCCAGGTTGGTCCTGAATCCCTGAACTCAAGTAATCGCCCTGCCTCAGCCTCCCAAAGTGCTGGGATTACAGGTGTGAGCCACTGCACCTGACCTGTAGTACTCATTTCTCTTGCAATTAACTAAGATGAATAGCAAGCAGGTCCTAAAAAAATTTCAACTTCGTGGCAACATTAGTTTAAGAACACAGGCATGGAGACCAGACTTTACCTATTGATACTACTATTAAATACGAAATGATTATAAAGTAATTTATTCTTCAACCATGTATTTATAAATACATCACAGCAACTGGTACTTACTAGGAATCCCCTTCTTTCATTTCTTCCATTTTGAGGAACGTCCATGCAGGGATTCCAAACATTATCTATATTTGTGAATCACATGTTTGTCATAAAAATTCATTTGACTATTTGTAATTCACAAGTGCCACCTAGTGATGAGAGTAGAGCTGATTCTGAGCTTTCAACTTAAAGCCATGGGAACAAAATGTGGTCAAATGAGGACATGAAAAACTTTCTCCTTTTTGCTCAAGAAAGCAATTTTCTAGAACACCCTGAAATACAAAACAGGCACATTCCTGTAAGATGAGCCCATGGGCTCAAGAAGCCTCCATTCTTATTAGGGCCACAAGATATTTCACTTGCACAGTGAAATGACAGGATCTAAAGTTATAATAAAGAAAGGTGAAGATGTCCAAGGTTGTACTGACCTGAAATACAGGATAGAAATAATAACTGCTGTGAATTCAAAGGAGTGAGATTATAAGTACAGTCAATACTTAAAGAATTAAGTTTATGTGTATCAAAAATGACTTCCCATTTTTAAAAATAGCATAAAGGTAGATACACTGGGAATGAGAAGAAAAAATATATATGAAGAATGGACCCCTGCCTTCATGGAATGAAAGTGCGGTAGAGAAGAAATTTAAGACTAAATAATAGTACTTAAAAACTTTTAAACACTTACCAGCTGAAAAGGGCCAAAGGTAAGGGCTAATGATGAAGGCTAATAAACTCCTCCCTCCCCCTTTTCAGGGTAGGGTTAGGGTAGGGATTCAACAGCAAAAAAGACTCATACCCCTCTGTTCTCACTTAGATCCCTAAGAGCAGGCATCCTCACAGCATGTGCTCTGCAAACACCAGAAGCTTCAAAGGAGTAAGGATTGTGGCAAGGAAGACAGACCAAGGGAGGCCCTAACCCGGGTTCCCTCAGCCCCAGTAGAACACGTAAGGGATAAAGAAAAGCTCTTGTGAAGCAAAAAGCAAGGTAACTGAGAAGTAAGGAGTCTTCTGATCGCAGGAAGGAGGCTGCGGTAGGGCAGAGTGTTGGGACCTACATTAGAGGTCTGTGGGATGGTAGCTAGCTCAAATACTTAATGAAGAACACAGCTGGGTTTCAGAGGATTAATGAAAGCCAAGGGAAAGGCCTGGTCAGCAAGCAGGGAGAACTGGGTTAGGTCTTCTGCCTTCAAAGGATGCAAGTGAGGCTTGATGTTGAAAGAATAATGAACTTCGTTTGTTTACTCCTTAAACCAATATTTCTTTAGTGTGTACTACAACCAGCTACTGTTTGGGACATCAGAAATACAGAAAGAAATAAGACAAAGGCTTTGATCTACACAAATATACTTTCTAGCATATGTGAAGGGAGGGGAGAAGGAGAAAAGACAATCGATATATAAACAAAAGATGAGTAAGAAAAAAATCAGACTTTAAAAAAATGCCACATAGAACGACAACAACAAAAAATAGGATGCTATGACCAAGAGACTAGTGGCAGCTCCAGGCTGGGCAGTTTGAAAAGGCCATATAAAGAGGTTACGAATCTGACATTTGGATGACACAAGGCACCAATCCCAGCACTTTGGGAGGCTGAGGCGGGCGGATCACGAGGTCAGAAGATCGAGACCATCCTGGCTAACACGGTGAAACCCCATCTCTACTAAAAATGCAAAAAATTAGCGGGGCGTGGTGGCGGGCACCTGTAATCCCAGCTACTGGGGAGGCTGAGGCAGGAGAATGGCGTGAACCTGAGAGGCAGAGGTTGCAGTGGGCCGAGATCGCGCCACTGAACTCCAGCCTGGGCAACAGAGCTAGACTCTGACACACACACGCACACACACACACACACACAACTTAGTTGTGTGCTAAGAAGAAAAGGAGTATAATTGTGTGTGTATACACACATGTATGCACTCTGCCTCACTCCAATTTTAGACAAGGTAATCACTCAAGGCCTCACTGAGAAAGGTGACATTTTAGTGATGATTTAGAGAAATACTTGGGAGTGTTTGGTGTGGCCGGTGTATAGTGGAGGAAGGGAAGAGTGATTGTAAAGTAAGGCTGGAGGGACAGGCAGAGGTTGGATCCTGAATGGCTCTACCTACCATAAAAAGGAGTTTGAATTTCAGTCTAAGTGCAATGTGAAGGAACTGAAAAAATTTAAGGAAGTAAGGATGGTATGTGACATTAAACAAAATCATTATAGCTCTTAAAGAAAGGATTGTAGGGAAGCTAGGATATGTAAATAGAGACCCATTAGGAAGCCATTACAGCAGTCCAAACAAGCAACAATAGCTGCGAGGGCAATGTCAATGGTAGTGCAGAAACTGGGCAGATCTGGGAAATGTTTTAGAAGTAGAGTCAATAGGGTTTGCTGATGCTCTGCATCCAGGCAGGACAGGTGTAGAGGAAAAGAGCTGAATCAAGGAAAACACCTAGACTGGACAACAGTTTACTGACGGATAAGAATGATGCAGATTTTTTTTTTAAATAACTCAGAGTTTGGTTTTAGTCATATGAAGTTTAAGATGCCTACTGGATATCCAAGAGGAGATATCAAGTAAGAAGGTAGAAACGTGAGTGAGAGGATCTATGGAGAAGTCAGACAAAGAGATACAAACTTGGGAGTCATTAGCATGTAGTCAGTTTTTCTAGTCAATCAGTTGGAAGAGGTAACCAAAAATAATATGGAGATACTGGAGTAGAGGAACTGAGCTTTGAAGCAGTTCAACATTTAGATCACAAGAGAGGAGAAGGAATGGGCAAGGAACAGGAAGGAACAGTCAATATGGTAGCAGGCAAACTAGGAGAGAGTCAGAGAAGTCAAAAGAAAAAGACGTTCCAGGAGGAAAGCAGATATAAGGACAGTGAAAGCATATGCCAGTGGCTCTAAAAGTGTGGTCTCCGGTTCAGCAGTATCAACATCACCTGGATATTTATTAGAAATATAAATTCTCAGGGTGCAACCCAGAATTATTGAGTCTGATGGTAAGGCCAAGCAATCCATGTTTTACCAAGCCCTCCAGGTAGTTTCAATGTTTGAAAATCACTGCATTCAAGGCTAATCCATTAACAACAGATAATAAGGCAAGATATTTCAGTGGAAGCCATCACACAGACCAGAGAGCTCTCCCTTGCTGTTTATATTATTTGTGGAAGCTTTCCACAGCACCCATATGTCATCTTGGGCAGGAGAAAGGGAAAAGGAAAATCCTTATGAGGGAAGACTGAATTTTGAAATAACCGAATTAATCTTGAAATTTCTGAGTACAAAGATACATAAAAGAGGTAAGTATTACATGGAAATTATCCTTGTTGTGGCAAGATTAAATGCTTTTCTCTACTGAGTTGAAAAGAGGAATGACTCATAATTAAACAGTAGTTATAGAAAAATAGTTACATTTCTTAACTTTTAAAAACAAGTAAGAAATACCGGCAGGAGGACAGGAGTTTGTTTTGTTTTGTTTTGTTTGTTTTTTTGAGACAGGGTCTCACTCTGTCACCCACGCTGGAGTGCAGTGGCGCGATCTCAGCTCACTGCAGCCTCTGCCTCTCTGGCTGAAGTGATTCTCCTGCCTCAGCCACCCAAAAGTAGCTGGGATTACAGGCTTGTGCCACCACACCCAGCTAATTTTTGTATTTTTAGTAGAGTCGGGGTTTTGCCATCTTGTCCAGGCTGGTCTTGAACTCCTGAGCTCAAGCGATCTGCCTGGGTTGGCCTTCCAAAGTGTTGGGATTACAGGCGTGAACCACTGCACCTGGCCAGAGACAGGAGTTTTGTGCTTTAAACAAAAAAGAGTATAAGCATATATCCATAAGAGTAGAAGATAGAATAATCAGATGATATATACAATGGATAAAGTTGTTTCCTGGTATATTTTGCTCTCCTTCCCCCCATTCTGATATTAGCTCTCTAAGGGAGAAGTCTGAATGGGAATTAGAGGTGGCAGAAGGTGGTATGTAGCATAAAAAAAGCTTCCCAGGGCATTCCAATATACTTCTCATTCCTTTCTTCAAGAAATAACATTTTAAAGAAATGCAATTTTATTATCTGTATAACGATAATGCAACCTTATATTTAACAATATATTACAACTTGTAAAGCCCTTTCTTACAAATATGATGGAGTTTGAGTGTCACCATAAACCCATGAATATATAGGATTTTTTATTCCTACCTTAGAGAGAAGAAAACCAAGGCTCCAAGAACTGAAGTTACCTATTCAAGGATCATGTAATTAGTAAATCAGAGTCAGCTTTCAGGTATGTTTCATGGTGCCAACAAAACAGAGGCCTGCCAGGATTTGGTCCAGTGCCTGGTACAGAGAAAAATGCTACTCAAAGGCAGCAAGTATGATAACTAACAACAATTAACTTTTCAAAAGATTATATTCGAATCAGATTTTAGCTGTTTAGAAGGGGGTTTTAAAAAGCCCTAATTTCCTTTAAGAAAGAAGAGTGAAGTTGGGTTAATAGAAGGCTTGTGTATAAAGGGCTTATGGCAGTCTCCAAAGATGGCTGTCAACAATCCCTTCTCTGCCTGTCTCTGCTTAAGAGTTCTATTTTAGCCTCCTTCACTGATTCTTCCTTCCTCTGTCCAAACCTTAGATGTTGCTACTTTCCAGGGTTCTGTCCTTGGCCCTTTTGTTTCTGAATCTGTTCTCTAATCTCATGGCTTCATACTCTCAAATCTCTCCCATCCAGGTTTTTTGCCCAAGCTCAAGATATATTTAAAACTGCCTTTGAGATTCAGGGGTCCTACAGGCTTATTAAGTTCAATATGTCAAATACTGACTCCATTATCAGTCCCTCACTTGTGTATATTGTAGTTTACTTGACCTTAGTTAAGTAGATTTACAGATATTATCTCATTTTAATTAAGTCAATTCTCACATTTTAGAAAGGTTTTATTTAGAAAGTACTTATTGCAACTTGAGCCATGATCAAATGATAGTATGAAACCTTTCATCTTCCATTGTTTAAAAATACCGATTTCATACATACACACTGAAAACTGAGTATACAAAATAGAAAGTGTTTTGTTTTACCAGTGGGAGACAGACAAACAAAAAATTGTGGACACCACCGCTCCAACAGGAAACGCTGGTTAAGAAAGTTCATTACTGTCTGCACTCCACCTCTCTCAGGCTATGTAAAACAGCACTCCACTGACTGGGGAAAATCTTACATGTGTATAGATTTTTAAAAAATATATCACATATTTCTAAGAAAATGTTTCAAATGCAAATATCTTGGTAACAAATTTCCTTATTGTATTAATCAAGAACACAAAATCGTGGAGAAGATCAGATGTAGAATAATAATATGTCTGGACTACAAAGGCCAAGCCTAAAAACACATAAGGAGATTATGTACATTATTAGATAAGGAATGAGCCAATGTTACAAACTACAGAAGCAAATTTGATATTTTTCTTGACATATGGTAGATCAACAGAAAAAAGTGGCATAGATGGCCACTCTTGAGACATACTGGCAACTGAGGTAAACAATTAAAAAACTTAATATTCAAGTTGTAAACCACTGAAAGGCGGCCACTTTTTATTTACTACCAAATTTCTAGTCCAAGTTCACAAATCAAACGTGCTTTCTGAACCGTATTCTTTTCTGAATAATACAGTTTATTTGACACACTGTAATTAACAATTAGGTTTTTTGTTTTTTAAAATTTTTTATAGAGACAGGGTCTCACTATGTTGCCTAGACTCGTCTCAAACTCCTGGCCTCATACAATCTCCCACCTTGGCCTCCCAAAGTGTTGGGATTACAGGTGTGAGCCACCGTACCTAGCCCAACATTATTTTAAATGACTGTTTTTTCCCCAAAGATGAATTTTCATCAAGAGTAAAAAAGAGAACATATCATGTTACAAGTATTTCCCCATCACACACATCCAACTAAAATGGTGACCTACAAATAAATATTTCAGATATTCTTCATAATCCTTCATTTGTAAAAAACAGAGGAATGCAAAAAGGACTTTGGTTTTAAAAGGGAGGTCAATTTGGAAATATTTCCTTCCAAATTTACGAATGTTTTCTAAATCAAAATGTTTTTGATTAATTACTTTATGATAAGCATTTCTCCCCCTATGGTTGAAACCTCTTTGTTTTGGGTCTACAACTTTAGTCTCATACAATTAAGTAGATTTAAATTTAATTTCTTAATAAAAAATACAGAAGAATATGAGATGGTATATAGAATATTTCCATGCAACTACTGTTGAAAGGCACAAAAACAAAAATCAGGTTTTGTGTGTATGTGTGTTATTTTTAAAGAAATTCCTTTAAAAATTAATTTCTTTATGATGTAAGATGACTCCATTCCTTCAGACAAGTCATGTTAAAGAAAACAACCAAACACACACCTAACCTAAATGGAAAAGGATGTATGCCTTTGTGCTCTTAATTTATTATTAAATAATTCTTTTAATTGTTCTGAATTCATGTTATTTTTAGTTCAGTGACTACAGCTGTCAGTTTCATTTGGCCCTGTTCTATGAACTATCTGAATGGACCCCTGGTGATGCTGGCATTGTTCTGGCTGGAAATGCGGAACAAGACAGAACAAGCATAGATCATACATTTATTAGTTAGGACTTGGAGCCTCCAACTATGTTAGAACTTCAATATCTATTAATAAACTGTGGCAGAGTGGAACTGCCATCTGCTGACAAGATGGATTTGATAACATAAAAGTAAAGCTTTGATTATTCAAACTTTCTTCTGAATGTTTCATGCAGTCTTTTAATACCTGCCACAGTACATCTCACCCATTTTCTAGGCTTTTATTTCAAATAATATGCTCATGCTATCTTTTAAGCTACACGTGTACAATGCAAAAATTATCTCTGTAGCTACCTCTTAACTATAGTAATTCCAGATTTCTACTGAAATCAGTGGTCACTTTCACATGAAAGAATGTATTGATTATTTTAGGTATCCATAATTAAATAGTGACTAACAAATCTATGTACTCAGTTTGTTTAGACCACTATAAATTAGGTTTTTCTCTAATACCAATTCCCCATATATTTATAACTTAAACCTACAAAGTACATATAACTGTTTAAGTTCTATCTATATCTCCTCTTTGTAGCTTTTAAAACAAAACCTTTGTGTGTCTCCTTAACAAAGCTGAAGAATATATACAAATGCTGCAGTAATTTTATGTGTCCAATACTATAGCTTTGTTCCTACACTATAGTTGAGGTCAGCATTATGGGTCTCCCTTTTCAAAAGCAACCATTGTAAATAGTGTCTTTTTAGCACTCTGTAGTAAAGACCTACCATACGTGGCTTACTCATAGCATCTGGCCCTTTACAGCATTTTTTATCCCTGCTAAACAAAAGTATCTGCTAACTATAATAGAGTCGACATTAAAACAAGACTCGGATCTCATTTCTAATGTGTTGCCTTAGCCAAATCGCATAACTTAGCTCTTATTTTATCACATGTAATATAAGAGAACAAGATGGGCATTTAATTCTTATGATTATGCTGTGATACTTTCATGTACTCATTGAACAAATATGTATAGAGAACCTTCTAGGTTCTAGGCATTGGGGTTACAAAAGTGAATAAAGCACCTTACATTTTGCTGAAGGAGAGACACAATTTCAGTTACTGGTAAGTACCATGAAAGATAATAGAAATGACAAAAGATCTAGGTTGCTCAGGGAATGCTTCTCTAAGGAAGTATTAATAACATTTGAGGTGGGACTTGACTGGTGAGGAGTCAGTCATCTTAAGTTCTGGGGGAACAGCGCTTTAGGCAGAGGAACAACTACAAAGAAAATTCATCTTAGTGACCTTCCCAACCCACGATGGTCACTTTATTCAAATCCTAGTTTTAAATTTGTCCCTACTCAATGGAACCTTCTGTGATTAACTCTATTTTCAAATTATGGCTTAAGTGTTTAATTTACACTATATTCACAGTTTTAAATTTGTGGTCTATAGTTAACTGTTCTGTGTTTACTCCAGTCTGATATCATACTAAGTCAGACATTTTAAGGAGGTAATCCTAGGATTCTTCTATCATCTTTTTTTTTTTTTTTTTTGAGACAGAGTCTCCCTCTGTTGTCCAGGCTAAGGTGCAGTGGCATGATCTCAGCTCACTGCAACCTCTGCCTCCTGGGTTCAAACGATTCTCATGCCTCAGCCACTCAAGTAGCTGGGATTACAGGCCTGTGCCACCACACCCAGCTAATTTTTGTACTTTTAGTAGTGACGGGGTTTCTCCGTGTTGGCCAGGGTGGTCTTGAACTCCTGGCTTCAAGTGATCTGCCCGCACTGGCCCTCCAAAGTGCTCGGATTACAGGTGTGAGCCACCGCACCAAGCCCTATTCATCTTTTATAGTACCTCAGAGTATTACGCACAGATGAGAATGTTCATTAAATGCTCAGGACCAACTACACTAAAAAGGAAATCAGTATTTTGTTTCCCCTTTCCCATATTAGGTTTGGTTATAGAGTACTTCAGAAAGTACTGAGTGACACTGTAAATCCAGTGGAAAGGGCAACTGACTCACAAGTGAGAAGTCTCATATTCAATTCCCAGCTTTACCATTTACTTAGGCATGCGGCTTCTGGCAAGTCAAACTCTATGACTGCTTGTCAATATCTGTAAAATGGGATATCATTTGCCCTGTCAACCCAGGATTAGTTGGTCACCAACTGAATTCTATAGGAGACCATGATCAGTCTTTAAAGAACTGCTAAGCTTACTACAGAAAACAGTTAAATACTGGAAAACATGAATGTGTTTTCATTTTAGAACTGGAAAAGACCTTAAATGATCTTGTTCAATCAGTTTACATGAGTAACCACACGCCCAGAAAAATGTGGTGACTTCCTCAAAGTTACAAAAATATATTATGGCCGAATCAGTACAGCATCTAAATTTTCTTTTTCAGTCCAGAACACTTTCCACTATACTACCCTGTGTAAACACTTCTTGCAACCCATCCCCTCTTTTATTCCAACATTCTCTACAGCCAGTTCTAGATGGTAAACACTAAATGACTTTTAAAAAGTACCTAGGCAGATTTCTGAGGCTGAGACCTTACCTAATTTGACTGAACTGAATTGAATCTAAGATGTGCCAAACTAATACTACTGAGTTACAATATTAGAAATGCAAGATCAGCTAATGTCTTAGAAATATGTATCTACTAAATGGCTGCATATTTGGCCTGTAGTTGAATTATTATTTTTTTTACAGTTTCTAATTATATTGATATAATACAATTTAATTACATTGAGAAATACATGATTTTCTTAATTTAGAAGGTAATATTCTCATACAATATAAAATACTGGAAGCAACATAAAATAGTTTTTGTTTCTGGTCATCTTCCTCTGTTTATCTTACAATTGAACTGGAAGTGTAATCTAAGTTGACAAATAGCTAATAAGTGTTCATGGTTCACCCTGGATTGTGTAACACTGGTTTAATGTATGCAAATGAAGAAGATGATGGAAATTATGTAATGCTTTCAATATCAGAAAGGTCCAAATTCAATCTTTAATGCAAAAATGAACTAAGTATTAAACATGAAAGGGAATAAAACAAACAAAAAACCCAAATGACTGCCTAATATTAGAAACAAATTTTCATCTAAAAACAAAAACCTACTCCCAGAAATGTCCTAAACACACACACACCCACATACACACAAAGATTGAAACATTATCTAAACTGAGAGAAGGGTCTTGGAAACACAGAAACCTAACCAGAAGCGAATTAGCTTTAAGGGAAGAACATCAAAATGATAACTACCTCCTTAGTAATTTGTTTTTCCCTGAATCAAGAATGTAAAAAGCTTTAGAAAGTAGCATTCAAAAACTAAGGTTGTAAGAACCAAATGAAGTAAGTTTGTGAAAGCATTTAGTAGACCATAAAGCACAAGTTATTATTATATAACAATTTGTAGTCTACAAGCATAGCAATTCACCACAGAGCAGACGTAAACGCTTATTTAAAAACTGCAATTCTTGTATACTGACTCACTGAATTTTTATTCTTAAAAAAGAATATTAGCCATGAAAGCTGCATCAACTATCCACTTCTGGAAAAGGAATTTATCATAGCCTCAATGTAAAAAAAAATAAACTAAAAACATTCCCCCCTCTTTTCAAAATACAGGTCTTCTTTTAGCCATATGACCTTAAAGCAGGTCACATTTCCTCTCTGGAACTAGGTTTCCTAATATGTGTCAGGCCCTGTGGTAGGTGTTTTGCATATAATGTCTACTAAGATCTGTTATGCAGATAAAATGAAACAGAATTTATTAGCCCTTTTTTAGAGTAAACTAAAATTCAAAGAGGTTAGGAAACTTGCCCCAAATCACACAGCTAATAAATGGCATATCTGATACACTGAACTTTCCTCTAACTCCAAAGACCTTGCTCTTTCCACCATATTATCTTGTAAAATGAGGATATTCTCAATAATCTCTAAAGTTACTTTATGTGATTAAAAAATATATAATTCAGTAATCCATTACTCTTCCAAAACATGCACAGGAAAAAAAATTTATTTGTTGAACGTTATCTCACTACTTTGAACTTGCTGACACTTAAAAATAATTTTAGAATTTTAAAGTAGACATAACTCGTTGACAATCTATAATATTTCACTAGGTTTTTCATGGGCTATATAACGCAAAGTGCTTAATAAATTTAAAAAATGGCAAGTAAATGGTAAGAGATAGTATTTTCAACCAAAGTTTTTAACAAGTTCTAAAGTGTCTTTAAAAAATATATAAGCAGTTTTTACTTTTCTAAATTTTATAGTCATTAGAACCAAATTTACCTGTCAATTTGAAAAACGACGCTTTAAAGTCACTTTGAAATATCTTGTTCTAAAATAAATTACTGCAGAATAAAGAAAGGATATGGGTTTTCTGAGAGCGATTTCTAGTCTAATATTATATTCTGATTGTCACCGAAATCATTCGTTATCTCTTCAGAATATGCTACTTGAAACATCTTTTGATCGTAGACCAGTCTATGTTACTTATGGTGAAATTCACCTACATTAGCCCAACTGAAAGCCGAGCATTTAAACACTACGAGTATTGCTGTGCGGTATCGGAGAAATTGAGAACCATTCGGTGCTAAGGGAAACACTTTATTAGACTTGATGATCTACTAATTTAACAAGCATTTATTGAGCATCCCCTACATGCCATGTACTGAAGTAGAAGTCGAATATAATACAATCTTTGGCCATTAAGAACATTATGTCCAGCGGACTGAAACTCCAGAACGGCTACTTACAGATACGAGAACGGGTGGACCACACTATCTCACCAGTTCATTCTCCTGTTTGTCACCGGAATATCAAATCCAAAATCAAGAGTACCCAAGAGAGGAAAAAAGGCAGCTACTCCCGAGCAGTTGAGCTCAGAGAGTAACCCCCACTCCCACGTTACTGAGGGCTGTGGGGTCTCCCGGGTGGACCCCGCACGGTCCCGCGAATTAGAGGGGCCCCGGGAGGCACCTTCAGAGCCGGGACCAGGCAGAGGCGGGGGCGGGGCAGGCCGGGACCGGCGTCTCCATGCCGGGCCTCGCTCACCTCTTCCACCTCGATCTCCTTGTAGTCGATCTCTTCAAAGTTGAGGACCTGAGAAGGGGCTTCGATCATCTCACCGGCCGAAGACGAGGAGGAGGAGGAGGCGGCAGAGGCTGTAGACATGATCCCTCGCGGCGCCCGGTGGGGCCGGGAACGGTGCCACCCGGACAATCCGGGTGAGACCCGCGCCCACCCGCCTCCGGACTGACCCTCAGCCTGGAGCCGCGCAGTCCTACTACCCGGCGATCCGTGGCTGGGGTAGAGGCAGCGGCCACAGCCGTGTCCGGCTCTGGCTCCGCTGCGTTTTCCGCCGACGGGCCCCGCCCACTACACTTCCGGTTCCGGGCTGAAATCGGAAACAGGAGGAGGGCCGTAAACTCCGGGGTAGGGGAGGGGAGAATTTTGTGACTTGGAAAGAAAAGGAGGGACAGGTTGGGGGTGGGGTGGAGTAAGCTAAGAAGCAAGCTTGGACCTCTAGAACAAATTTCGCGAGACCTTTATTACAGGGCCTCAGCAACCGGATGATACCGCGAGAGAGGACGCCTGACGTAATTAAAGTGCGCGAACGGAAGTGGCGCGGAACATGACGGAAAATCAGTACGGTTGGTCCCTTAAGGACCAGCGGGAAAGATAAAAGCTGGGGTTTAGTCTGTGCTGCGTGAAATATGTCTTGGCATCACTTCCTCTCCTCTGAGCTGCCTGCAGACGGGCGAGGTGGTGTTGAACTGTGTTTTTTGTGACGAAGCTTACTTTTAAGTTTCATCCCTAAACTAAGTTGACCTGTTTCTTTAAGACGGCTTGCAAAATGTGTTTTCCTCAATGTGGGATATGGAAAGAAGCAGTTGCTCCTGTTACTTTGAGCTAGTACCTGACGCTATGAGAAATTCTAAAAGAGCGAATCAGATCATGCAACATGAATAACTATAGAGGCTGAGTGATCAAGAACAGAAGTTAATATTTTGGTGTTACAAACTTTCCACGGATTAGGTGAATAAGATATTTATAATTTGGTGTGTTCATCTCAAGTTATGGATTACGAGTGCGGGGCACTAGTGCTTTAGATTGGTAAATGAATCAACAGTCGCCTTGAAAATCAAATATTTTTGTCACCATTTTCAGGACATGAGAAAATACGCTGAGAGTTTAAAGCAATTATGGTCCTCACAAACTAGATCAATCTGTCCCCAAGATGGTCAGTATTGCTCATGTTGTACTACCAGCACAAGTTTCAGTTTTAAACTAACTGTTGAATTTTATATAGTCCGTTTGACATAAAGCCTAACTGTGGAAAATTTGAGTTAGAGATGAAGATTTAAGGACCAAGAATGGATTCCTGCGAATGTCCAATTCTAAGTTTCAGTAAGAGACTGAAAGGGGGAAGTGAGGAAAATAGTAATTGGAATGTCACCAGAGGAGAGCTTTCCAATGAAGAAGTAGCCAACCAAGTATATGCTGTATAGAATTATGTTAAACACATTTGGGATTGCAAATAGATCATTGGATTTGACCATCAAGAAGTTACAAACTCCTGGGAAAGATTCTCTCACTTTTTATTCGTAGTTCTAGTGACACGCAGTGACAGTTTGATGAGTGGATAAAAAAATGAAAGAAGCGATAATTTCTTTTCACTGTACACTCTCTCTTTGCATGCTCTTACCCAAGGTCTCTGTTTCTCAAACTATTTTTATAATGATGACTCCTAATCTCCAAATACTCAAGATTTTTCCTGAATTCTGGACCTATTGGTCATCTCTACTTAGACAAACACCTAAACTTCAAGATACCACGGCAAATTCAAAAGTTGTCACCCACCACAAATATATTCCTATGTTATTTTCCTATGTCACTTAAGGATGCCATCACCCAGTTGGTTGTCCAAGTGAGAAATCAGGGCATGTGAAATGATGCGTGGTGCACTGATACCCAATAGAAGCTGATTTAATCGGCGGGACAGTCATTTTCACCTGTCATTCCCCTTGCATTTCCAAACAAGGATGGTCACTTCTTACCTTGTGCTATAACTCTGCAGGTCTATATCCGATTTCCTTTTAACACCTTGACCTTGCTGCCAGGTGGGAACTCAATAAATACTTAGATATTCTGTACAAATGAATAGCTTTTGTCAGTCCTCCCTTTCCCTGGAGTGTAAGATATGTTTCCTGTACCTTCAGTTTAGGACTGGAATCTTGACAAAGGGCTAATTAATTACTACAGCCATGATGCAGTTCTCCTGCTTGATTTTTCCCCCCCAAAATTTTGTTACAAAAATGGCAAATATAGAGAAAAGTTGAAAGAATGTTATGGTGAACACCTATATGCCCACCACCAGGATTCTACCTTTAACATTTTACTATACTTGCTTTATCATAATATACATATGTGCATCTCTCCATCCATATTTACATCCATCTACCATTTTGCTAGATGCATTTCAAAGTGAATTGATTACATGATTTTGAATATCTTCTACCCCAACACTTCTATGTTTTATCCACTGATTTGGACTTCTAATATTGATGCCAGTCTAAAATCAGTTTTTGTCCAACTTGCTTGCAGATTACTTTTTTCTTTTTTTGTCTGCCTGCGCCTTTTCCCTAGCTTCTAGTAATAGATGGAAAGTTTCATCAGTGTTTATGTCTCTGGGTTCAGTCATTCCCAAGGTCCAATCCATCTCTTACATTCTGTGATTTGGTTATGTGAGCTAGTAAATTACCATTTCATTTAAGCTGGTCCAAGTTGTATTTTTGTCACTTGTAACCAAATAATCCTAAGTAATAAAGTTTAAATGCAGAGGAATGATGGAGGGGAGCCGAACCTCTCTCAGTTGACTTCAATTTTGACTTTGCATTTCCTTTAACTTTCATGAATTAAGGATAGAAACTTGACCTCAGAATTTCATGTCAACTTCAGTCACCAGTCTGTGTGTCTCCACAAGTTTCCAGATACATATCAAAACTATTTAGGTAAATTCCTTGAAGTCCCTCTGAGTTTGAGCACCCTCCACCATTCTCCCTCATGTCAGCACCCTAATAACTACTCTCTAACTTCCAACTCTGTCTTCAATTTCGGCCCTTTTATACTCTCCAGGGGTTGAGAGGACAAGGGTTTCAAAATCCATTTCCCACCACTTCTTTGCTTGTTCTAAATGAGATTCTGATCTTATTTGGCTCATTTTGGGTGTAGGGATATCTGGGACCTATTTTAATGGAGGCTTAGCAGAAACTGGGACTAAAGTAGCACCACTTTAATGTTCTGGGTCATATATATGTCAGACAAGTGTTCCATATTTCCATCATAGGCTTGATGATAACATCAATAATTGAGTTTCCATTATTCTCTTCTGCCTTTTGTGGTATTTGCTATATTCTACAATAGTGTTTTTCAATCTTTTTTTTCATTATTGTTCTTTTAAGGAGCCTTTTTAGACATCTTAATGCCCCTCCTCAAAGTTTTAATACCTCAGATACACTGTATATCTATTTATGTATTGCATGTATATTTGTGCTTTATATGTAAAAAGAGTAAGATTTTTTCTCTCCCCAGTTTTTGCCCCCTGTGGAGGTGTTACTGCCTCCATTGAGAATGCATGTACTAGCAGTTTCGTTTTTCACATGACACATCACAAAGTACAACAGAGAGCATCTCTTGGTAGCCATCTCAGAAGAGCAGTTAAACATTCTTTTTCAAAAGCCTTGGTAAGTGTACCCTTGAGGGATGGGGAACAGGATGCTTGAGGATACACACAGTCATGCGCTGCATAACGATTTTTTGGTCAATGGACCTCATATGTGACAGTGGTCCTATATGATTATAATGAAGCTGAAAAAATCCTATTGGCTAGTGACATTGTAGCCATAGTAATGTCATAGCATGACACATTACTTATAGTGCATTACTCGTGTTTGTGGTCATACTGGTGTAAACAAACTTATGCTGCTAGTCATACAAAAGTATAATACAATTATGTGCAGTGCATAATATTGATAATGATAAACAACTATGTTACTGGTTTATATAATTACTATACTATACTTTTTAATTGTTATTTTACAGTGTACTCCTACTTCCATAAAAAAACTATAAAACAGCCTCAGGCAGGTCCTTCAGGAGGTATTCCAGAAGAAGGCATTGTTATCATAAGAGATGACTGCTCCATGCGTGTTATTGCCCCTGAAGACTTTCTGGTGGGACAAGATGTGGAGGTGGAAGATAGTGATGTTGATGATCCTGACCCTGTGTAGGTAGACCTAGGCCAACATATGTTTGTCTTACTTTTTAGCCAAAACGTTTAAAAACTACAAAAAAATAAACAGAAAAAAGTGTATAGAATAAGGATCCAAATAAAATACTTTTGTACAGCTGTTCAGTGTGTTTGTGTTTTAAAGCTAAGTGTTATTACAAAAGAGTCAAAAAGTTTTAAAAAATTTAAAAGTTTATGAAGTAAAAGAGTTATAAAAGCTAAGGTTAATTTATTGTTGAAGAAAACTTTTAAAAAATAAATTTAGTGTAACCCAAGAGTACAGTGTTTATAAAGTCTACAGTAGTGTACAGTAATGTTCTAGGCCTTCGCATTCACTCACCAGTCACTCACTGGCTCACCCAGAGTAACTTCCAGTCTTGCAAACTCCATTTATGGTGAGTGCCCTATATAAGTGTACCATTTTAAAAAATCTTTTATATTGTATCGTTACTGTACCTTTCCTTTGTTTAGATACACAAATACCATTGTGTTACATTTGCCTGCAGTATTCAGTGTAGTAACATGGTTTATACAGGCTTGTAGCCTAGGAACAGGTATACCTGTTATATACCTAGGTATACCATATAGCCTAGGTGTATAGTAGGCTATGTCATCTTGTAATGATATAAGTATATAATGTTTGTATAAGTACACTCTATGATGTTCACATAATGGTGGAATTGCCGATCAACACACTTCTCAAAACTTATCCCTGTAGTTAAGCAATGCATGACTGTACGTTGTTTAACTTTGAGGGATCCTGGAAACCTGGGCTCTAAGGAGGAGGAGGAGATGCTAACCCGAAGGAAAATCTTAATACTCTTAGGAACAGCAAAGCAGGCAATGGTTGATGGGTGGTGGGTATGCAACCAGCAAATGCTCATTATTCATATGTTTATTCAGATTGAGCTCTGTGATGGTTAATTTTGTGTCAACTTGATTTGGCTAAGGTATACCCAGCTAGCTGGAAAAACATTATATCTGGGTGTGTCGGCGAGGGTGTATTTGGAAGAGATTAGCATTTGATTAAGTAGGCTGAGTAAAGAAGATCTGACCTCACCAATGTAGGGAGTCATCATCCCATTGTTGAGAGCCCAACAGGACAAAAAGGTAAAGGAAGGATGATTCACTCTCTCTTCTTGAGCTGGGACATCTATTTCCTCTGTACTCAGACATCAGAGATCCTGGGTCTTGGCCTTTGGACTTCAGGACTTACACCAGTCCTCCCCTTAGGCCTTTAGAGCCGGTCTGAGAGTTACACTCTTGGCTCCCCTGGTTCTCAGGTCTTGGACTGGATTACACCACTGGCTTTCCTGGTTCTCTAGCTTGCAGAAAGCAGATGGGGTAACTTCATGGCCTCCGTAATTACATGAGCCAATTTTCATAATAGATCTCCTTATATATATCTTACTGGTTTTGATTCTCCGGAAAGCCCTAACACAAGCTCTACACCTAGAAAGTGCTATTTTTACTGCCTGAGACCCAAACCCACCCAACCCAATTAAATATTATTCTTTCCAGGAAGTTCAGAAATAGTTTTCTGCTGCACTGTATTCAGAACTGGAGTATGCAGAGGATAGCCAGTCCCTTAGCATTTTAGTGACACGGCTAGAGAGCAGCATTTCTTTAATATATGCATTTGTTCTACATTTTCTACCCTCCATATCTTCATCCTAGGTCTCTGGCATCCCAGGAGAAACTAAGCTGGAACTTAGCCAACTCATGGAGCTGCAGGAAGGGTTGGTGTTCCAGTTACCCACAATGTAGCTTTTAAGGGTGAGCATTGCAAAGGTGGAGTAGAGGCTTCTGGCAGGTGCAGCTCCAAGACATTCTCTGACATCACAGTTAGCTGACATTTCTGTTTGCAGGTAACATTCCCTCCTTTAACCCCATCCCCATCCAAGCTAGTTATAGGTGACTGTTTTGATGATGTCTGTGTGTTCTGCCAATAAAAATGTCCATTATTTTCTAAACACTTGATATAAGAAAGTACAACTTATCTCAAAATTTGCTTATATTACCACAAGATATTTGAACATTATATTTGACAACTAAAGGAGAGCTGTTTAATTTGAACTGTTGTACATTTTAGAATGGTTATAAAAATGCTTTTTTCATTTACTTTTATGAAGAAAGTTTTTCTTTGATGATGACTATCAAGAATTTGAAGAGATCATCCTTAAAAAGTCTGGATCAGGAATTGATGGTAGTCATTTCAAATATAATAATTTATGTTAAAAATTATATTCATGAAGGAAAGCTTATTAAAAATCTTACTAAAATTTCAAAGAGTCTATTTGGTGTTTTATACAAATTTAGTGTTTAACATTGTCTCTAATACATTGTATTTCATTTTTCAAAATTATATAATGTAAAAAAAAACCGATGGTTTTTAAAATTAAGCCCTGAATAGATGACTTCAATCCCTTCTAGTTTATCCCAGAGTGTCTTACAATATTATCTTTTTTTCTTTCTTTCTTTTTCTTTTTTTTTTTTTTTTTGAGACGGAGTCTTGTTCTGTCACCCAGGCTGGAGTGCAGTGGCATGATCTCGGCTCACTGCCACCTCTGCCTCCTGGGTTTAAGCGATTCTCCTGCTTCAGCCTCCTGATTAGCTGGGATTACAGGTGTCTGCCACCACACCCGGCTAATTTTTGTATTTTTAGTAGAGACAGGGTTTCACCATGTTGGCCAGGCTGGTCTCGAACTCCTGACCTCAGGTCATCTGCCCCCCTCAGCCTCCCAGAGTGCTGGGATTAGAAGCGTGACCCACCACGCCTGGCCAATATATCATTTTCTATGTGTGCCATGACATGAAAAAGTTTGGGAAGCACCGAGTTAGGAGGCTGTTGCAGTATTCAAGGCAAGACATAATAGTGGTTTAAACAACATGGATAGTGGCCATAGGGGTTATAGATAAACGGATAAATGGGAGGCATTGAGGAAATAGAATTGGTAGAGTTAGTGATTGGTGGGAGTTAGTGACTGACACTGGAAGTGGGGAAGGAGGTAAAGGAAAGGGTAATATAGAGGAGGATTTCCAGATTTTTCATTTGTGCAATTCACTGTAGAAAGGGTGCCTTTTACAAGAGGCAAGAAGAAGAGCGGGAACAAGGTTAGGGAAGAGGAGAATGAAGAAATAAGTTTTAAACATGTTGAGCTAGAGGTACCAGAGAGTATTATGATCAAGTAGGCAGTTGATCTTCCGGGAAAAGACAAAGCTAGAGAAACAGATGCTGATCTACTGATGACATTAATAATTAAATTCATGGAAATTGAAAGATGTGTAAAGTGAGACTAGGACTTAAGAAAGAGCTGTAAGGAATAAAATGGTTAAGAAGTGGGTAGAGCTGGAGTAACTACCAAAGAAAGTTGTGGAAAATAATTTTAAAAAACTATGATATTGTAGAAACCAACATGAAAAGGATGTTTGTGTTGAATATTTACAAGAAGTTAAACATGGCCAGGCGTGGTGGCTGACGCCTGTAATCCCAGCACTTTGGGAGGCTGAGACGGGCAGATCACGAGGTCAGGAGAGCGAGACCATCCTGGCTAACACGGTGAAACCCCGTCTCTACTAAAAACACAAAAAATTAGCTGGGCGTGGTGGCGGGCGTCTGTAGTCCCAGCTACTTGGGAGGCTGAGGCAGGAAAATGGCAGGAACCCAGGAGGCAGAGCTTGCAGTGAGCCGAGATTGCGTCACTGCACTCCAGCCTGGGCAACAGAGTGAGACTCCATCTCCAAAAAAAAAAAAAAAAGAAAGAAATTAAACATGAGAAAATCTTGAAAAGGGTCTGTTGGGTCTAGGAACTCAGAGGTCACCCATAACCTTGACTAGGGCAGTTTCCAAGATTGGAACAGAAACTAGATGAGTTGGACTGAGTGAGAGGTGAGAGAAATGAGGACAGTAACGTGGACAACTTTTTGAGAAATTTGATTGTTAAGGGAAGGCAAAATATAGAACAGTATAAATTAAACCCACATTGCGGCGAGGGAGTTTAGGGCTTTGGCAAGAGTATAGCTGAATGATGGGCCATGGGAGCAAACCTGAAGAGAGGATAAAGAGATAATGGTAGGGTATGATAGTTTGGGAGAAGGTAGAAGGGTCAATAGGGTGGAGGTTTGCCATGTGATTGAAGAACAGGTGTGGTGAACGTTTCATGGGCAAACTGGGTGGATCTGGGGTTGTGTTTAGAGAGTGAGACTTTTGAATTTGTGATTTCAAAGGTGGTGCAGTTTCAGGTAAGGGCAACATTCGATCTGAGATATGATTGGGAGAAAAGGAGGGAACTGAGAAGGGCAGGAACTGAGACGTCAGGATGTCTGTGAGTCATTCATCTAACTGTCTGCTGTTGGACATTGAGGTTGTTTTTAACACTCCCCCCTCCCCCCTTTAAATATCACTGAGATGAACATCAGTGAACATTACTTAAATTTAGTATTTTTAGGGTATCTTCATGCAAAAGCTATTCTATTTCTTTGGTAATCTTAAAATGCTTCAAGTTTGCTTATGCTTTAGAGAGGGGTGGTAAACTAATTGCAGTTAGGATTTCTGTGCTTTATCTTCAAAGCACAGGTTTTAGAATTCTGATAGAGTTCTTATCTTGATTCTGCCACATATCTTGAATAAATTACTTAAAATTTCAACTTTAGTTTATCTAATACCTACTTCAAAGGTTTTGGTGCAGATTAAAAGTGACTGGTTCATAGAAATTAAATATGAAGTAATTGTTAGTTTTCCTTTTTTCTTTCTTGGTGTGGTGATAATGGGCAAAACAGTTCTCCATCACAGATACTAGGAGACTATTGTCCCATCATAGCTTAGTTGCTAACTGGTATAAAATTGGAAAGAAAAGAGAGGCTGGATTGGGGAGATTTGTTGAGGGGAAAAAAGTGTGCTGGTGATTTTTTTATGTATACTCTTTCCACTAGCCCCAGTAAGAGGGGTCTCTGCTCTGAGCCACACACTTTAAAATCTCCTTTTATAGCATGTTTCTCATGGGATGAGAGCTCTAGGTACTCAGGACCCTGAAATAGCCCCCAAACAGCCCCAAAGCTACGTGTACAAGTTTCTCCTCTGGGTCTGTCCTCCGGAGGGCTAGCCAAAGTGTATCTGTGTATGCGTATGTGTGTGTGAATGGGCTCAGATGGGCAGGTTTGGGAGCCCACATGTGGGTGTGTAAAGGCCCCTTGCAGTGTAGATTGAGCCCAGAGTAGGAGGACAGGGGTATAAATCAGGAGTTGGAGGCTAGCTTTGCTTATACCGCTACATTCTGGTGAAAGGGAATATTGTCAAGGTAGGAGGATGGAATATATTTTATTTACCAGTTTACCTTGATTTACTGCTTATAAATATTTAGGCATATAATATGTGAGCCTCCATTTGTACTCTTACCCTGAGCCCCACAGATGTTAAGAGAATGTCTGCTTTTGTAAGTGCTGGATTTCTGTTCCTGTGTATTACTCGTGATTTATAGGTAAGATGTTCCCAGCTTGGATTTGCTATTTCCTAAATTTTCCACAGATGTCTCTACCTTATCACGTAGGTCTCAGCTCAAACAGCACCTCAGAGATAGTGATATTGTCCTCCCTTTGGCTCCCTCTCCCTTCACTTCTATCTATTACTAAGTTTTATTTCTAGCCCTTTACCTATCAACATCATCTTTTTAATTATTTTCTCTCTTGTTTATTTTCTGTCCTCCTACCCCTTACCAGACCCTGCCCATTGGATGTTAGCTGAACTGGGGTGAGAATTGTAAGTGTTTAGTAGACACTTAATAACTTTTTAGAAAGTAAATGAGTATCTACATTTCTAAATAAATGCTGTTTACTTTATTTCAGGTGTAAGGATTGGGTTAACCAAATATTTTCTATAACTAGGGGAAGATTTAATAAATAAATTGATATATAATTGGCATACCAACTATTTGTAATGAAGATTTCTTGAGTATTTGAGGGTTTTGAAAATTCTTCATTCTCCTGGTCAGTTTAAATCTCTCTCCAATCTTAATGTTACTAAGTTTTAGGATACTTTTTTCCCCTGGATTTTCCAAGGGTAAAATTTAGTTCTTTCCAAATACCTATTTAATTCATTTGAATAGTTTGCTTGTTGAAAGTTAATAAGGTGTTATTATGGCACTAATGATTACTTTCAGAAATAACTGATATTTTAACCAAAAAATACGTAAAAATAGAGAGAATAGACAGAGTTTTATTTTCTGAGCTTCTGAGCTAAGCTTTATCATCATGATATACTTCAGCATTGGTTTTTCATGGCAGAAACTTAATCAGATAAGAACATGAGTCAGAAAAAAATAATCTTCATGGAAATAGTGCTCTTCACTATAAAAGTGCATTCACTGAATGTTTTATATCATAGACTAATATGTCACATCGATGTTCTTAGATGATCTTTCTCAGAAGAAACTGCAGAAGCAATTTGGTTTCATTTATGGGAATACATAAGGGTATTTCATTTCACACAGCCTCAGGAAATCACAAATTAAAACTTTCCACTAAAATGGATGCCATCTACTCTTCATTATTTCAACAAACAAACCACTCCACTCTGCTGAAGCTATAATCAGGGTAAGGGATATTGTAGTGCTTGAAACCTGTGAGGCTGAGAGGGTCTACTTTGCATTCTTGTTCGTTAGCAACCCATTTCACATCTTCCTCCGAGTTCCCCAGCACCCCACAGAGCTACTCTCAGTGGCACAAAGCTCCATTAAGTAAATAGAGGCTCCATATTTAAAAGCCATCTCTGGGAATTCAAAGTGCTCTGAGAGGGAAGTCAGTACTATCAAGATTAAGGTATTAATGAAAAGTTCTGTTAAATTTCTGTTGGGATGCTAATTAATCTTCTAAAAATTGTTAATCAATTCAATTATGTAACACACTTAAACTTTAACACATGATACAGGAAAAGTAACAGGGTCTTTTAATTATGCCCAGAGGCATTCAGAAAGTTAAAGGAAATCGTCTAATGGGAAAAGTGTCCCCAAATGGTGTTTTAGTTGAATCTAAAATATTCACTTGTTCTATTACACTTGACAAGTTTGGGAAATCAATAGTTAGTGCTTAGATATCCGAAGAAATATTAGAAGTATTAGAAGAAATTCAGGAAGTGGAATTATGACAACTATTTCTTAATGGAATTTTCTATCTGAAGTGCAGAAGACAATCTAAGCACAGATTATTAAACTCACGCTTTAGCTTGAATTGTTAAATGAAGAAATAATCCGATAAACTTTTAATATTTGAAGACTGACTAACCATGCTAACTCTAAGTATTGAGCTAAGTGAGCTATGCTATATTCCTATCAATATTAAAATATTTTGTTTTAGTTGTTAATCGGAATTTGAATCATATCAGTTTTGTTAAATATTAAAATGTCAATCCATTTCTAAATATTTTAGTGTGTATGAAACAGTATGTGAAAGTACATAGTACAGAGCCTAGAAAATATGTGCTTTTCAAAAATGTTAACATGAATGAAATACTATATAGAGGAACAGAAATAAACAACATGATGCAACAACAACAGTTAGTCACCATTCTATAGATTCTGATCAGTAAGTCTCTGATATGGCAGCATTAGTTTCTATGTCACAGGCCAATCAGAGTTGAGAGCCCTTGAGGTCACATATAGGCAGCAGCATTTATGTTAATAAATAATTTGAATTATTCATTTTGAATAACTAAAAATTAGTGATTGTATTTTAATCTTCAGCACATTTTCCTATTGTTTAAATGAAGAAAGTCGCCGCCTGGGCAACACAGTGAGACCTTGTCTCTACAAAAAAGTAAAAAAATTGAGGCAGGAGGATCGCTTGAACCCAGGAGGTTGAGGCTGCAGTAAAATGTGATCATGCCACTGCACTCTTGCCTGTGTAACAGAGTGACAGCTTGCTTCAATCAATCAATCAAGTTGGTGTTAGCTGTTTTGATTTATAATACATTTCTTTTCACTGAAGTTGAAGACTATTTCCAGCAGGGTTCATGGGGCAGTTACACATTGCTGAGGATACCTTGATCGTGGCTGTAATCTTTGGTTTTGTAAGCTTAATAACTCCATTTTATCAGTTAATTCAAAGGATGATTAGGCTTTTGATTCCTCCTTGCCAGAACCACTAGTGACCATATGAACTAAAGAGCCAATATAGTATACTAGTCCTGAGTGAGGGGCTGGAGATTGGTTAAGCTGAAGAGAATGATAATAGGCTTATGAATAAAAGGAGACTTGAAAAGAGTGGTATATACAGTAGTTCTCCTTTATCCATGGTTACACTTTCTGCAGTTTCAGTGACCATATTCAGTCTGCAAATATTCAGTGAAAATGCCAGAAATAAACAATTCATACATTTAAAGTTGTGCACTGTTCTAAATAGCATGATGAAATCTTGTGCTGTCACATTCTGTCCTGTCCCTTTGTCCGGGGTATCCATGCTGTAGAAACTACCCACCCATTAGTCACTTAGCAGCCATCTTGGTTATCAGGTTGAAAAAACAGTATATAGAGTTTGGTACTAGGCATGGTTTCAGGCATCCACTAGAGGTCTTGGAATGTTTTCCCCTTGGATAAGGGCAGTCTACTGACAAAAGATATCGGTGAGCTTCTTAATGTCTTAGAAAATTGTGTTACCAACTTGGTCAGGTTATCATTGAAAAGAAAACAGCTAGCTTTGTAACCACAGGAAGACATTTCATTTTAATTATCTCTAAAGGTTCCTTGTATGTAAAGTCACCAAAGCCTACTTGTCTGAAAGCTTAGAGCCGGATTTCCAATTCTAGGCCTCCATGGAAGCTGTCAGATGATCACATTCCTTTGGGGGCATATCAGAGTTCCTTAAGACAAATGATTAATTATAATCTTCCTTGTCTAGAGTTTGTTTTTTGAATATAGACTTTCCTGGGAAAATAAGAGGTTTTCCTGTTAGCTTATTTGATGAGATAATTAGTGTTGCATCACTATGGTTTTCTTAATAGTATTCTCTTTTCTTATCTGATGCCAACTATTCTTAAAACTTGAGTAGGGTAGAAAGATTCTTTGATTTTAGGAAGAAGAAATTAAAGTTGAAATTTATGCAGAGTAAAACGTTTTAAAGAATGCAAGGTCAATTAATCCCTAGAAATGAATCCTCTGGGATGTTTAGGAATGGAGTCTGTACTATAATGAGTGCATCAAATGTAATGTTATACTGCATGATATTAAGTACATAAATAGGTGATTTTGAGAGGATGAAAAATAGCAAATATTATCATTCAGTTTATGTTTGGGTTTTAAACCTCTACATTTCTTAAACTTTTCTAATAAATACTTCTGGTTTCCTTGATAAATGACAATTGTTTAAGGTTACTATGTCATTATCTTGATCCAAACTTGATGAAATTCACAGCCTAAAGGGAAATTTCATTGTGAGATCAAATTAAGCAATTCTTGATCAATCTAAATGAGAGTAAGTTCCATACCTCCTCACACATTCAGACAATTCAAAAGGTTATTAATCAATATAAGCCATCTTCATTAAAAGAAAAACAATAGCATATTCTAATTGACATATGGTATTTATTAAACTAACAAAAATGGATTTATCTTTGGTTTTAATTTCATGTATTGCTTACCTTAACTCCCCTGCTCAGAATTGATTTCTACTTTTTTCTTCAGCCTAACCAGTCTCCAGCCCCTCACTCATTATCAATTTTAATAAGCCTGGGATGGATCTCCATTGGAAAACAAAGAATACATTATGCCCTGTCTCTAGCTTAATTTATTAAAAAAATAGGTATTATCAGAATTGACAACTTATGTATGATTGAAGCATATTGAACTGGAATAAAAATGATTTCTGAAAGCAACAAAATTAGCTGAAGGACTATGATAAGATGTAAAATCTGCATTACAAATTTAGCCTTGAGTTGCCATTGGATCCTGAGAAAGAATGTGAGAGATTCAGAATATGTAGAGAACAAAAAGTAAGATGAATTTGCTTCTTACATTCAAGATGCTCTTTTACTTTAGGTTTTTAATTGGCTACATAACTATGTTTATATTAGGAGAAATTGTTAGGGTTAAATCTATTATTTTTATTCTTGGTTCTTTATGGCCAAAAATGGAGTATGCGACCATCTCTTAGGGAAGAAAAAGTCCTGCATCAAAGCTGTCCCTTCTTACATAAAAGTGAAATTTTAAAAGTAAATTAAAACTCAGAGCTCAGTGCATGTGGGGTGTGAATGGCTGTATTGTGGTGTATCTATATGTGGATAGTTTATTTCTAAATCATTCACTGATTCCTTTATCAAGCACAGTGGTTTACTGAGTGTAGACGGTAGTAGCCACTATACTGTAAAGCCTGTTTAGCCTGGAGTTAAAAAGAAGTTACAGTTATATTTTGTTTTCATATCCTCTTCTTTACTTTACGGTCTCTTTTGCTTATGTAAGAATTGCCAATAATTGCCAGGTGTAGCAGATATTCTGAGTGTCCCACCCATATCCCCTTAAATTATCTTACTGTTTCCATACATGTGAGCTTGACTTCCCACGGGAAGCAACTACGTCTTTCTTGGGTGGCTACCTTTGAGTTGCCAAAACCCACTTTGCCCACATACCTGGGCCGGCTGGAAGGGGATGGAAATTAATTTCTTTCAGGTGATGGCCCTTAACCCAGTGATCTGTGGTGTAGAGGTATAAATACCCAGGCTCTTCACCTGTTTTTATGGACTAATTCCAGAGCTTCCTTGTGGTGTCACTTGGGCAGTTGGCTTAATAATACACCCTTTACTGCCCGCTTTTCCTTTTCTCCATCATCTTCCCCTTTTTCTGTAAGGATCATTGTTCCATGGACTTTTTCTGTAAGTCCATTGAGTACACTGTCCCATGTACACTCAATAATTGTTTTCTCAGATTTTGCTTCTAGGGGAAACTGAACTAAAAACTTGGTATTGTCCAAACAATCCAGGTGGAACCTTGGTTGTAGCAGTGCAGGTCTACTAAATACAGATAGTGGTTAGACTTTTTATTTCTTTTTCAGGCCTGAAAACATATACATTAACATATGACTGGCAGAATCTTACTAGGTATATTTGATTGCAGATTAACAGTCACATAAATGCTGGTATATATAAATTCACATTCACATAATTTATGTACCCAAGAATTTTTCATTAACTGGTTTCACTTTGAGATCACCAAATGACCTACCAAATTATAGCTTTAAATAATATAAATCACTGGGTGGAGTGATTATGTATGTAATTTTTAAATTGAACAAAACTCACTGAGCATCTATTATGTGCTAGGTACTATGCTAGGTAGATATATAACAATGACTAAGACTAATGATTGCTTAGTCTTAACTTTCTGCTTTCATGGAAGCTTAAAGTTGAGCTATTTTGTTGTTTACAGCTATATTTACATGCTGCTCTTGCAAATCTTAATGGCTGTTAATAAGAGTTTATTGGTTTTACTCAATGTGTCTGATTATTTTCCCTAGTACTTGCATTGCAATACTCAGAGTGGAAATACATTTTTCTCTGCTGTGCTCTTCTATATTGATTGCAGCATACTGATTTTGCATATCTCGTACATCAACCTAACTAGTTTTCTTTTTTTTGCTCTTTATATTGGTCATTCTTTTGAGAATGAGTTTTCATTATTGTCGAATTTTATTTGTTTCAGGGTTTATTACTCCACTAATGTCTCACTGAGATTAGCATTTCTCAAAGTTTTTGTGTTTATTTCAGGCATATTTGCTAAAAAATGTTTAAGCTTTTGATTAAGTATTAAAATTCTCAAAACTGAATACATTTTTTAATTAAGTGGTCTGAAGCACAAATAATTCTTAATACTATGCAGAAGTTTGAAATAAGTGCCATATTTAGCTTTATACATTGCAGCAATTTTTTCAGCTTATTAAAAAATATTAAATTAATACTTCCTTAGAAATACATAAAAATCTTAAAAATGGTTATTTTTTACAGTCATATGTCAGTGTAAATATTTATAAACTAAGAACTATGGTTTTCTCATGGTCACTGTATTCCTGTGCATTCATTGACTATAGTGTTCACCTGAAATTTGTAACTAGCCAGACCTTAAGAAAACATAGCAGAAAGCTTATGTACAATACAGTACATTATTTAAAGCTTTGGATTAATATATGCGTTTTATTTGAAGAAAACAATGGTTTATTAGTCATTCTTTGCCATTAACATTCTTTGCACATAGAAATGGTGCTTTCTAAGTCTGTCGTTGATGTTTGTTTTAGCATTAACATCTCGGTTTTCCCTCGGAGAATGACCTCTCCTAGTACTTGGGTTTTAGGTGAGGTTGACTGCTCCTCTCTTCAGTGGTGGGAACACCATCTGTGAATGATGAGAGTAGTACCTCTCTTGCAACATGTCTTTGGTGATTGGTTCAGGGGTAGATATGTAAACCAAGTCAGACCAATCAGAACCAGTAAACTTTGGCTACAACTGTAGGAAAGAGGCATTCTCTTTCTTCCAGGGTTGCTAGGCTGATAGTCTGTATGCCTGGTGCTAATAGAAGCTATCCTTGTGACAATATGGGAAGAGCTTGCTTTGAAAACAAAACCTGTAAAAGGAATTGGAGGATATATGGAGAGAAATGGAAACCTACTGACAAAGTCTGAGCATCTGGATCCAGTAGTGCCTGGAGATCCACCTCTCCACTCTTACTTGAACCATTCATTTCCAACTGCTCCACCAACGCTCTCCCACCATCCTTTCGCAGATTGTGTTTTTCTCTCACTTTTTTCCCAATACTTACTATGTAAATCTATATGAATCCATTGTTCTCCTTCCCTCCACAGGAGTTTTGTGATCAAAATATCAAATTGGCCCTTGTCCTATGTGTGGCAGAGTTAGGGTTTTCTTTGCTGTGGAGCCAAAGGAAGTGCCCTGTGGTGTTGAATTCATAGTTAAATGCAGAGCCATTAAACTGAGTATGACCTGAATGTATAATTGTAAAGAAAATGTACTGTTTACTGAGCTCCTGCTATTTCAGACGTTAGGGAAAGAGTAGTGAGTGACACAAATAAAAATCCCTTGACTTCTTGAAGCTGACATTCTTGTTGTATTATTTCAGAAGCCTTGGTACCTAGAACTGGAGCTATTTCTGGGTCACATGGCACTCAGGAAGACTTCATTTCTCTGCCCAAAACTCTTAAATTATTTCCCACTGTGCTTAAATAAAAACCCAAAGGCCTTAACATACTTTTCAGACCTGCGTGATAAAATCTGGTTCATGCTCACTTGTCTGAAACCTTATCCAAGGACTTATACCTTCCCTGGTTTACACCAGTTTACACCAGTCACACCAGATTTCTTCCCTTTCCTCTAACGTTAATCTGTCTCAGACACTTTCATATTTTCTTCAGCCAGTCTTGATTATCTTCCCCTCTCTACCCTGTACTACACCTCACATGGTCCCAGCTTAAATGGCATTTCTTTGGAGAGCTCTTCTTTACCTAACCCATCTAAAGTGAGTTGCCTTAATATAATCTCAGAGAACTCTGTTTTTTTCATAGTATTTATAATAAATTGTTATATATCCATGTATATCTATTTATATGTATATATGTTTTGGTGTTTACTAACTCTGCCACCACTGTCAGCTCTGTGAGGTCAGAGGCTATATCTGTTTTGTTTGCCACCAATTGGTCAGTGCCTGGCATAGTGCCTAGTACAATGCAGAAACTTAAATATATTTGTTAAATAATTATGTGGCTTGACCTCAAGCTCTTTAGTGGTAGCCTCAACTCTCTCAACCCTTATTTGAGTCTCATGCTTCCAAGTCTAGGACTCTTTCCAGCTCTCTTCTTTATCCTAGGGGTCATTCTGGTATAGCAGTCATCATCTATTTACGTGATAGGCTGGGTCGCAGGCTCCAAAGTGGGAAAGTGACCACAGGGACATGATGAGATAACAGGAACCAAAACAGAAACTCCACCCTTACAACTAGAGCTTCCCAGAGCTGGGATTGAAAGGGACAGGATAATTCCAGAATTCTACTTATCATCCCTGGGGCACTGAACCCCAAGCCTGACTGTGGGTGGAAGAGGCTCAGGCATCAACATGGAAGCCAGTGATGAGACTGAGAAATGGGCAAGTGTCTGCTTCTAAGCTTGTTTGTTTCGAGTGTGATGTTTGTGTGTTAAGTGAGGGGTAGCTGTGTAGTGAACAGCTGTATCTGCTTACATACTGACTACCTAACACTCAGAATGACTGGATAACCAGGAAAAAACTGACCTCAAGGTGGGAAACCAGTATAACCAATTGTGGCGATCTAGGGGAGTCAGAGGCAGGGAAAATTAGAAGAGCTGACATTCTGATCTTGCCTATTCCCATTATTCTGGTTCTTTGTTGTTTTAGATGGCGTGTAAACAGATTCTTAGTCTACTCTTGTCCCTTTTAGACTTCAAACCTTCTTGGATTCAAGGAATTAATTTTCCCCCCGATATTTTATTATTAAACATTTCAAACGTACATCAAACTTGAAGTAAGTTTACAGTGAATACCCAAATGTCTGCCACCTAGAGTCTATCATTAAAATTTTACTCTGCTTGTTTTATGCATCTCCGTCCATCTATTTAGCCCTTTATCCACCCATTACTACATCTTAATTTTTGATGTATTTACTAGTGAAAGTAGATTGCAGTCATTGGTACATTTTCCCCTAAATAGTTCAGCACTGATAACATTAACAAGAATTCAGTATTTTAAACATATTTTTCTTCTGCGAAAAATTTTACATACAATAAATGCACATATCTTTAGTATACATTCACTGAGTCTCAACAAATGAATATACCTGTATAAATGAAAGCCTATTATATTATAAAACAGTATCCATCATCCCAGAAAGTTCCCTCATACCCCTTCCCAGTCAATCCCTACGCCAAATGCTGGAGACCAGGGCTGTTCTATGTTTTTTTTTTGTTTTTGGGGGGGAGGAGGGGGGAGGAGAGTGGGAGTTTATTCTATTATAGTTTCAAGACATTGTTTTATACCAGTTGGAGTCATTAATGAGTTCTCAAATAATCTTTCTTTGATAGTGATCTATTCTTCTCATGATTCAGATAGAAAGAACTCTGCTTCCAAAATTCAAACTCAGCCAAAGCTTGAAAGAAAGAACTTAGCACAACAAAGCCAGTGTCAGCTTCATAATGACTTTCTCCAGTTGGGCCTACTGTTATGTTATCTAACTCACATTTCCTTAGGTCGCACCAGATACAGGATAAAAATGAGGTCATAGGGTCACAGTTTCACACTAACAAAAACAAAACAGTACTTCTCTGATTATCACCTCCCCATCCTCCATCTACCCTTAAGTTATTCTGGCCTCTTAAATTTTTACCAGTGCTTTCAGGAAGTCTCCATAGCTTGCTAACACAGCCAAAATCATTCCTCTAATGAGACTGGCTCATTATCCTTTGTTGGGTCAAACCTGTACTATAAAAGTCTCTGTTAACCTAAAGATGAGTTATTTTCCAGGAGCACCTTTTACAAATAGACCTTTGGTAGCCAAATCTTTTTTTTTTGGTTTTTTTTTTTTTTTTTGAGACGCAGTCTCGCTGATCCTCCAGGCTGGAGTGCAGTGGCGCAATCTCGGCTCACTGCAAGCTCCGCCTCCCGGGTTCACGCCACTCTCCCGCCTCAGCCTCCCAAGTAGCTGGGACTACAGGCGCCCACCACCATGCCCAGCTAATTTTTTTTTGTATTTTTAATAGAGACGGGGTTTCACCGTGCTAGCCAGGATGGTCTCCATCTCCTGACCTCGTGATCCGCCCACCTTGGCTTCCCAAAGTGCTGGGATTACAGGCGTGAGCCACCGCGCCCAGCCTGGTAGCCAAATCTTACTTGTCCTCTGAATATGCTCAGACTTGTCGAAATTTTCTGTGGGTTCACAGCTCAGCTTAGTCTTGGTGTCTCCTACTACTATCACAACTGACATCCTTGAAAACTAAACCATTGCCACACCTTTTTTCTAGCTCTTATTCCTCCACTACAATAAAAAACACTTTATGTTAGCTTTTAGCTTTCATACATATCTTTTCATGTATTAAAGTCTGTACAGACTTTGAGATTGGCATGCCTGAACTACCTTCTGCATACTAAATTTGGACTCTTCTAAACCTTCTTATCGGCAATGATTTTGAAATTGTAGTAGGTTGGTGTTGATTGCCAGTCAAAAAGTTAGCTGCACTCATGTTCTTGGCTTTATCCAAACAACTATATTTATTTATATATTTGAATATTCTATTATATTTTCTCCTTACTTCTCATTATTTGAAAAATGAATCCACAATAGAAAAGTGAAAGGGCTGGTAAAATACAAATGCCTAAGTATCTTAATAATATTTTAATAATAAATTTGGGACAAAGACTAAAATGACCTGAAAGCAGTGACTTGTCAATCTTGAAGTTTCATTAGAGTTAAGTGGTTTGTCCGTGTGTTGAGGTATATTAAAAAAAAAGAAAAATGTATGTGGGATGCTTTAGAAATATATCATAAAAGATTGGGCTTAAAAGGTGAAGTATAATGAGAGAGAAGACGGTGTAACATTTTGTAGCTCTTCGGGAAGAAAACTCACTGTTAAAATCACTTATTATAATTTACTTTTCCTATTACTATTTTTCATAATTTATAATGGCATATGTACCATGTGATTATCCAGTATAGATTTCTCTCACTATACTATAATCCCCCTGGGTATTTTTTTCTTTTAAACACTCTTCCATGAGAAATTAGCAAAATGACTAGCACTTGGATCGATTCAATAAATGTGTTCAATGAATTAATGAACTTGTGTGAATATTCCTATAGAAAAGCTACCTTGATGTTAGGTTGAAAGACATGAATATTTTAAATATCGATGGATGCAGCCAAGTAGCTCTCCAAAAAAGCATAAATCTCATTTGTGTGGTACTGGAAAAAAAATCTTAAAAAGATGTAGGTTTATTTGTTTCCCAGTAAAGAAATTAATACGAAACTCTGCTTACAAAAATCCTATTCTGTTGTATTTAAAATGTTCTTTCAGGAAAAGTATATTGTATTGAGAAATTATGTTTTAAAAATTTGCAGTTGTTACTTCTTATAAGTTGATGGTGTGGAAGGAACATTTAAAAAACCTGAAACTTGTATGTATAGATGTTGGCCAGGTGAAAAGTGTAGGAAATATTTTTTTAAGTAGAGGAAAAATCCAAATATTCAACAAGAAGGATGAGATTAAATAAATTATACACATCCATACCTTGAATACCATGGAGTCATTGCAAGGAATGAGGTGGTTCTGTAGCTACTGACACAGAAAGATGTTATTATGTTATTGAGAAGAAAAAACACAGGTATATAATCCTGTTTTCTTGAAACAAACCAACAAACAATCAAACACTGTTGGGGGTGGGCACGTGTATGCACCCATACAGGCGTGTGCCTGTGCACACAGAGAAACTGTCTAGGAAGATACAAATCAGAACGTTAACTGTGTTACTCCTGGGGAGTGAAAGGGTTGGGGTTATGAGAAGGAGATTTTTAGTTTAATGTACTTCCATTTTAATTGAAAAACTTTTTCCAACCTATGTACATTTTGTAGTGAATGAATCTTTTTAAAGAAGAAAAGAATGTAGTATGTGGAAGCATGGTGGGCTGCTCTTGAAGTGCATTTGTTAATAAACTTGCAGGAAGCATCAGGACATTTCTTACGACATTTATTTATTAGACTTATACAAAATTAGTTGGATTTTTAAAGCCACAGAGCCTGTTGTTTACATTGAATTGTAGGCAGAATTCCTATACGTGAAAACGATGAAAGCAGACTTGCTTGGTGGAAGCTGCGAGTGAGGGGCCTCTCTCGGTGTTTCCCTCCCCTCATAATCTTTTGACAGCCCCTAGGGCTCTGCTGAACACAGTTTGAAATACACTGGTCTCTTCCTGGGATGCTTTTGATTTAGTCCTTCCTGAAGGTCTGGGGGATATACCAGCCCTGTGATTCTAAAGCACAAAGAATAAAGAATGCCTACAGGTAACCCCTGAATTCCCTCTTGCCTCACAGAAAACACGTTTAGAGCAGGAAACATTCATGTCATTTAAGATATTTCCAGATGTACAATAGATGAGGAGCAGTTTTTGTTTTGCATTTCTTGGCTCTGGAGTCTTACAATTTTACTTTTTAAAATTCAAGCTTTATGATCTGTGCCCTCTTTATATCCTGAAAGTGGCTAGAACGGTTTTGTTAAGGTAACAATTGTTTAGTTCTATAAATGTCTGGCTGCTCCACCCTTCTTAGATATAATGAGACAAACAACTTTAATATATAAAAATTGCTTTGTATTTATCTAAAAATGTTTTTTCCAAGTCCAAGCAATTGAAAAAAAATATATTTTTAAAATGCATAAATTGTATTTAATACTGAAATCGAAGCCAATTTTAAAACAATTATTATTCTGTTAGAATGTGCTAACGGTTTTATATTTACTATTTCATGCCTAACATTTGACGTTTGATTTATGGGATTATTTGCAGCATTAAGAGTAAAATTTCTTAATATCACATATTGTTATGTTTAACTTTCTAGTATAATCTTAAAAGTTTTAATATGAACATGCCAGTGTGTTAAAAATATTAGAGAAAGCATATTATCACAACTAAATTTTTGCTTTCAGCCCCAAATGGCTTTGTTTTTATTTTTAATTTGTGTGTGTGTGTGTGTGTGTGTGTGACTGTAGGACAGGGAAATAAAACAACCATAATATTGAAGGAGAAAAAAATCTCTCTTCCCCACAAGGTGGTACTGTGGTTCTTTTACTTTTTCCAAAATCTTTACCTAGAACTGCTATTTCCCCACTTGTCTTCCTTCCCCCACCTTTTACAGGTGATCTTCAATTAGATTCTAATAAAAATGAGAAATAATTTCAAAGGAAACCTGTTACTTTTAGGTTTGAAGTAACTTGCAAGCAACTAAAAATTATCTTCTTAGCCTTCTTTACAAGAGTTTTTTTTTCCTTAGCTTTTTTCTTCTTTTAAAAAAGTTCGTGTACATACTTTGGTTATAGTTTACGACATTTTATAATCTTTGTGTTATATATACTATGATAGTGTATACAGTGTGGTTTTTGGTTGTAAAGAAATAACGTGTATTTTTAAGCATCTTTAAAATGTTTCAATAAATGAGTATAAATGCAGCTCATCTTTAGGCAATTCGACTTGGTGGTGTTTTAATTTTCTCTCTTAACCAACTTTCATAATTAAGAACTTGATCCAAACCTCATTTCTACATGTAAAAGTTACGGAACATGGTTTTTAAAAAAACACAAGTCAACATTGTGCTTTTAAATAATATGTTCATATTTGACTATGGAACATCATATACGATTTCGTTTTTCTCTGTACCAAGGACCAAGAGGAGTATTTGGAAGTCTGGGCTCCAGTCTCAGCTCCCCACTCGGCTCGTCGGTCGCGACCCGACGTTCCTCCAGCCCTCGCATGGATTTCTGGGCCTGGTGTTGGGGACATGGTGACAAAGAAGCCACGGTGGCTCCTGCCCTCAGGGAAGCCGTGGTCTCAGAGGTCCCACGTAGCAGAAATTTCATGGTTGGAAATAGTGCGAAGGGGACGTGTGTCTTAAGGCCGTGTTTGTGTAGTAAGCCGAGTTCTTTCTTGACTGTCTGTTTATTTGGGATAGCCCGGCGAGGGGGCGCTGGAGATTATGGGGGTGGGGGCGGTTTCTTGGGGAGGCCTGGGTCTAGGGAGTGGAAACCAATCTTTGATGAATTTGGTCACAATAACGAACACGGGAGAAAAAGGAGAATTGAAAGGAAATGGATTCTGCGAGAGACTGGGAGACAAAACCGAGAGGAAAAACACAGAATCAAAAACGACAGCAAACACTAGAGAAGAGTAGGCAGAAAATAGAGAAGAGGAAGAAACGAGTCGGACGGAGACGGGGCCGGGCACTGGGAGCTTGAGGCTGGGTCTCCATCCTTCCTTTCATCCTCTCGGGAGCCCGCAGAGACGGCGGCTTCAGTCTCGCTTTACGGGTGGGAAAGCAGCGACCTTGAGAGGTTAGGTGACTGCTCAAGGTCACCGAGCTAAGTGCCAGAGCCAGGATTCTCACCGCTCCTCACCCCAGATCGGGGCTCCGGCCAGACCACGCTGGCCGCCGGGGGAGAGGACGCGCGGGGCGGGCTGAGCGCGGCCGGGGGCCGGGAAGGAGCCGGCGCCAGGCGCGCGCGGAGGAGGCGGCCGGGCGGGGAGCCATTTCCTCCCCAAGCAACGGCGCTTTTCAGGGGCGCGACCGGGAAGCCTCTCTTGGCGTCCCTTCCCCAGCCGCAGTTTGGGCAGGGGAGCGAGGGCCGGGAGGCGTCTAGGCTGCGGCGAAGGGAGAAGCATCCCCCATCCCTCCGCTCCCCGTCTCGCTCAAGCTCTTCCTGCGCCACGGGCAGGTCTCCCAGCCTCGCCATCGCGGGGCGTCCCCGTCCCGGCCCACACCTCTTTCCTCTCCAGCCACACCGGCGCGTCCCGAGGGTTGCAGGCAGGGGCTGCACCGGGTTGAAGCCCAGTCAACCACACGTCCCAGGGCTCAGGCGCCGGGCGGGGACAACGTGTCTGCCTGGGCTCAGACGCTGCTAGGGGGCATCCCTGTCGGTGAGACCAGACTCACAGACACGAGGGGGCCTGGGCTATTACAAACCTCACGGTAACTTACAGGAATATACACAAATACACAAGACTAGCAACGTTTGTACCTCAGGGGGCAAATCAAAACAATCACAAGGACGAATCTTGCCCAGTCTATATTGTAAATCGATGCAGTTGCATATTATGAGCACCCCATTCGAAGAATAGATCCTGCCAGTCCTCAGTGATTATTCAATGATTATCAATTGACGAGACACCTTTCACCTGAAAATGGCTTGTCTGCATTGTCTTTCTTCTCAGAGAACTGCGAATTAAAGTTTCTTTGTTAGGGAGAACAAAGAAGAATCCAAATTATTTTAAGGAGGCTTTAGCATTTGACTTGGCAAACCGTTTTGCTAAAGATCAACCCTTCGCTCTGTGGTTCGCCCCCTCTCTGTCACAGCCTCACAGCCGAGTTGTCTTTGAAACAAGACTAGAGCTCCTGGTGGGTTTGGGGGCTCCCTCTTCTAGAGGTGAGCAATTTAGAGCTAAGGGGAAATTTAGAAGCCGCGTAACAGACCCGTTAACATTCACATCGGAGGCAACTGAGGCCTGCAGAAGTTAAGGCTGTCTTGCCAGTTTGTGCCAAAGCTGGGACCTGACACCGGGTCCGGGCCTGGTGCTGTGCGCGTTCGTTAGAGCAGCGGTTCCCAGTGCTTCCCTCCACGTGGGCGCGCACCCCACGCTCATCCTTCCTCTTGGGAGCCCAGTGAAAACTCCTTTCTTGAAAGTTTGTCAAGAAGGCAATGTCTCTTCCTTTTCATTTAAAAAATTATTTTCTCTCGCTGTCAGATTCATTCTGACATAGATCAGGAGTGGAAAAGTGTGTGGTATAGAATAGAGTCATTAGTAAATCCATCTCGTTTTTTGTTTCATTTGACAGCAACACATTAAATTAATCCCTGTCCAAAAGAATCACATTAAGGGAGCTGTCAATGCTAATCCCTAGCTCATTGTTGCTGCCTAGCTCAGGGTTGACTTTAATAGGTCGCGCTGACATTTGTTTCTTCTGAGAAACATCGGTGACTTCATCCAGACCCAAATCGACTCCCATTAAAAAGTGAAGGCACCCACAAGTTTTTACATACCGTGAATTCTCTGGACTTCTAGTTTAGGATTTGAGCGCTTGTTGGAAATGTTGATTCACATTTATGCCTTTAACGGAATAAAGGTGATTATGACAATAAAAAGTAAGGTAGACTCCTCCCCGAGGAAAGAAAAAACCTGATTAAAAAATTAAAAATAAAATGATGTTGCTATTTTTATACCTATTTTTTAGCATCCTGTATTAGTCACTACTGTTGTCTATATACCTGATTGTGTACAAACCAGATTTAAGATTAAAAAAGAAAAAATAAAATTATTGAGAGGAAAATAGATTATATTATATAGACTAATGAAAGAAGGGTTCGGGGAGAGGCAGGGATGAGAGAACCTGGAGACAGATAAGATTAAAAGATCTATAGAAAATGTAGAAAAAAAAAGGAAATTTACTGGCAAATCCAGGTAGTAATTTAGACAGGAAAAATTTAGGCGGCACGGAAACTAGGAAAAATATATTACAATAAGATTAAAACATTTATTTAACCAACATTTACAAAGTATGATAATAATATGTTTTCTTTAAACGTGATCTCTCTGTTTCTCTCCTCTTTACCTCTGCACCCAATGATGTGGATTATTTAGCTTTGTGCTTATGACATTTATGGATTCCAGATCTGACAATCATGTATTAGCCTTTGTCTGGGCAGTGAAGAGAAAGGAGAGGACTGATCCAATCTTAAATCATTTGACCTGTTCCTAAAATATACTTCCCACCTGATTATTCTTATTTTTATAGATATTTGGCAAGGTTTAGAAGACAGAATGGGAGCTAAAAATTGATAAATAATGATCCATTATTGAACAAGCTTGTATTGAGTAATTATTGTACAAATACTACAGATTTGCGATATTCATGCATACCAGAAAAGAGGTATGTATATGTATATTCTGTTTTTACTGATTGAACCGTGCTTTATTCATATTGCAAAGTGATACTGTGAATCTTTTTGTCAAGCAAAAACTCACCTTTGCCTCATTGTTTTGCCCTGAAAATCTGTATTTTCAAGCAAACATTGGTGTAGCAGTAGTTTTTACTCTCAGGATTTTTACTATTTCAATTTTAATTACAATTTTGTTTTACATTTGTTTTGTGTATATATATATATATATATATATATATATATATATATATATATATATTTCCTTCTGCTTTCTTTGTCTCCTGAGCATCATCTCTGCTCTGTAGGGGTGAAGATTTTCTTTTTATCTTTTTTTTTTAGCTGATATGGAATAGGTGTACATATTTTGGGGAAAAATATATTTTCTTCTACCCATCCTAGGTTCATGGTTGAAGCCCATATAACAAAAGACAGATTAACAAGAGATAAACATACAAATTTATTAAATATAAGTTTTACATGACATGGGAGAATGTCATTTCATAAGGAAATGAAGACCTGAAGAACAGTGAAACCTGACTGTTTTTTTCTGGTAGGTTTGGTGAAGAGTGGACATTTGTGGAGAAATATGATAGGACAAATAGGGTATGAGCTAAATATGATAAACTCAGGGAAATTTAGCAAGGTCTTTTGATTCCGATTTCTCTCTTTCTACAGAGATAAAGATGTTCTTTTCTCCGAGTATAAGGAGGACGCTTCTCACTTGAGGCTCTTATGACCTCCTTTGAGGGCAGGTCAGAAAATCCTTCCTAGGTTTATGATCTGCTTCAGGGGAGAAGGATGGGAACAGGTCAGGGAGACCTTTCTGCTTTTGCCATTTTCTCAAATTATTTTAGCTTAAATTATTCCTTCAGTCAACATATGCCAAGGTTCCATATTTTGGGGTAGCAAATCTTAAGCCCCATAAGAACACAACTACTTTTGAAATTACTTTTATACAGTCTGCAAAACACAGTTTCATCGTGCTGTCTATTGAACGCTATTTTATTTACCTGAATGAAAATAGACTAAGGTTTTGGTGGTCCAAACAACAAGACTATAAAGGATCAGTGAGAAATGAACTATGCATACATTCAAGACCCTCCAGACAAATGCCAGGAGTATGAGGAATAAGAAGTTAGATTCATATTGCGTCAGTGGACTAAAACCTGTTTGACATTTTAGAAATTATTAGGTTAGAGCAGACATGAATGGAATGTTAAAACTCAAAAAACTCTGAACTTAACAATACCCTGTACTTGGCACAATGTATTGTACATAATAGGCATTCAGTAAATAACCCTTAAATCAATAATGAATGTGTGTTAAGCATGCATCGGGGAGGAAATGCATGGTGGAATGATCCAGATAGGAAGCAAAAGAGATGGCCAGAGCAGGTGGCAGAGTTGGCCTTGTGCATTGTAGAAGTGGGTGTAGCTGGTGGTACTTGGCTGGATTGAAATGACTGAGGAGCTGGCTCTGTGAATAAGGTAGAGGGTAAAGCCAGCAGGTAGTAATGCAGTGGGTTTGTAAGTACTTATTTTTTAGAAAAGTATTCATATACACTGTTCACTATATTCATGGTCAGACATAAGCTTTGCCTTCAAGGAACTTATATTTCAAAGGAGAAACGTGTTCAAATTTAGGTAACTCAAACATCCTCCCATAGAAAAATGTGTATTGTGGAGGTTCTTGGCTTAGCCCTCAAAGGCAGTGGAACTTGTGTCACTGTGGAATGATGTTGTGCCAGGAAATGACTTTCAGTGATTGAACCCCTGAGTGTACTGCATGGTTCCCCTTTATGCATCCTGGAAGGACTGATTATTCCTCTTCTCCTTCCTGTTAGGCAGAGGAAACAAGGAATGCCCTAAAGACAAACCATAGGTGGTGGAGACACCACTGGCAGGCAAACTACTGGCAGGGTCTAGGGTTTGGGGTGAGGTCGGTTTAGTGGTGGCTCCGATAACAGTAGGGTTGGGGGTGTGGAAGAACTTTCTAGTATAAGTAAACCTGCAGCTATTCTCTGAAGTCTCAGGCCATTTCCTTCTATCCCATCCCTTGCACCAAGCCCCCTACTGTTCTTTGCTTCACTGGCTCAAGGGATGGTCATCCTGCTTTCTTTTTCCACATCTGCCTCCTGTGGTTTTTGTCTGGGGTTTTCTCCATCTTGTGGAATAGAGTCCAGATTCACTGCCTTTGCTGTATCACCGATCTGACCCTGAGGAAAACACAGCATTTTTGATTTTTAAAAAGGATTGTTTTTGTTAGAAATAATGGGAGTGAAGGGAAGAAATATACGTGAAAGAGTACCCCCATTTTCTCTTTCTTTTATACACTTGAACTTGCATGTAAACACTAATACAATATATATTGATGAGATGTGTTTCTCAGGGTATGTAAAGGACTGAAATCAGAGGTACTGAAGTTTCAGACCTTACTTCTCTAGACATTTGTCACAGGAGTTGGAGGAGAGGTCTGGGGTGAACAAGGCCTCTGAAGATGGGGAAGATCTGGACAAGGATGTGAGTGTTGCCAGCAATGTAGGGCCTTGGACTGGGTGGTGTAGGGTCAGGGAAGAGGGAGGCAGTTGTGGAAACTTCATCTTTCACTCAGCTTTCCTCACTTGCTGCTGCTTTTGAATACAGGCTCCCCTCTCTCTGGGGGGGCAGGTAAGAAAT
Organism: Pan troglodytes; assembly: GCF_028858775.2. Taxonomy (NCBI): domain Eukaryota; kingdom Metazoa; phylum Chordata; class Mammalia; order Primates; family Hominidae; genus Pan; species Pan troglodytes. Next base: position 102,622,220 of record NC_072403.2, read on the forward strand.
GGGGCACATACACAGGATTGTTTCTAAGTGCTAATGATTTTTTCTGAGCTATCAATGACCTCTCACTATTGACCTGTGGCATATTTCTGTGATGCTGTTGTCTGGGTTAGTAAACTGGGCTGTGGGATAGAAAGAAGATCCAAGGAGGGGGGAAAGATTCAATATGTGAATCTATATTCTTTTAGTTTTGTCATATTGCTTCTAAGCTTATTGCAAAGACTGTAACTGACAACTACAACTCATTTTCAAACTTAAATTATATCTGTGTAATTTAGGTAGAAAGCCCTTGGGCAGGTATGGCACCTTTTTTCTGTGCTTGACAGGGTACCGAGCATACCGAAGGCATTTAGCAAATAATGATAATAATTTAAAGCAATGGGAGAATTGGGTGTACAGGGAGATAAGAAACTGGAAGACTGGGACCCACTAATAATGAATAATGTCTCGGGAGGTGGTCCCACTGTTTTTGGATTTCAAATCCCCTTGTTCAATTTCTTGCTGGAGCAAATTCTACACAAAAAAGAATAATCTTTAATTTGATACTTAGTCACTTCAGTGTCCTGTGCTGAGCTGGTTAAGATTGCATATTCTTATGAAAATATATGCATTCATAATCAGTCAGATAATGTAGCTCCCCAGGGCTTCTAAATGCAAAAGCAAGAGATCATATATTTAGATACGTGGCTTCAAAGTCACAGGATCATCTGAGAAGTTCACATTCCTCATTTTTTACTTTTTCTTCATGGAATTGAAAGGAAAACAACATCACAAAAACTTCTAATTAAATACATAATAAAACAAGGCCCAGCATTCACAAGTTAAGGCTTCACTAGAAGTGAATTCTTGTCCTTTTGTGTGATAGGTTGAATTGAAACGCATTTTAATAAAATAACAGGATAAATGGAGTATGCCTTTGATTTTAAGGCTTAATTACCAATTATTTTTCAGCCTCTTATGCTCACACCCTGGAAAGTTGGGGTCTTCCTTTATTTGTTTGGGTTAACATACTCGGAGACCATGGAATAGACTAGCCCATAAAAAGGTTAGAAAGAAGGTACAATGTTTCTCATATGCCCATCATTTCTTTCAGTGTGTTCTTTTTTCCCATGTCTGGTACACCCCTTACCACCTGCCTTGGGTTTGGTTTAAACTTTCTTCTCTTCTCCATATCAAAGCTTATGAATCTTTGCTTTTCTGAACTGACCCCATTCCATTTAGATTCTACTTTCTTAATATTTTTGAAACCTTCCTCTTCCCTATTCCTCTTTGCCATGGTCTTATTTTGAGTCTGCACCACCTTTTGTCTGAATTACTGAATTAGCTTCTTGAGTGGTGTGTCCAGTCCATCCTTCACCCTGCTGTTAGAGTTTTCTTTCTAAAACACAGGTCTGCTTTTATCTCTCCTCTGCTTAAATATTTTGACATCCTGCCTTCATCAGCTGTAGGGTAAAAATCATACTCCTTAGCACAGCATAAAAAGTGCTTCCTCATCTGGTCCCTGGCTATCTTCCCAGCTTCATAAATTGCCTCTTGGCCACGCATCTTTATACATGGGTCTTTATGGGCTATTTGTGGGCTGCTTTGCTCCATCCATACCTTTGAACATGTCATAGACTGCCTTTTTCCCTTTGTTTCTCTGAAAGATGCCTACCTTTCCTTCAAAGCTCACCTTGAAATTATCTTACTGTCCTCGAGAGGACAAGTGTCTACTTCTCATCACCACACTTTCTTTTAAGAGAATGTGTCCTTAGACCTGGTGTACATTAAGCCAGATTCTCTTTCTAAGGAATTGATATGGAGATACAGAGCAAGTAAATTTGTTGGCTATGGGTGTTGGATGAATAAGGTCTCATGGTCTTAAAGGTCTCATAGTCACACGTGCAAGCCAAGAGAACTGATCTGTGGAAAAGAGTAGGAAAATGAAGCAGATTGCAAGAAAAAACATATATGAGAGATATTTGGGGGCCTAAGAAAGAGAGAATGAGTAGGATACCATTTTGGTTCCTGTTGGCTTATCAATTCCTGTTTGAGTTCCTCTTGAGACTGCAATTTCTTATTAGATACTCTTAACTCTTTATGCTACTATCTCCTTTATTTAACTGGCCAAAGTGAATTTTTTTTTAATCAGACAATTCCTTATTAAGACTCATTTATTACATGCAATTAAATGATTTGTATGTAGTACTCTATCTTCCTTAACAGACAGTAAACCACTTGAGGGTAGAGACATTTTATAAAATTTATCTTGAGATTCCCAGCAATTAGTCTAGCTGTGGTTGGTTGACAATATATGTTTGGATGAATGAAAACGAATCCTATTTTTTTAATGTCCTAACAAGGAGCTTATGAAATTGCAAGGTTGGTTTTACTATCATAGTGGATGACAAAGTGTTAGGACTTCCAGTAACATACCTGTATGTTAA